>NC_136694.1:16279638-16587138 GCF_947650265.1 Symphodus melops
AATGAAAAGGTTGTCTTGTCAAGGTGAAATGAGGCAAATGAGTCAGTGAGAACATCTGTGCTGCACACAGGGGTTCTTGTCCAGGAGATGCTTTAAGTGGTTCTATATCTGGTGTCGAAACAGATGGGAAAGTTGGACTGGGGGTGGTTATATAATTTGAAACAATTTAGTGCTTTGGAACTGGGTTGTAAGTTAATAAAATAATAATAAAAAGGTGGTTTATTAGAATTATTAGTCTTTTTAAGCTGTTTAATACCTTAGCTTGTTAAAAATGGCATCAAATGTGTAAACAATATCTCTTAAAAACACTTACAACACTTTGCAGTCTTTTTCTCTCTGCTCTCCCCCACCAACCCTGCTGGAAATAATCTTTAGCCCAGCCATTCTCAAAATCTCTTAAATTAATTCAGTTGCTTTTGCCATCTTGTAGTTACTGTATGTCAGTAGAGGTTGTGTCTGGTAATTTATAGTCATTGTATAAAAGAACACAACAAAGTGTAGTAGTGTGTACGTCATTAGAAACTTATGCTGTGCAGCTGAACATTGATCAAACCACAGAACTTCATTTTCAAATCTGGTTATGATTCAGAACTTTGCAAAGATACTCGAAGGCTTAACTTTGGGGGTTAATTATATGAAAAGTTGGAACAACCCAGAACATAATTAATAATACTGGTTTGGATGTATAGGATGTGTGTGTTCATGTTCTGTATTCCTTGTTTCAACAAACATATATTAATGTGTCATATTGTTGCTTTTTTCTTTTGAGTTGAAAAATGTACATAAACCCTCTAAATACTCTGAATGTACACATAGCTATAGCTAAATATAGTCCTCAACAATTACTAAGTCTATAAAAATATTTAAACAGAGAATCAAAAGGGATAGATGCATGTTTTTAGGGGTTTATTATTATTAGAAGAGGGCAGCAGGGAGAGACGTTTTGTGTAAGTCGAACTTTCTTCCAATTATTGTAATCCTGTTTTTATAGCTGGAAATGGCTTCTATGTTTTTTTTGGTGAGCAAAAAGATTATCCACTTTGTCTTCTTATAGAGCAATACTACCCGTCTTTCACATTGAACTCTATTAAGGACAAAAATACTGACAAGAATTCCACAAAGAGAACTACAGCAGACTATAGTCGGGAGGTCAGCTGTCAGCACACATGGCCAGAAAATATGTATCAGCAAATCACAGGTGTAGTACAATAAGAGGATTAGAGATGCCACCTTGTACTCAACATGTCCACAGAAAATAAAGTGAGTGAGTCACAGTGTGACATAATCCCTCCATTGATTCAGCACATGTGGTGAAAAGGACAAATCCATTAACGATGAGAAGGGACGTGAAATTAATCAGCATTTCACAGCTTGACACAAGGGAAAGCCCAAAAAACAAGATGACTAGATTTTTTTCGTTGACTACAATGCCATTTAGTCTATCATCTGTTGATTGTCTGTTATTTGTAATTGTCAGTTTTGTGTTGTGTATCTCTAATTAAATATACTCCTTAGCAGTGGTGATTACATTGGCTTTTTTTCCCCATTATATATATATATATATATATATATATATATATATATATATATATATATATATATATATATATATATATATATACACACACAGTATATATATACACAGTGTATATATATATATATATATATACACACAGTATATATATACACAGTGTATATATATATATATATATATATATATATATATATAGGGGAGACTTGTGTATCATTGGTCAAAAGTCACTGGCATTTATAGCTGTATTAGTTCAAATAATCAGCAAATCCAGGGGGCATGCTTTGACCCCTGTCACTGATCTACACTGTGGGTGACAGAGGATGCTGCCCTGCTAGGACTATATAAAAATAAAGCACGTTTAAAGATAGCATGTGCTTTTCTTATAACAATTAGGTTCCATTTGTATTCCACTTTCCACTTGATTTGAAAAAAAATCTCTTGTAGAGTCTTTGAAGACAAGTTTTCTTATTTTTATTGTAGTAGAATGGAGGGAAATGAACTGCTGGCCTTTTCAAACCAGCCATCCCTGCTCATTACAAGCCTTTAGTTGTTTTCTGGCTATCAAGCAGCCTCAACTTGCTATCTTTCTTCCTGTTCACAAAATAAAAAAATCTTGGTGATTAATTTTTTTATTTTTTTTAGAGATATTTCACATTATGTGTTGCTCAGTTTGATATGGCACTTTCATAATTGTCTGACGCTATTAGTCAGGCTGCACAAAAGCTGACTGCATTATATGCAACTGTGGCAAATTATTTGAAAATCAATATTTACTTATTCCTCCAAAATTTAAGGTTATACTAATGCAATCTTGCCACCTAACACATAATTGTGAAACTCATATGACACTGTTTCTCTTAGAGACCTCCTGCTGTGGGTTTATTGAAGCCCTCCTTCCCTGTCCATCTTTCCTTTGATCAGGCATGAAGCAGAAATAACCTTGTGCGGTGAAAGCAGTGAGAAAAACAGGCTTTGCAGTTGGTCATGGCCCAGTGAGCACCCAACTCACACGCACCTTTTCCAGCATAGGATAGCTGTCACTACTGTAGGATACTATATTATATATTCAGTCTCCTGCTTCCTAGCTAGAAGGGAAGGAAGGCTTGAGGCTAATTAGTAAGCTAGTAGTGAATGCCAGTCTTTGTGTTTGGATGTACATTATTCATGTGGTTTAGAATTTTATGATAGATGAGTGTGTGTCAGAAATGGGCTAAAGAAGCAGCTCTCTTAGATTCACCTTGCATTTATGTAAAACAGGAAGTGGGATTGGCTTTCCCCATGACCTCACTGCTTCCCAATAAGAGCTAATGAGGTAACACAACACTTACCACAAGCGTTTTAAACAGTGCCTTATTGACTCTGCTGCATTATTGCATCATTATAAAATATATTAACCCAAATGTTTATCGAGCTTTTATACACTGTAAGAACACACCTATAATTGTATTTTCTGTTTCTTCTCTCTTTTTATATACTCTGTATGGCAGCTGCATATAGTTTTTGATTTACAATTTCCTTATTTGTGAGGGTGGCTACTGCAAACAGAAATCCTAGAAACAGCGTGAAGCACATTGCCTAACCAGGGATACTTACGAGCTGAAAGCACAGACTGAGTTTGCCTCATTCCCACTGTGTCACTCTGCCTACTGTGGACAATGTATCTCTATGGAAAAATTCACATTGCTATTGGGGTATTGGTAAGTTAAAGGTAGACTTTGTTGCTAGGAATGGAGCTGGACATGCTGGAGTTCTTCACACACTGAACCCCTCGGTTCAGTTTTAAACCCTTCTTCCGAATTTAGCAGAAATCATCAGCAAAAATCAGGCCTGGTCAGAACATGTGACTAGATTAGTCTCTATCTGATGAGGAGGGAATCCACTGGACAGTATTTGAAAACAAGGTCCCGTGGGTGGGTGCAGCCCATGAAAGGAAGAGGCTCAAATACAATGACCTGGTTGTGGAATTCAGAGAAAGAGGAGGCAGAGAAGGCAAGCTTTTGCAGCTGAGAAGGCACGAGAAGGCCTGGGGGCAGCAAATACTGAAAAATCTTTGCAGCAGGGATTGTGGCAGAGACATTGTTGCTGTCCACTGCCCAGTTACCGGCAGATGTTTTGGGTTAAGGGGCAAAACATGAATGGTGGTCCCCATGACACTGCTGCTAAGCAGTGGGAACCATTGGAGGTGCCGCAGTCCAAGAGCATAGCAGGAAAAGACCTACAGGTACTTGTTTAGTTGAATATACAGTAGGTAGACCATTTTGGGGAAGGCTCTGCAAGAGGTTCTCATTGCTGAGCTATTTGGTTCTTCAAGATAAAATCTCTCTAGACTTTCTCACATCTCAGATTTTGGTCTCCCTCACCAACAAGGCCATAATAAGTGTACAAACATTTATCTGTCAGGATTAATAAGCTTATGGGTACTGACTAGTACCAGAATATAATCCTGTTCACCATTGGTCTGGGACACAGCCTCCATAGTGACCTTGTGATGGATTTTCACAGACTATGGGACAGGACTAATAGGTGTGGCACACTCACACCTACAACTGTACAGCCTTGTTAATCCCTTGCACTATGACCAAACCTTATTGTACTCAGCCGATTATCATCATTAGAAGGTCGCTTAATGCCTCAGAGGCCTCAGCAGTCTGTCAGGCCATCTCAATGACCATGCATTGTGCGATTGGGAAAACTAAAACTACAAAACTAAAACTGCATTTTGAATTCTTGTGGTCTGGGCATTGACAATTTAAGCAAGGACAAAAATGGAAAGGGAGGTTGATTTAAAAAAAAACAAGAGTGACAGGGGTTTCAAACAATACATCTAAAACTCTCTGTTTCACTGTCACTTTCTGCATATATCAAGACTTGAAGGGAGAAAAAAAACTTCTACCCAAGAGATCACATGACCGCTCTGATCCTGTAACTTTGACATGCTGACATGGCATTTCATGAATACTTTGGAGGAAGTATTTTAGAAAGTTGAATGGGCCGTAAACTAACAGAAATTGCTGTTGCGAGTTTAGATATTTTAAATGCAATTTTGTAACACAAGTGGAGCCACAGCAGTTTGACATGCTGAGTTTCTAAGGGGTTTGACCTTCTGCCACTAACATCATTAAAGCCCTATTTCAATTTTCTGGAGTGTTTTAACTTTCAGCATGTGGTTCAGGGGCAGGGGACTGATAACTTTGGCTCCACCACTTGCCCAAGTTCACATTAACCAATGAGTGTATGATGATTGATGGTCTTATGCTTGCTGTAGAAATACAAATGTCTTTTATTAGATTTTGTTGTATAATTTGAGTATAACTGTGATTGTTTTACAAGATGGAAGCTTAAAATGTGATATAAACAACAGGTTCAAGGTAATGAGAAGGACCCTTGCACAAAAAGAAAACAGATGGCTTCAGACTTTGCATATTCAGGGAAGTCTTTTAATCTTATAGTTCAATCGCTTTCATCAAGGCAGTGATGTTCTGTTGATCAAACGTTTGCAGCTCGTTTCAAAAAGAACAGTAAATTAATCTGAAGTCATGCTATAAATGTATGGCTATGCATATCCTAAAAAGCACTTTGCATTTGGTTTTGTCACCTTATCCACACTGTCACAAACATATTGAAGTGAGCTGGTTTTTAAAGTGACCTTTAAGATTTTTAAATAAATAAAACTATTGTTCTCCAGAAAGCAAACAGCTCTTGGGTGCACAGCACAGCCATACTTTCAGCTTGTCATTAATATCAACATGATTTCAGTGTTACTGTCATGCTATGCAATGTTAAAGCATAGATTAATCATGTCCCCCATCTCTGTTCAGCCTGTTGGCCAATTAGAACTCTACATAAAGTACAGATTAGGGTTGTATGAAAATCATTAACTAATCTGTCATAAATGATTTACAGGACAAATGAAAATGTTGGCCTACTGATGGGGATAAATTAAATGTCATACAATCATCAAGGTTATTAAGGGGATATAAGAGGAACATGAATTGCTGTTCTACATTTCAATGGAGTCCAACCACTAATTGTAGTCACTGAAAACGACAACTGTAAACCCCATGGTTCCACTTTTTGAAAGGTCCCAGTGAGTCATTGTCATCCTTGAAGTTTTCAGAAAATTCCTCATAATCCATCAAAAATAACTTCCAAACGTTTCCATTTTGGACAAATCAAAACTGCAATCCTTAAAATATGGTAAAGGATGGGTATACATAGCTGTGGTTTATTTCTTAGATCTACATATTTTTCAATATTCTTATTGTTGTTTTCTTCTATGTTTTCCAGATCCTTGCAATCATATCCATCCTCTTCATCGTCTTGTCCACTATTGCCTTGTCTCTGAACACCCTTCCAGAGCTGCAGGACACAGATGAGTTTGGCCAAACAACAGACAACCCACAGCTGGCTCATGTGGAAGCAGTATGCATCGCCTGGTTTACCATGGAGTATCTGCTTCGCTTCCTCTCCTCCCCTAACAAGTGGAAGTTTTTTAAGGGTCCTCTCAATATAATCGATCTGCTGGCTATTCTCCCCTACTATGTCACCATCTTCCTTACAGAATCAAACAAGAGTGTGCTGCAGTTTCAGAACGTCCGACGAGTAGTCCAGATCTTCAGGATCATGCGGATCTTGCGTATTTTGAAGCTGGCCCGTCACTCCACAGGTCTTCAGTCTCTGGGATTCACTCTTAGGAGGAGTTACAATGAACTAGGCCTGCTTATTCTTTTCTTGGCAATGGGCATAATGATATTCTCCAGTCTTGTGTTCTTTGCAGAAAAGGACGAAGAGGACACCAAGTTCAAAAGTATCCCTGCTTCCTTCTGGTGGGCAACCATTACGATGACAACAGTAGGTTATGGAGATATCTACCCAAAAACTCTCCTAGGAAAGATAGTTGGAGGATTGTGCTGCATTGCCGGGGTTCTGGTGATAGCCCTGCCTATCCCCATCATTGTGAATAACTTCTCTGAGTTCTACAAAGAACAAAAAAGGCAAGAGAAAGCCATTAAAAGGAGGGAAGCTCTGGAGAGGGCTAAAAGGAATGGTAGCATTGTCTCTATGAACATTAAAGATGCATTTGGCAACAATATAGAGCTCCTGGATGTAATGGTGGAAAATACAATTGAAAAGAATGATAAAGTGCATGGTAACCATGTGTCTCCTGCTCAACCCAAAGGAACATCCAAACTCAAGTTACAGATGAGCCCAAGCAGTCCGACCAAAACCATCGAACCAAGCTACCAAGAGCAAGCCAAGCCCTCAAGCAGCCCACAGCATCTCAGTGCACAGAAACTAGAGGAGGCATACAACAAGATGGCCAAGACCCAGTCACAACCCCACCTCAGCAGTAAGGACAAAGGGTCACAGTCCAAAGCAACGAGGCAGAGAACAGAAATTGAGATGAGAAGTATACCTGCTGAAGCCAACCTCAATCCAGCAGAGGTAGTTGCAGACATGAGGAGCGTGTCTAGCATTGACAGCTTCCTCAGTTGTGCCACAGACTTTCCTGAGAGCTCACGCTACACACAGAGCCCTGTCAGCAATATACCCGGGAAGGTCAGCACCAACCCAAGCCTGGAACCTACCTTGGAGAATGAGCACGAAGGATCTCAGGGTAACTGTACACCCCTGACAGGACACAGCACAAAATCCAGCCCCTGCCCTGACAGCCACAGGGGTCTGCACTTCAAAAACCCACCCAAAAGCCAACCACTCAAAGTCAACTTCAGAGCAAGAGAGGATTCAGGAACAGGGGTGCTTTCAGACAGCTCGTCAGTCCAAAGTCCAGAAGCATCCGTCTACACAACTGCCAGCAGCGGGACACCAAGCAAGAGCCCAGAATATTTACCACCAAGCATCTTCACATTCCATGATTCATCTATCAATACATTCATTGATGCTGACACTGATGAGGAGGATCACCTCCATGATGGCTCTGGCACCAACCCATCTCAAAGACTCTTGGAAAACACTAGCCCCAAGTTAAGCCATCACGCAGGCTTCCAGCAAGGGTCCAATCACACAGGGGACCTGCAGAGGAAGCTTGGGAACAACACTCTGCCAGCAGCAGTGCAGGAGAACCATGTGGCTCAGGAACTACATGCACTTCAGGGAGAGAAGAGTCACTATAAAGCTTAGAGGGTACAGTGAAGGTCCTCAAAAAAAAACATAAAAGGAAGTGCAAAACAAGAGGGGAAACAAGTTGGACTCAGCAAAACTGATCTTCCCCAAAAATATGAAAAGCACTAAAGACATTTATGAAACATGGTTCTCCCATGAGGTTGTTGTGGACATTGTGTGGGACTCTTTTTTCTTGCTCTCCCATCAGGGACTCGTGAATAACTGATCAAAGATGTTTTCAAATAGCAAAGAATGCTATTAATACATTTGTTTAAACCCAGATTACCATCCAATAATAACAGCCTAATTGTAGAAGTATATAATATCATTTTATAAGCAAACCCTATTTTTCTGACATTCCTGGATGCCATTGTTATGCCACTACAGCACAATCTGTCCATACAGTAGCAAACCATTATATTGCATTGAAGTTTAAAGAGACAATATTCCTTTATTTTCATGGTTGACAGTCTTAACTCATTGCATTTACAAGGCAAAGGTGAGTTTGGAAAATGTACAGAGTGCTCCCTTTAGCTTTTTTCCTTAGAACTGGCCTAAGTTTCACTTATGTTTGTGTTTTTTTACATGGGGAACAAAGAGAGGTTCAAGGACAGCACATATACATGTGTTTTCATTGGTTATCTTTCATCTTGAGTTCATTTAATGTGATGTTGTATTCTCTGTCTCTTGTCTAAAGTGTAAACTTGAGAATCAAGTGTTTCAGTCTGTAAAGTGTCGATATTTTTTTTTACTGCACAGAAAACAAAGAGACACTTTGAGGCTGCATCCTCCAGTGTCTTTCTTGTTACTGTTTTTCCCGACTGCAGACAAGAGAGAGCACCTTAACAAAAGAAAAATAGTTTATTCTGAACACAGAAGCAGATAAATCTTTATTTTTGTTTGTTTTATTGTTATTATTCTTA
Source organism: Symphodus melops (assembly GCF_947650265.1). NCBI lineage: Eukaryota > Metazoa > Chordata > Actinopteri > Labriformes > Labridae > Symphodus > Symphodus melops. The sequence continues at coordinate 16,288,219 of NC_136694.1, forward strand.
TTGTTTATTAATGTCAGTATGTGTCCTGTAGCTTGGTGTAATCAGTTTTGGTCTAAGAAAAGTCTTGTGTTAGTTCAAAACTTTATCAAAAGTGTTCTTGAGGAATCCTCATTCCTATCGTAGCTGATAATCTGAACTTTGTATTACATAACAGTGTGTCATTATAGCTGGAGAGACAGCATTGAAGAAGCAAAGAAATTTTCTGTCTCTAAATTCCAGAGTGTGAATATTGTACATGTATAACTACAACAGTAGAATATTATACAAAACAACAAGTGTTGTTCAAGGTAAAGAATCCAAATAATTTATATTTTTAAGATATTTTCTGAAAGAATGGACCTTTAGAAAAAGATATTGTGCTAATGTCATAGTTTTGCATTTCAATATGAAGTACTGCATTATTTTGATAGAGTTGAATTCATTAGATGATAAACTGTAGTAGAAAACTGTAGTTTGCTACCGACTACTTGTAAATGTCTGTCCTTCTATCTTTTGTGCAATGTGAAGAACCAAAGACTTGTTCTTTCTGATGATGGTATAGTATATTTTATTGTTTTATTTGAAAATGAAAGCATTCATTTTCTTAACAGCAGAATCTCACGTATTTCAGGGAGCAATACTTGCTCATTTGGTACAAACATGTAAGCCGGGGGATTGCACAGATGCCAGGATTGGCCTCTGAAGAAGAAAGCTGATTACAGGGCTGAAAGGAGAGGAAACAGGGAAAACGTAGAGACAACACAACAGCACTTTATTTAACATTCATTTTGACAAACTAATTTGATTATATATACTAATACTATACTAATTTGACTGTGGAACTTGGCAAGTGGTTTTTGCCTCCGGACATCCAAAACATTATGCTTGAATTTACATGAAATCTCCAAAATTAAAGCCACCTCACAGCAATGTACAGCTCGCCTCTCTTACACTAAAGAAGGTACCTTTGGTATCTGTAGGTGACACTATTCTGCATCTTGCATTTCTTTAAGCACCCATATTCATACATACAGTGTGACTACTCTGGTAGTTGTCCATCAGGTGCTCTCATTCATCAAGCAAGCATGGTTTTTTAACATTCTTAAATTAACCACATATCCTGCAAGCATGCTACAAAGCATCTACTTTGTATTTGTATTTATTTAAGTATTTACTCTGTACTCAGTCTTTTAGTATTAGACCTAAAACGAATTAGATATTTCTGTGCCTTTGATTTAAACAGACGCTTGCAACACACACTGAATGTGTTGTTGTGTCCCGTCTGATGACAGTTCAACCGTCTGCACATGAAGTGGATAATCAAGCTGCCAGACTAATAGTGATTGTATATATCAACACCTCTGCTTCTCCTGTCTTTCCTCAACACAAATGCCCTGAAAACATTTGCATTAAAAGTCCTAATACACAACAACAAAAACAGGTACAGTCACTCAGCAGCGTCAACAACGACTGAGATGACACATTTTATGCAGTATGTAGCCCAATTTATAGCGACAGAGACCTTTAAGACTCAATAAGATATTGCAAATTGACATGCAGATGTGTTTAAATTTGTGTTTTATGCAGTAATTTTTATTCTTCTATCTCATACTTCCTCACCTGTGGCTCTTGTCCACTCAGGAAAAAACATTATATTGTGGGCCTTTTGATTGGTTACATAAGTGTTTTATATCCCTCCCCTGTTGTTATTGAGAGCTGCAAGACTGAACATGACTTCAGTAACTTACGCCTAAACCTAAAGGTGCTGCTGCATTGACGTGTGTGGTACCTTCAGCTCCCTGCTCCTGTGGAGGGAAAGTGTGAAATGTGATTGTAATAGGAACAACGCGTGTGACAGGTGAGGGCTGTCGGCTTTATCACACCTGACCGACGTCAGCAGCCCTTTCCTCCCGAACCCAAAGACCTCTTTGATAAAGACAAGATAATCACTCTACACATTATTTGTAAGCCCCTCTTTGTTTAAAGAAAAAGTAAGAGTGAAGCATCTCCTCAAGGCAGTAAACATGCTATCATAGCTTGTAAATGAGATTATTAAGAAAGATTGTGAGAACAGCACTTAAAAGTGAGTGTTTTGCATTATGATTCCTTTTTGCAGAATGACAGTGCAAAACCCTTTGGGTTTAGGCATCTGTTTGAGGATTTTTTTTTTTCCTTCATTTTTTTGGTTCTATAAATATCATCTTGGGCATGCAAAGGAAGAGACTAGGCCAACAGGAAAAAGGTTCAGTTACAGCGAAGACTTTGGGCAGACGTGGTCACGTGGCATTCTCAGCAACTAACTTTGTAACCAAAGGAATCTGTAAAAAAAAAAAAAAAAAAGGAAGCAATCATTGGTGTGTGGGATTTGTTGCAGTTGTGCTCATAACGCTGCATGGTGATGGGATAACAAATGTCAAACTTTGACCATATTGAAAAAAAAAAAATGAAACGCTAAAAACAGGATTAGTTTCAAAGTGGAAACTGCAGATTCATTAACATTCCACACACAACAGTCAGACATGCAGTAAACACTGACAAATATGGAATTAAGCCTCTCATCAAGGTAGACTTACGTCCTCCACATAAGCCATGCTAACATGGTCACTACTCTTTTTTTCTGATTGAAGAATGTTAATCAATTTTCTCTCTTCTTCTAACATCATCATTATTATTATTTAACTGCACTTTACTGACCATGCACATAAACTGTCTACATAAAAAGGTACATTTTGTTTTTATAGCAATTTACAAAAGCACACGATTTAATGTCATTTCTTTAAGCACAATAAGTCACAATAAAGGTTAAAGCCAATAAGACACATTTTCTGAATCTTTCCCCTTTCTTCAGGGAATCATCACCTCCACTCAGCTCACACTTGTCTGTACACTGCCCACACTGTTTCCGGGGAAATGTCTGTTTTGTAACGTTTCATACTTTGTACCAGTTAACTTTGTTAATTATGATCTTCGTGGTTCCTTGTTGTTGAACGCATGTAGCGCTATTAAACTTTGTTACACAGGACTTGTAAATACTATCTACAGTAAGAAGCTTTAGGACAAAGTCTGTGATCAGAGATTCTGGAGATATTTTACTGACTGATGCTTAATAAAAGTCAATAATCTAGAATTGGTGCAAAAAGTGTCACTTTATTACCCGTTCTGTTTTCTAAAAAAAAAAAAAAAAAAAAAACATGTATAAAACAACTGAATGCATGTTCTGGCTATGAAACACAGGGGAGCCTGAATGGAAATTGTGCACTGACAGTGTTGTTGTGAATGGTAAACTTGATGTCTGATACAACAGCACCCCCCAGTGTCTTAAATACAAAATACAGTGGACAGCTGACTCCACAGAATGATTTACATTAATGTTTTCATAAAGCAAAAGAAGAATCAAATAAGATGTTGACAAATGATGTTTAAGACAGACATTTGACAATGTAAAGCTACAGTAATGCTAACTCAAGGAGAAAGGTCTATAAAATATTATAATATTACTGTCATCATTTCTCATGGTGGCATCATCCTGTGTAGTGTTTTAGTATGATGAACCATCTGAAAACCATGAGATACTCTGCATAAAACGTTTGAAAAAGAAAGAGTCAACTGACACAAGCAGGAGGCAGCAAATATAATTTTTTGATTAGTTTAAGGTTATCAGGTGATCAACTCATTTATTGATTAAGGATTTGAGTTCTATCTAAGGGATATTTACATTTGTCAGGCAAAAGTACAATATAATAGCTGTTTACATCACATATTGATCTCTGATCACTATCCATACTCATAACACTGTTTTTTCTTTAATTTTAGAAACAATCTAAGTATGGTTTCTGTTTGTGGTCCTCTACATGTTTGTAATCCTCAGTAGCAGTTAATAATAGCAAAAGGTCCATCCAAAACATGCAGCACATTCCAGTTTGTTATGTTTCATTACGTCATACCTTCGTCATGAGCAAAACTCTGAAGAGGATTACATCACAGTCAATGCCAGTCACCACTTCAAGCTTTTTACAAGACAAAAACAGTTTTAACTCTCACCCGGAAAAACATCTGCAGGTGCAGCACTGACAAAGCAAAACCACTAAAGAATGGCCCTCAAGGACACTTGCATGTTCATATAATTAAGTAAGATGTCAAATATAAACTACAGAAGAAAGAGAGCTTACACTGATGTTAAAAGAAGAAAAGGAAAGAAGAATGTATATCAGGGATTTGTGCACACGTGCTCAAGGTTTATCACCTTAACATTTTAGTCAGAGTTGGATAATCCCACTCACATCATGGATCAGGAGAAACTGTCTTTAACGGATGAAAGGAATGTCTACTTAAAAATACGCTTGTGTAAAAGGAGTTCACTGTTAACTGTGGCTTTGGAGAATTTCTTACATAAGCTCTGAGTGAAAAAACAAAGATTTGATCTTTAGCAGACAGCACTAAAACAAATAGGGACAGAGTTTGAAAGTGTTTTTATGAAGATGAAATGTGATGTCATTTTTTTAAATACTTACTTTGTGTAAAAGAAAGGAGAATGCGCTTTACAGACTTTAACTGTATTACATATGTATTACTGCCACTTCAGATGTAAGGGTCAATAAAAGCACAAATGCAACTGTAACAAGAGCTATTTTCAGTTACATTCACCTTTTATTGACAGTGACACAATAAAAATTGTTCATGATTTAATGCTGATTTGGTTTTTCTTCATTAAGGTATGTTCATGCGCCAAAATTATTGCAAAATTGTCATAATTAATTTTGGCTCAGATTTCAATTCAATTAGCATAACTGGCCTTAATGTGTAAATTTAAGTGTGTGTGTGTGTGTTCAGGTTCCACTGGTCCTCAGGTTGTGACAGGCTGTGATGAATTTTGCAGCACAATTGTGTTTTCAATTTTAATTGTGTGTTCACTGCCAACCCCAGTCTATTCAAACCCAATCAATCTTAATTGTATTTGTATCGTGCCATCTCATTACAGAGTTGATCTTGAGACATTTTACAAACAGTGTTCACCAGAGTAACATCTTCTTAAAACTGGGAAACTGACTCGAAACTGGTAAATGTCCTCAAAATTATGATAATGCATTCACACGTAGAAATAACTCATGGGTTTGTAGAAGAAGTCTAGTAACGTGTTTGAACATAAGTATCTTAGCTTGCTCACCTGTTTAGTTACTTACACAATCAGTCTACATTTTACATTTTGGGATCTCATCTGTCTAATGTCTCACATCTTTACATTATAAAACGCACGTTATATATCCTGTCATAGGCTCTGGAGCTGTATGTTATGATAATCCCAGTCTGACTCCAGTAATGTGCACGTGTCACAGTAAATCTGCTCCTATAGGTCATCAACAAAAAAAAAGCCATTCTATTGGTGGCCAGCATCTCTCTGTTTCCTAATCCGGTACACACAAGTTATATAAAATGGTCATCCAATCCCACGCCACTCAGAAAAACAACTAGACCAGAGTTTGGTAGTCTGCTTGTGTGGCTCATCAGTTTCTCCTGCAGGCTGCAGCATCATGATTATTATAGTGGACCTGCTGCTAATGCTTATAGACCTAACGTACTCCATAGTGACAGCTGTAATCCAGACTTTTCTGCGGCCGCGATTGAAGTGCATAGACGGGGAGCTATGTCTGATAACAGGGGCCGGGGGCGCACTGGGTCGCCTGTTCGCCCTGGAGTTTGCCAAAGAGGGGGCGCATCTGGTGCTGTGGGACTGTAACACGGCTGCCAACGAGCAGACCGCTGAGCTGGCGCGCGAGCTGGGAGTAAAGGTGCACGCGTACACGGTGGACCTGTCGAAGCGCCAGAGCATCTACGAGGCGGCGGACATGGTGAGGGCGGAGGTTGGAGAAGTGTCCATACTTGTAAACAACGCGGGCGTGGTGGCCGGGCGGAGGCTGCTGGATTGTCCAGACGAGCTGCTGGAGAGGACTCTGCTTGTGAACTGTCACGCGCTGTTTTGGGTGAGACGTGGACGCACATACTTTTACGCACAGCCAACTGAAACTGAAAAACTCTATATTTGCTTGTTAGAGCCAAACTACGCAGCCTGTCATGAATTACATAACTTGAATTCACAGTGCCCCCCCTGCTCTCTCAGCTTAGTATTTGTGCACTGATGTGTGAAGGGTTCAGATGTGAGCTGGTGCGTCACACTTCGCCTACAGTCTGTCCCTGTGCCTGTTTAATGTGTTCATGAGGTTACAAGCAGGTGGTCGTCCACTAATCCGCTAAATAACAGGAGCTCACGCAAGCCCACCAGTTAAAACAGCACGTGAGTCTGCCCTTGGCTCGAGCCTCTTAAAAATCTCAGTTCCACGCTCGTGTAATAAAAAAGGGGAAGCTTATCAGCTTTATGAATGATATCAACAACAGACACAGCCTTTAGTGGACAGGGGTCAATTTACTGTTCTTCACTGCATTATTGGTATCACAATGTCATCCCACATATTACCATTTTCTTTGGTCTATGTTTCTTCACTGCATCTGATTTCCCTTTGATATGGCCCAGTCTCAAGGGGGTCCTGAGTGGGCTTTTGAACCTACAATCCCTCTCTGCAAGACACGGCATAAAAAGCCTTTCAACGAAAACAAAGTCTGTCAAATCATAACAAACTAGGATAACTGGGATTTCATTGAGGGGTCAAGGATCCTGTTGTTCATCCAGCTTTGGCCATGACGCCACAAGCAATCTTACTGACTCAAGGAGGGACCTGCTGCACATTTGGTGTAGAAACTATGACACAACCTACAGTAATTAAAACAGGCCAACGTCATTTCAGCTGTTAACAAAGAGCTTATTAACAGATTTTAATACTGAAGAACAAATGTAAACAAAGTAATTGACAATGAGTTTAGATTTAAGGCAAACGATTCTGCAAGTTTAAACAACTTTTGGTAAAGTCTTTTTCAATCAGAAGTATCACATCATTGGTTGTTTTCTTATCGGATTTCAATTCCATCGAATGTTTTTGAAAACATACTGGGGCTTTTAAAGTTGTCTCAAGGTGCCTTCTTTATTTCTGTAAAAGGCACTGAAATTCTCCTTCTAATCTAATCCCACCCAACAGATGACAAAGGCCTTCCTGCCTCAGATGAAAGCAAAAAACTGTGGTCACATAGTAACTGTTGCCAGTGCCCTCGGCCTCTTCAGCACTGCATGTGTGGAGGTGAGTTCAATGTTTGAAGAGTTCGTCAACACAATTCAATCCGAGAGAAGATTTCAAAACAGAACACTCTGTTGATGTCCTTTGCTCTCTTCCTACAGGATTACTGTGCTAGTAAATATGGAGCCGTCGGTTTTCACGAGTCACTGACACACGAGCTGCTAGCTGAGAACCTGGGTGGTATCAAAACCACTTTGGTCTGCCCTTATATTGTAGACACAGGGATGTTTGCAGGCTGTGAAATCAGGTGAGATGCCACTCTATTTCTGGTTGTAACATCAAGGGAAAGAGGGGGATAGATTTTCTACATTTTCATTTATTTATAATCCAACAGAAAGGAGATTCGGAGTTTGATTCCACCTCTGGAGCCCCTCTACACTGTTCAGCAGTCTATGAAAGCCATTTTAGGTGAACAGCAGATGATTTGCATTCCTCGCCTTATGTACATCCCCTTCCTCACACGAGCGTAAGTATTGATCCTTCTGTCCTTTTCGAACATGTACAGTGTAAACTCTTTCACCCACTACAGAGGTATGGCTAAGACTTATTCATGAGTAATAGTCATTTCCATCTTGATCTCTTTGCTTCTCTAGATTACTTCCTTGGGATGCAAATGTGGCAACATATCGCTTCATGGGAGGTGACAAATGCATGCTACCCTTCATCAAGAATGTTGAACTGAAGACCGCCAACGGCCTTATCAAATCCTCCTGAGGACCTTGTTTTGAATCTTATTCATTTCTGCACCAACAAAGACCAAAGGCTTACACTGTATTATTACATGATGTCATCTGAAGGGAAAGCCCACACTCTTAAGAGGGACCGTTAATGATGGCTGTGTTCCCTCTTATGTTGTATTGCATGCATGTTGTCATTTTTGGTTATAAATAATCATATATAAAAAAAAACATCTTATTCAACAGAATTTCTTCTCATTGATTCACCTTCAAACTACAGGCCAAAGAAACGTCAGATTTACAAACCCAGATATCTTCATCTAAATACAGCACGGAGGAAAGAGACAGCAAACATGACCGATCTATACAAGTGCCTCTTTTTATTCACATGGACAAACAGTGCAGAAACAAAGACCAGACGTGAACAAACCGACAGGAAACATGCAACAGGAAAAAAAAGAAAGTAGGAAGCAATATGTCTGAACCACAGACTTAATTATCATAAAAATGAATTCAAACATACAAAAGAAGCGCTAAAGAAATCCCTCCCATGTGATTCAGATGTTCAATGGTACTGCAGTTATTGAAATAAACTGAATGTATGATACGTTGATATCCAAATCCTTTGTTTGTCTCGCCACACAACAAACAAAAGGCCCTAATGCAATACAGCAAAAGTTAAGACAGACTTTGTTCATGTCTCTAAAAACCCTTAAAAAAAACTTTCATTAGACATCACAGCATCGAATTCAGGCCAAATCACAACTTCTCCAGTAATCTGTCAAGTTCAGCAGTCGCGGGTCTGTCAAGTGACCTGAGGTCACTGTGGCTTCTTCTGCAACATGTCGAGGGCTCTTTTTTTTTTTTTGTAAGTGACCATTGTTCAGTTTCAAACCAACTGCACAGTGGCTGCTTGTAAATATCCCTGCAGGTACTGGAGGGCTTCCGCATTCAGACTGGTGGTCAGCATCGATGGAACCTGCATTTTAAACATGAAACAAGAATCACTGATTTGCTTGGTTTGTTGTCCCATCATCTGCAGCAGAGTACAGTTCTAATCCAGCAGGCGGCAGTGTTGGGCACGAAATGAGTTACCGCAATATAAAAATAACTAAATATTTTCCCTTCAACCTTCATTTTAATGGTCACATTATTTAGTGTTACTGTGGCAGCATTGTGCTGTGACAACGCTCACATTTTAAATAACGCTGCACGGCATTTTCAATATGTTGGTTTTCTACCAATTAGATCTCTGAAGGAAACGATATGAAGCTTGTTGTCGTCAACATACTCAGTCGATTGTACATGGTCCCTTTACAAATAAGTTAAATGAATGAATTAGTCCGGCTTACAGACAGAGGGACAGGCGGACTATTTTAATCAAGCCGGCTGTTTAAATGGAGAGTCTCCTCCCTGGTCTGCAGACTTGTCCCTCTGTTGATCCGGGGTCTCTATCTGCAGCACTCGGCTCTCCAGATGCATTTTGTCGTTTAGCTCGGTACTTTGTTGACATTTTCATTCCTGCGCATAAACTATATTCCTCTCGTTTAACTTGAACAAGGGAAGATAATGTTGGTGTTGTCCTCGACACAACGATCATCTCTCTGTATCTGTGAGACGTTCTTTACTCCCAGGATGCTACTGTGCTGACGTGCGTCACCTCGCCCGCCTGATGTAGGCTGTTTGCGATAAAGCAACGAGTTGCAAATGGAAACAAGCTCATTTGTTACTAGTTACTGCCAATAGTAGTGGGGTTCCTTAGTAACGTGTTATTCCCAACACTGCCAGGCAGTAATCGGAATTTTAGTCCCATTAAAGCACAGATCATGGGTTTAAACAGCTTAACCTACCCGTCCTGGACAGGCCGTAGAAAGCTTGTAGAGTGACTGAGCCAGAAGGATCTTTGGATTGCCGACAGCGTCTCCAATCGGGTCGTGCTCCTTCTTCCCTGCAAAGGCCAGCTGTGAGAACGCTGTCTGATAGCCAGGTGTGTCTTCAATGTCGATGAAGTGCTCGTCGTCGGGGATGCTGTCGTCTTCTGGCAACTCAAACAGACCAATGAGAGCCTGAAGCAGAGGGGTCCTGAAAAGACACATTCAGACCGAAATGAATGGAACTTAAGTTTAATTCAAAACAACAGATTTAATCAACAGCCTTGCTCCTATGTGTGGTATTATGCAGGGGCTGGAACCATATAACAGTTCCAGTTACAGCCCTGCCCCTCCACAGTGCATGCTCACCACACCTCTGACTTCATTTAACTACGTTTACCATTTCATTATTCTTAATAATGATTAATATATCTTTAAATCTAAACTTTTATGATGCTCCTGTTCAGGCATTCAGGAGCGGTTGGAGCTTGTTGTCTCTAAACCAGAAAGTTAAGGGTTTGATCCCCAACTGCTGCAGCAACATGTTCGACGTGTCCTTAGGCATCAGGCCTCAGACATTCGATCCAAAAATGGATTCCGTTGCTTTTTTGGTGTCATGGGATCAGTTAATTGTGATGGTCTCACTACATAGAAACAACTACTGTCAGTGTGTGAATGAGTAGGCGTGCCACGCAATGTTATTATGTATATACCGTAAATTCCGTACTATTGAGCGCACCTGGATATAAGCCGCACCGGCTAAAAATAAGTACCGTAAATTCCGTACTATTGAGCGCACCTGGATATAAGCCGCACCGGCTAAAAATAAGTAAATAAATGTATTTGTACATATATAAGCCGCACTTGATTATAAGCCGCTGGTGTCCACGCTATAACAAGAGCTATTTACACAGACGTAGGCTACCGGTAACATCCGCAAATACTGTAGCGTCCGTACGGACGTTAAAGGACGACGAGAGCGTTCAAATAATAACTTTTAATAACCCGATCACTGTCGGCCGTGACCACGCCGTTTACAGCAGAGAGCAACACATAACTTGCCGTAACAATCCAACTCTCTCCCCCAGCGTTCTCTCATACAGCCACTCAACACGTTCTCGCTGGTGCATTCACTGACTCTCCACATAATCGGAATTATGAACACATTATCAACTACTGACTTTACAACATGAACCGTTACAATACGAAGCCTAACCGACGGTGTCTGTAACACGGCTGATGAAAAAGATGACCGTAATATATTTCACAAGAAAAAGTCCATCCATTCACTGCCTCAGAATGACTTCATCACTCACTTCCTCAGTCTCTGTTGTCGCTGTCAGTGTCATCTTAACGTGCAGCAGCTCTGTTAGCTTCTTTGACAGCCAGGTCGATCGCCTTTAACTTGAAAGCTGCATCATATGTATTTCTCCGTGTGTTTTCCATCATGAGGGTGCGTGCATGAAGCGCAAAATGACTGATATTAAGATCCGACGTGACGAAGTCAAATGTTTTTGCGGCAGAAGTTCATTGTCCCCCATAAAAAATCCATGCATTAGCCGCACCGGAGTAGAAGCCGCAGTGCTCGAAGTGTGAGAAAAAAGTAGCGGCTTATAGTCCGGAATTTACGGTAAATAAATGTATTTGTACATATATAAGCCGCACTTGATTATAAGCCGCAGGTGTCCACGCTATAACAAGAGCTATTTACACAGACGTAGGCTACCGGTAACATCTGCAAATACTGTAGCGTCCGTACGGACGTTAAAGGACGACGAGAGCGTTCAAATAATAACTTAATAACCCGGTCACTGTCGGCCGTGACCACGCCGTTTACAGCAGAGAGCAACACATAACTTGCCGTAACAATCCAACTCTCTCTCCCAGCGTTCTCTCATACAGCCACTCAACACGTTCTCGCTGGTGCATTCACTGACTCTCCACATAATCGGAATTATGAACACATTATCAACTACTGACTTTACAACATGAACCGTTACAATACGAAGCCTAGCCGACGGTGTCTGTAACACGGCTGATGAAAAAGATGACCGTAATATATTTCACAAGAAAAAGTCCATCCATTCACTGCCTCAGAATGACTTCATTACTCACTTCCTCAGTCTCTGTTGTCGCTGTCAGTGTCATCTTAACGTGCAGCAGCTCTGTTAGCTTCTTTGACAGCCAGGTCGATCGCCTTTAACTTGAAAGCTACATCATATGTATTTCTCCGTGTGTTTTCCATCATGAGGGTGCGTGCATGAAGCGCAAAATGACTGATATTAAGATCCGACGTGACGAAGTCAAATGTTTTTGCGGCAGAAGCTCATTGTCCCCCATAAAAAATCCATGCATTAGCCGCACCGGAGTAGAAGCCGCAGTGCTCGAAGTGTGGGAAAAAAGTAGCGGCTTATAGTCCGGAATTTACGGTAAGCTTCATCCATTAACTGTCCTTTGTTTTCTGGAGCGGTCTGTAAAGATGACCACTCTCTGTGCAGTAAAATGTTTTTCTTTTCGTCTTTAATTTCGTAGCCGTTATCTATCACGCATGGACCACCCGCTCCTCTCAAACGAGCGTGTCCTCATCTCCCCGTTCTAACTCAACGGGGCTCGACTGAGCAAGACAGGACGCTGCAGGAAATGCTGTAAGAAAGTGTCAAGTGAACAAGCAGATCTAGAAAAAAGAAAAGATAAATGGATTCATACAACGCTGACTAGACAGAGGGGATTTGATGAAGTATTCAGACATGCTTTAGTGCCATCGAAAATTATAGACCTCTAACAAGGAACCCTGTGACAGCACACGTCTCAGTGATGGATGGCAAGAAAGTCTAATGCAACCTCAGTACGAGACTAAACTCACCAGAGTTTAGTGTACTCGGTGTCCATCATGGAAGGACATTCAGTCAGGATTTTTATAATACCGACAGCACAGATCTTCTTTTCTACTGGTCCAGAAACCTTCTGAACCTCTGGAATTATGATTTTCTCCAACACCATACCAAACATTCTGCAAGCCAGAAAGGAAGAGAAGTACTATTAGACATTTTCATGAGGGTAGTTTATACACGTAGATGAAATACAATGAGGGCCAGTCAAAGGAGAAACAGAGCAGGCAGGAGCAATAAAGGAGCCAATGCTTCCTTTGCTTAGGCATATACACTGAACTGTATAAAACAAGAAAGTAGTCTCAGCGACATGCCCCACTGGTTTCTGAGGCCAAACGATGGCAGAAGCCTGGAATGTATATCTCTACCCAACTTTCCATCATTCAAGTAATGTTAGCGTTAAGGCGAGCTTCAGTCCCCCTGGTAACATTACAATGAGCCCACCTTTATATATGAAATGTACACATGATTTTCTTTTCTTACATTTTTGTTTCACAAATTTCTGTTGACCTGCACCGTCTGTTTTCTGCTCTACTGTTGAATTTACTCCAGAGGACAATCTTTTTCTTCTTTTTTTTTTAATAAATTACCTTTAATATAATCAAAATGGATCCGTTGTATAAAAAATAATAATAATTTACCCTTATAACCTTATTATACAAAATCAAGCCACTGGTGTCATGTTTTAGGGGGATTTAGAAACACCTTCCTTCTCACAGTTGAACTGGGTCACCCCTGAAATCCATTTTAACTGCTATGAATCCAAGTTGACCACATCACAAAGCGCCACCTTGAAAGCTTTTAGGAGCCGAGTGTGTGATACACACAAAACTCTAAATAACAGCAGTCGCTTATGTATTTATAAACGTTCCCTCTGTCAACATCTTGTGGCTTCTTCAGAAAGTGCACTTACTTTGGCTGGATGCTGTCAAAAATCTCCTGAAGTGCAATAGCTCCATATTTAACACAGTACAAGTTGATAAACACCAAGAAACCTGAGAGAGACAGAACAGCAGAGAAAACGTTGGACACAACTCACAAGGAACAAGGGGAACATGTCTAGTGTTGCACAGGATAACAGATGTAAACTGACAACGGAACTAACTTTTGATGAACTTTGTGGTTTTGGAGCTTTGCAGCCTCTGGAAGAGCAAAATGAAGATCTGTTTCCTGTAATGAGCGATCGAGTCTCTGAAAAAGGAAAGATTAGGCATGTCAAAGAAGACAGAACGCATTTAAGACTTCTGCCAATTCAATTTCACAACTCACAGCTTAAGTAAATGGACTCACGGGGACATGTGCTCGATGATGCTGTTGAGAAGGTAAAAACCTTGGTGGTCATTGGCCTTCGAAGCGAGGAGTTTTTGGAAAACTCCGAGCAAACCAGGCTGAGAGGGAGAGCAAAACAAATGTCATCTTACTGGTGACAGAATGAACCACTCACAACAAGAGGAAAGTGGATTGATACAATAAAAGATAGATGCAGCTGCACATGACCATTTTCTCTGTGGTAGACTTTCACCACTCACTATTTTATCTGCAGCAGAGCTGGCAATAGTGGCCCCTCCCTTCTCCAGGTAAGCCTGAAGCAGGCGCACCAGAGGGGGGATGTTTCCTGTCCGCTCCCACAGCACCGGCTGCAGCAGGTGAGGGAACAAGCCCATGTAGGTCGAGGGAATAGAGTTGGAGTGGATCTCTAGGAGGAGCGACATCACCTGGAACACGTATGGAAGGAACTCTACAAACACAGGACAGAAGCAGGAAGAATTGAGTATTCACCAGCAGAGTCACAAAAAAAAAAAAAAACTATGGTGTTTGTTCCCCGTTTACTAACCCTGAACATCGTTCTGAAGGATCTCGGTGAAAACGGGGAAGAGGGCTTCCTCGAAGCTGCCGACTGTGGCGGGGTTGGCCTTGCAGGTGATCCGGACAGAAAGGCACAACGACTCAAACAAGTAGTGGTTAAAATGAGGCTTGCTCGGATTCTAAAAGTAGATGACAGATGTCAGATTAGTTGAAGTTGTGTCCCTCTCAACAAGGCAGCATCTTGGTGACTACATCGGTATCCATCAGAGAGTCTGTGTGTTACCTTGCTGACTGAGAGGAGCTTTTGAGTGAGCTGACCAATCAGAAGGGGAATGTAGGGAACAATGGTGTCCTGCAGCAGGGAGAAGCTGCGCATGATGGCTTTAAAATACAAAAAAAAATTAAAATTAAAATGAGGCTACTTAAAATAAGTCAAGTTGGAGCATTGATGGGGAGTGTTGACATCATGGAGGACAGGTTTACCTTTCATGATGTATTCATTTTCTTCAGAGCCAGGTACAGTAAGTGCCTTAAACAGGTTGTTCAGCAGCTGTTCAGTAAAGGGGGCCATCTCTGCAGGACTGATCCTGATAAGTTGGACAAAAGGAGGACAATAGGTGAACATGGATTTTCTTTGCCTTGTTGTCGATCAGTTAATGTAAACCCTGTGACGAAGAGAGCTGTTACCAGCGACTGACGGAGAAACACAGAGTACAGCTGATCCCTTTACAGAAGGTTCAACAAAAAGGCTTTCTTCACAACATTTAGGATGGGTTACAAATTAAAAGCATGCGAATAAAGATTGTACTTAGAAAATTGACACTTTCACCCAATCGGTTAAAATAGACAACTCGTCCATCTTTACCGCTTTTTTACAGCATTACACAATATAATTCCCAAACCATTGAAATGTGAAAGCAGTCACAACTGTTCTTAAATTCTTTCTTCCCCAAAATCAGTTCAGCGATAAGATGTGACAAAACTTTCTTTCTTTTTTTTAAATAAAAAGAATGTGCAACATTTTACACATAAATATCTCTCTGACGTGTTTACATCAGGTTTACTTTGACAAGATGCCGACCAGCTCATCCTCTGAGTGTACAAAAGTTGTTTAATTGAGGGACTATAGTAAAATAAATTAAAAAAATGAATAACTTGTGTACTCACTGCTTATTTGAATGTCACGTAAGAGTTTTGCGATCACGGTCAGTCCGTCTAAATTTACATGCAACGTGAAGCCATGAGCTAACGAAAGAGCGCTACCATTAGTCTGCTAACACAGCAGCTCAAGCAAAGGACAATTCTGTCGGCCGCTTGCCCTTAGTGCTCAACAATTTGATAACTACTTTGTGTAAACTCAAGAGGAGAGAGGTTTGTTTTTGGTGTCATGCTGGTGTTCAAGGGCGACATCCAGTAGATCATAAAGTCGCACATTCTTCCTTTAAAAATCTAAAACAAATCGTCCATGCTGCTCCAAATATTCCTATAAGGTCACGTACAATTACTGCAAAAACTTCACGTTGGAGAAAAACAATGAAGCTGATTGGCAATACTATACTGAATAGCAATGTCCCTTTTGTTAAACCACTCTTCATACTAACAGTGTGGTGTTATTGGGGCCTCTCATTGTGAACAGCCTCTCCAGAGCGTGGGCAGCGTAAGTGTGCTCCACTGTGCTCACTGCCTGCAGATGAGTGATCAGCAGAGGAACTGCCTGCAGGAGCTGATCCTTCGGAAGCTGGAGGAAATAAACAGAAGGGGAGAGCTGTGATGAATTCAGTTTAACATTTTGAAAGTCAATTAATAGTGAGGGAGGGGGAACTCGACTCCTTACCTGACTTCTGAAGATCATGACATACTTGATGGCATCTGCCTTCAGCACAGGAAACTCATTGACTACAAATCACAGTAACAGGCTGAATGTTATTATCTGTCTGTCTGTTTGTGAGCCAGCTGTCGTAACACATCATTTGTTATGTGCATCTGAAGTACACTGAGAACTGAGACAGTGTTCTTACCATTGGGCGATTTTAAGTCGGTGAGAATGTGGTTCACAAAGAATTCATTCAGATTGACTAACTCGTTGGCTTGTGTGATCCCATGCTGGTGAAACAGACAATGGGAAGGCTGAGTACATCATTCTGTTTATGAGAAAACTCTCATTTATATTTTTGTTGCGGTCACATTTTCATTTCACACACTTAAAAATCAAAGTCGATCATACCTTCTGTGTCTGTGCTTTAGATGCCAGGGATGTGACCAAATAGATGGCAGCGTCTTTATGTTTCCAGTTCTCTCCGGGGTTCTGGGCGTAGTCTGACAGCATGGAGCTCACGTAGCCAGAGAAGATGGCTGTGACAGGACCCTCGAAAAACTTACAAAGGCCTCTCACCAAGTCACAGGCCGCCCTACGGCGAGTGTCGATGTCTGAGGAACGACAACGTACCCATTAAATGCCATTGGCTTACTTCTGTTAACCTTCAGCTTGGCAGAAGATCTACTGAAATCTTATATTCAGGATACAAACTCAAAAACAATGACTATGCATATGAAGCTTGACATCCCTTCCTGCCTGGACAGAGACTCTTAAGTTGATGTAAACCATTTACATGAGCGATAATCTAAATCTTTACCCGATCCTTCGAGGTCTCTTCTGATGTATTCTTCAGAGTTATCTTCAAAGGCCTCCTCATCGGCACCTAAAATCGACCATTACAAACAGGATGGTTCGTTTTAACACAGTGTGCAAGTACGACGTCTGTGTTCAAGCAACTGCAGACGACACTTCCATGAGCTCGGCGAATGACTGAGAGCAGAAAGCGTCTACTCACTTCTGAACTCCATGTTGGGCACAATGACCTTCTCACAAATACTAGTGAGTGTATTCTGGTCCTCAAATAGATGCTTGTAGTGTGGTCTTTCACAGACGGATGCCAAGAACTGGATTGCATTGCTTACCAGCTAGAACACAGATGAGGTGTATTGTCGGTACAGGGGAGAGAGAACTTCAGCAACGAAAGACAGAAACGTATTCAGATCAGTGAACTCACCAAGTCATATTTCACCTCCTGTCCCGTGGAAACTAAGAGGTTCCAGATAGCTGTGACAAAGCGCGGCAGGTATGGCTGGAATTCTTCATCGTACTTCTGAGCATAAAGAGCGGCGTTGTCACAGATCTGAGACTTCAGCAGCTCGAGAAGACCCGCCTCCTCTTCATCCTATAAAAGAAATGATAAACGCGTACAAGTGTTACAGAACTCGATGTGACACAGCAGGGTTCAAAATGCATCACGGGAGAGAAGTTTAAACTCACGTTCGTCTGTAAGAGTTTATTATCCAACGTCAGTAAGCCGTGGAAATTTGTCATCCAGGTTTCCATGTTGTCTTCAAAGAACTCTGGAAGATCCTGTGGAAAAGATGAACATATTTTTCTATTGCTGAGAGACGTTCTTTGAAGGGTGTGTGAATGTTCAAGGCCAGTAGGGACGATGCGTTTCACCGGTTGAATGATAAACTAGGTTTTCTATTCTATTATTGCAGGAAGGTTGATGGAAAATACGTTTTGGTGACACCAGCTTAATGTGCCATCCTTATCGAGCTACGCTACATTAGCTTTACTGTGGCAAAGGAACACTGTTTCAAAGCTTTGTATCCACCTGAAGACACGAGTGAGGTCTGCTGTGTAGGAGAATTTAGGATACGTTAGGAATAAACACAAAGTTATTAAACACGGCTGAGCATGTCAGCTTATGTCTCAAAGAAATGTAAAGACAAGAGGTGTTGGGAAAACTCCATGGCACCTCTCAATGATAGTTTAAATGTCCAACAAATGATATGCTATAATCTGACTGAATGCAACTGACCATTATGTAGGGCTCTTTCTGACTCAAGATCAAATTTAGATTTGATATTAAATTTCAGAGCTTCAGATGCTGTGGTAAAAAAACGATTGTTTTTCTGACAGTTGGCGTAATGTGCGTCGTACTCATATTCACTTGTAAGATCCACCACACGGTGAACCTCAACCTAACTGCTGACCGCGAAGTCAGCTGATGAGTCAATCGCAGTGGATGGAACCTGAGAAGCTTATAAAGCTAACAGCTCCTGTTCAAATGGCTCTTGCCAACTTTGAGTTACAGCAGCGCAGAGGGAGGCAGTGTTGCCAGCAGACTGGATTTGTATTGTCCCCTCTCCAAATGCCCGCCAACGGTCGGGGATCCAACTGCCCAAAAGCCTGAAGAGTATGAAACAGATTAACCACCTGGAAGTTAAGACTGTAGAACAGCTTGGAGATGAGTGTGAGTGAAGAGAAGAGGACCTTCAAGGCATTAACGTCTGTAGCGTGAGTCTGACACAGCTCAATAGTCGCCTGCAATAAAGAGGGTATAAACATTTATACATGGTAAGATGATATAAAGCAACTGATATACTTTACTGTAAGTGTGGTGGTAATTGAACTGCATGCCGTTACAAACCTTAAATAGCTCTGTCAGAGGAAGGGCAAATGTGTCCAGTACTAGTTTAATTTCTGACCAAAGCTCATTTGACTTGAACTCGTGGCGGTACCTAAAAAAGAAAAAAAAAGAAAAAAAATCATGCAAGAGAATAATTTCTGCTTGAATCTTATAAACCATACAAATTCGAGTTCTACCTCTTGAAGAGAGAATGTGCTGTACGAAGCACACCGTTGATGATGTGGAAATCTCCACTTCTGAAGCGGGTCACCATTTCAGTAAGCAGGTCCGGCCATTTCTGAGGGAAGTCCTCCCGTCCTATTATACTGATGGCATCACTCAACTGTTGAAATTAAAACAACGGGGAAAAAAGTGGGCCTGGTTGTCATATTTGAAAATAAGCACAGTCAAGGCATTGTGAACTAAGAGGATGTACCTGTTTCTGAATCTGTTCTGGGCTGCTCAGCATCAAATTTACAATGTTTGCTTTAATGGCTGTTCGGTCTGGATCTGAAACTTTGTTTGGCTCATCTTCAACCTTTGAGTAAACATCACAAGAATCAGTTCATGTCACATGTTACTTTAAGGTTCA
Organism: Symphodus melops; assembly: GCF_947650265.1. Lineage (NCBI taxonomy): Eukaryota > Metazoa > Chordata > Actinopteri > Labriformes > Labridae > Symphodus > Symphodus melops. Next base: position 16,307,667 of record NC_136694.1, read on the forward strand.
CAGGTTTTCTGTAGAGGACGAGGAAGACTTACGATGCGCCAGTTTCTTTTGATGTAATTCTTGAAGGTAACAGCAGCGCAGACACGAATCACATTGTCTTGAGACTTCTCCACAAGAGTTAGCAGTAATAAGGGGTAGTTCTGGTTTCCCTCCACAGATTCAAGAAACTTTTCCGCTGAGAAGGAAAACATACATAATGAAAAAAAATCTGAGCTATTTCTATCAAGAAACAGTTTTACTGAAGTTAACTGTATATTTTATTAATCTTAACTGAAGCTAAAGCTGTGCCATTAAGCTGCCTTACCTGGACGTCTGACAGCTGGGTCTGGGTCCAGTGTTTTCCTCATGAAGTCAGTGAGACTTTGGAGGTTAGCATCATTTAGTTCCATGCTGGTATCTGCTAAAGACAGAGCTCATTAACAATGAGATTTACATGTTAATAGGTATATTATCTAATTGTGAAATCATTCTTTACGTAGATTAAACCTGAAACATTGGTCGTTTCTAAAAGACCACCGTAGATAGATGTTACCTGGTGTTTGCTTAGTTAAATGTTCAAGTCATCGGCGTTGTGATTAACATAATATTGTGTCACTGCTCGATCTACAAGTCAAACCCGAGATCACATCTTTGATAGTTTCAGTCACACATGCATCCTGCCTCCAACATTAGCTTCCTAGCAGCTAGCTTAGCTAGAGAGGCTACATCGCCTTGATTTGGCATTAGCTCGTTTAGCCTCGCTGACAGCAGATCTGTTTGTTAGTCCACTGTGTATGCTAGCTGCAGAGAGGTTGTCTACTCTTCTACAAGTTAATACGCACATGGTTGTTGAGCTAATTATATGAAGTGTCACAGAAGTCTATCATTTGGTCCAATGTCCTAAAATAAAAACTTAACATACAATAATAGTTAAGGCGGTATAGAAAGCAGTATGACAACTCCAGCGAATAGACTGATCCAGCCACCGGTGTCCTATACTGCTAGTGTTAGCATGAGCGTGCTAATATGTTTTTGCTAACCATAAAGTTAGCCGATTTGCGTGTTTTTCATGCTTTGCGATTCAATTAACACGTCTGGATCGAACAGGACGGAACGTATGAGTAATGCAGCAGTTTTAGATCTTACCTTTACAGGAAATGTTAAATCAGAGTGGGATGGACAGGTAATGTGAACCGTTCAGACCTGCTCGTGCCAGCTTTCAAACGTCTGGAGCGAAAGGAACTGCGCGGTCAGTGCAACGCGCATGCGCAGATGTTAGGGAGTAAGTTGTAGGATACGCCCCCTTTATAACTTTTTCTTGCAGGCCAAAATTTTGTATACATCTCTCTCTCTCTCTATATATATATATATATGAAACAAGTCAAATAAAATGACTAAATATATGTATACTTTTTAATGTGTGTACACATATATTTTTAAGTTTTTTTTAAAAATCACACTTAACCGCACTTTTTAAAGCACACTTAATTTAAATTTTAACTACGTTTCGCAGCGACCTCTAGCATCATCCCTCCCTGCTTTCCGACGGTGGGAGTAGGAGGCAGACGGGACTCGCGTGAGGTCACGCTAAAAATATATGGATATATGTATACATACATATATATATATATATATTTTTTTTTAAATCAAACACAAAATCTTGACACTTCTGTTTTAATAACTGTGTCTCAATAGTGACACACGAGGGTGTATACAAATATACTTTATTTGAATTTTAACTATGTTTTGCCAGATTGCTTTTGGAGTTTTACAATCGCTCAACAAGTGTCATCCTTGTCCTCTCAAAGTGTAGTTAGACCACTTTGGCTGTTGTATCTGAACTAACATGTCTTGTTGATTTGGTTCAAAGGTTTTCCAAGAAGAAATTAAATTTTTTAATAGTTTATACTATATGTAGTAGTGTTTAAAAGAACCCAATGTAATAATTGTTTCCAGAATACAATTGCTTGTCTTTCTAGTCTGAACTTGTGGCTTTAAAAAGATACATAAGTTAGAGAGCTTTGAGATGTGATAAAACATTACAACTGACAGCTTTTATTTGACCTTGAGTGGTCTCATCATTTTCAAGTAAATAGAGAAATAGACCCCTTCACATTTTATTGTGAACGCATGAAGGCTATCATCACAGAATGTCAGTCTTTAACAATAATGCACTTAGAACAGTTTATCTTAAGTGTTAAACAAAAAACAGCTTCAATGCAGAACAGCTGTAACAACAACAAACACATTTCTTTAAATTGACAACACAAAGAAAACACTTTTAGTGAGCTTAATCCTGTTCCTGTTTTACAGGTACAGTAGGAGCAGAGGCTCAAAATACGAGCATGCTACAGGTTCTGCGTCTGACGAATATTTAAGGTGTCTCGCAGCATCAGATCACGGAGTCGCCAAAGTGCATCTGCCATTGTCTTATGGGCCCCCTTACTCTTCAGCCAGTGGGATGGTAGTCGGCTCTCTTGCTCTTTTGTCAGACGCACATCTTGTTTTTTAACTGAAAGTAAACAAATACAACATTAAAAGTACACATATGGGCATTTTCATGAATGTAAAAATGTGTATTACACTTAAAAGGACTATCCGTGATGGATCACAAAGAAAGAGACTGTACTGTCTGGATAATTGCTTATATTCCATGTTATGTTAGCTATTGTGATCAGCTTTTTTTTTAATCACTGAAAAGCAAATAAACTTAACCTGAGAGAGTGTGGTCCCACTTGCTAACTGTAGAGGACTCTGCTGAGAGGCCCTCAATGTATCTGAGGTACGCCTCAGAGTGGAGCAGCCGCTGAGTCTTGGCTGGTGGGGACACAAACACTGGGGTGGAGGGCTGCTGGGGCGCAGGTTGTCCCATGTGGCCTTGTCCTGGGTAGGGTGGTGGAGCTTGCTGTCCCGGGCCCAGTAAACCCATCTAATGGATACATTGTAAAAACTGTATTATTGTTAATTTTCACTTCGGTACTACCACAGCAACTTCTTCATTAACTTGATTTTATTACATTACAGTACGTCTTCAAATGTCACAAGTATCAGATAGGGGTTCTACATGTTTGTAGATCAGGGCTTTCCAGACAACGGGGCCATTAAAGCCATGAGGGGTTTAATGATGAACAGATTAGAGGTAACACAGACTAGTTCACCTTATATAGCCTCCTGGGACATTCTACAAACTAAGGTGTATGTTGGACGTAGTACTGTTATCTTGTAAATTGAGCTTCATAGAAATGGGAAATTAAAACATGCTTTTTAAAAAAAACTAATTCTACATACTTTTGAAGATGTGTACACTTTTTTATTGGCACCAAAACGATTTTTCTTCAGGGATTCTAAATTATTAAATCTGAAATTTCACAGTTGGACTTTCTGGAAAAAATCACATTTTCCTCCTGGAAATGAACCAGATTTTGTGAAATTGAAGATATGGGAGAAAGTAGTTAAGAAAGGGCCAAACCTCAGTAGATTTGTTTCTAGTTAGCAAAATGTATCGTCTCTCTAATCTTTACATGGTTTGCATTATTACATTCCTGAGGTGCACTCACACTCTGCAATCCGTCAGTGGCCAAGCGTGTTTGACCCTCAAAACTCAAGTTTGTTTGGCTAGAATGAGTGCTCTATACACTTGGTTGGCCCTGGCACAGTTGAAAAAGGAGTGCTTCGGCAGCTATGGTTGCTCATGCATGAGCACGAATATGGATCTGGAACCTGGAGTAATGTGAGTGCAGGCTAGCAAGGGCCTTGGGAGCGGGGACAGTTGTGCTTTTGAGTGCACCCTTACAGAGCCTACCTGTGATCCATGTATGTTTCCTGTTCCACCTGCCAAGCCAGAGACCCCTGTGGTGATATAACCATTTAAAAGACAGTGAAAAGAGCAGAAGGCCACCTGACATTGTGTTTTTCTAAACACTACATATAGTAGAAAAAAAAACATTTAAACTGTAATTTCAACCGTTTTGAGTCTCAATTAATCAAATTGCTTTCACAATCAGGTTTCTTTGTTTTGCTTATTAGAAACATTACATTTATCTTAATAAGAAATTACCATTAAGTTTACTGGTAATGAGCACAATAAATAGCAAAGTTCCAGTTGAGGCTTTATTCACCCAACTGATTAGTCATCAGCTTAAAGCCCTCCGCCTATTGGTACAGGTAGCCCCTCCGGCAAGTCAGACTGGTAGACAAGAAGCACTGAGTGGCAGGCGGGGTGGCTATGACAGCACTCTTACCAAAGTACGGCATTCCAGGAAACCCAGGCATAGCGGGAAGGAGATGTTGGGGGAAGACAGAAACCCCCATGTGATGTATGGGTATGCCAGCCATACTAAACATGCTGTTTATGTGGCCCCGGGTGGGCATCAGAGCTGACCTATATCCTCCCATCATACCTTGTTAGGAAGGAGAGGTAGTAACACAAGACAGCAACATGCATCAGTCATGCATCCACTACTTCACTACCAAGCATGCAGATATGTGGTCATTTATATCAGACCTATTCCATTTGTGACCTGTGGTCAGAAACCAGACTTTTAATGACCTCAGCTTAGCATATTTTAAAACGTGGTTTAAGAAGTGGATATTTGGGAGAGTTAGGGTTAGGGTTGGTTAACCCTAACCCTAACTGTGTGTAAAAAGATTTAAATGCTCCATTTTTTGTTTATTAAAACACAATGTGAAAAGCTTAGCCAGCTCCTTGCACTTCACGTTTTTGCCCTTCTAAAAATAAATAGTAACAGAATAGGCCTGATATTTATGATTTCATTCAATCAACGGATCATTATGATGGATATGGATGAACATTAAAGCCACAAAGGTGGATAAAAGCAGAAAGTTGATGCATGTGCACTACCTCCAAGCACTACTTCATTTAAAGGTCATTACAGTGCACAGCAAGACACTTCATGTTCGAGCAGAAGGTAGCTTAAAACAGTCAAGGTGCGGGTCTCTTAAATGATGTTAGAGGCATCACAATCACAAACATGCTGATATGGGTCTGATAAGGGAACTACAAATGTTAAGTCTAGCAGCTGAGCTTCTTATTCCAGCCTTCTAGTGTACACTGGGGATCCATGTGTATCTAAGAGGGGTTACCTGACACAGGCATCATGCTGGGATTTAGCATCCCCATGGGTGTCGGGGGAGGTACCACCCCCATCAGAGCCCCTACTGGGGTACCTGCTCTAGGGGACGTCTGATGATGAGCCCTCTCGCGTTCCTGCTGTTCGGCCACTTTAGCTGCTCGCTCTGCAGAACAACAGAGAAGTGTTGGTTGGCGACATTTTACGAGTCTCAGTTCTTGGGACAGCGAAACATACAAGAACAGTTCTGCTCGCCTTCATATTCAGCTTTCTTGGAGCCCTCCAGGTTCCTCCACTCTGTGCCAACCAGGCGGCTCAGCTCTCCAAAGGAGAAGTCTGGGTGCTGGGACTTGATGACTGCACGCATCTCACTGCTGAACAAGATGTAGCCACTCATGTTGATTTTTCGCTTTGAGCCCTCCTTCTTTGAAAGTCCCTTTATGGATTTTGGTGTGGACTGTATCCAGGAGAATCATTCAAAGGACATTTTGTGAGCCACATAGTGACTTGTTAGTTTATGGAGGAAATTGTATTTCTGCATCCCCCCTACCTGTGGAGGAGTGTAGGGCATGATGTCCATGTCACTGGAGATGGACGACTGCATTCGAGGATGAGAGTGGTCCCCAAGCTCCCCATCATCGTCCCCAAGATCCTCGAGCTCCTCATCCGTCATATCAGCAAATTTCGCCTCCAGTTTCTCAATTTTCTTGTCTAGAAGAGGGGACGGCTCCTTCTGGGGCACAATGAGCTTCCTGTTAAATATTCAGAAAATACATACTTTGGTATTTATGAAGCTTTTTTTTTTTTTTCTAAGTAAAACCTTATTGTGGGAGAATGGGCTGCCATCTTAAGTAATTCTCTCATCTAAGACAGAAACAGGCATGAGCAATCACAACAGAAAAAACACAAAAAATGAAAAGCATGAAAAGGTTTTTCACCGAAAATAGTAGATTTCATCCTCCACCACTTTCCCTGAGAGAGAAAAGCGCTTAAGACCTTTAAATTTCTTCATCTGCTTCTCACTCTCAATGTAGCGACTCTCACAGAGCAGAATGTTCTCCTCAGGCACTTCAGTCGGCCGACAGGACAGATAGTCTTTGTATGACGACACCACACACTTCCCTGTGAAGCAGAATCAGTGGATATGTTTCAGTCTTTCTTTGTCACACAGCGCAGCATTTTGTTTAGCAAGAAACTTGTATTCGGTTCAGCCAGTATGCAGGGCACCTATGATGCAGGTCATAGGACAGGTCTCCTCCAGGTTGCTTAGGAACACTTCCTTCTTGTAGAACATCTTAGTGGGCTCATGCTCAGTTTCCTCGGGATGAATGAAGATTGGACCAAAGAAGTAGCCTGCTCCATCTCGCATCCACATTTTCTCAACCCTGATGAATTGAATGTTAAAAAAAAAAAAAGATTTGTAAGAGTGAAGCTCCCTGTACACCATAGTTTCCAACCCTAACACAGTGAAGCACTCCGGTCTCCATGAAAAGAAAGGACTTGTGTCACATAACCTTCTTCTTCTTCTTTCTTTTAGAAATCATTATAAAATATTATTATTTGTTAAAACGACATTCTTCCAACTTTAAAGTAAAGCCAAGAGTAAGTCGGAGACATGTAGCTACTCTACCTTCCCACTCGGTGGCGCACTAGCCCATGTGAACCAATGTAAACGCAGTCTCCCACTTTCAGCCACAGGTTGTTGTAGCAGAGCTGTTCATAGTATTGACACCCGGGCTCCCCATTGCTCATATCCATTGGAACGTCCTCCCTCTCCTGCAGACACAGATTGTTTTCCTGAAAATAGCCTTTGTTATTTTATCAGAACTCTGAAAAATATTTCAGGAAAAACAACACAACAATATCTGTTCACCTTGTCTACAATAACGTCTGCCATTTTGCTCTCATCTGCCATCTCCGGGGGTTTCTCCTCTTGCTTAGGAGCGAACATCGATGCCACACGGACGACAGGTAGCGGGACCTCTCTGGGAACAAAGCGGACTGAACTCAAGGGCATGGTCCACATCTTGATCTTCTTGAAGGACTTGGACTTGGCGGAGTAGCGAGACTCGCAGACAAACACATCCTCAGATCGGAAGCCTTCGGGATGAAGTTTGAAGTACTCCTTGAATCCAACACACCATCGATATTTGGTGAGCATTCAATACAAATGAAGACAGTCAATGTTCAACACTTCACAAACTCAAATCAACGAAATAAGAAAGCGATTACCTTCACAAACATGACCACACATTTCCCCAGAATCTTGCTGACGGGAGCTTTGTTGTAATAGTCGCTCTTGAAAACCTCCTTCTGCAAGAACTTTCTTGTGGCGAGATGAAATGTTTCATTGGGCCTGTAGAACCAGCAGCCGTACAGCCACTTCTCACCTGTTGTTTTAAAAGGTGAAAAAAATGAATGAATTTCACTGTTAACTATTGCTATGTTTGAAGTTTGTAATTGGATGTTTCCTCAACTGAAATCTGTTCCTGATCCAAGACAAAAACGTACCACAAACAACTTCTGTCATATGTTAACACAGTTGTTCTTTTCATGACATACTACTTCCCATTAAGTAGCCTCTGTATATGGAGAGCCTGAGCTACAGACTGAGCTAAACAAACATTCATTTTACTTCATCTACGAATGTAATTCATTGGTAAAACAAGTTACAAAGAAAAAAAACCTTTGGGACCTGGCCAATGAATGCAATTTAAGGGACTTAGGGGATGCACCGTACATCTAACGGATGTGGAACACTTTCTCGTAGAAAATACCAAAACACCTTTCTGAAGAACTGAAAGAAACTGACCTGTGTCGTCCTGCCAGAGGCGTTCAATGTAGATGATATGAGGCTGCAGGTTCGGCTCTGCAGGTTCCACATACACGTAGTCTCCCACGTGGTACATGCTGTCTTTGAAGCTGCAGTCCTGGCTGTATGTGCGCTGCAGATTGGACTGCCAAGATTCTCCAACAGTGTCCTCTCTCTTCTCCGCTTCTGGGATTGCACAATTCACTCAGTGAAAAAAACAAAAACAATCTTATGTTGCAATAATCTGTCATAGAAACTGAACAAATTACCCCTTTTTTCCTCTTCCCTCTTAATTTTGTCTTCTTCAAACTCCTTGGGAAGCTTCTCCTTCTTCTCCTTTTCCACGTCGTTGTGCAGATGTTTGGACGAGTAGCTGAGAGCTGGAGACATCAGGATCTCGCCGTTCTTACACAGCTCATCTCTGATCCGGATAAAGAACTGCTGCAGCTCCACGGCGTCTTCAAAAATCTCTGAATCAGTCCTGCCATAAAGATATGGTCAAATCCTTCTATAACATCATGGTGTACATGGCTCAGTGGACAGATGATTTGACTTGGGTGCATGATAGTGGACAGCACCTTACCTGTTCAATCGTCTGGCCTTTTCCAGCACTTCAAACATGTGGTCCTGAAACACATCCAGCCTCTTATAGCGCCCTCGGTCTACATTAGACCTGATGATCTCAAAATTGAGTCTTGGCTTTTCAGGATTTGCCGGATCTACGGCGGGAATCTCTGCGAGTGAATCACTGTAGCAACGGCCCTCGTCGTCTTGGTGACCTAGCACGGAGACAAATAGACTCCGGATGAGTTCCTGGATGAGGCGGGGCACATCAGGCACATGGGTGTCATCTCCTCCTTCCAGGTCCCGCCTGGTCTCCAGCAGCACCCTGTGCAACATGAGGGCATCGCGGTAAATCAAGGACTCGGGCTCGTTGTAGGTACAGGCGTTGTTGAACATGAGCACCAAGTCCTCCACCAGGGCGTCCACATCCTGGTACTTGTTAGCCATCATGTGACTCTTGATCTTCTCCATGTCCACAGGTTTTTTGATGGCAATGTAATAATCCGGCAGCTCGGCGCGGGACGGCAGTCGGAGGAAGATGGTGCTGAGACGACGGCCCCGTTTATCCGTGTAGTTCTTAACAGCTTCATAAAGTTCATTAAGCTTCTGCTGCAGAGGTGTCAAGTATTTGGACTTCTTCAGAGTGATGCTGTTCTTTCCTGCAATCAAATTAACCAATATGAATCATCTTCTCAAATGACAGGCTATGAAGCAGGATTTGTTTGGATTGGATTTGTTCAAGTGAAGCAAAAAAAAGGAAAAAAAAAAAAGGGCTGACTTACTAATTTTCAACTTTGGTGAGATTATATCATCATCGTCTGTTGCAGGTCCAAGATCCCTGCGTCTGTCTTTCATAATCTTCTCTAGGACATCAGCATCGTTGTAGACCTGCAACACATCAAAAATGTTTATCACAAACAGCTCCTGGTTCCTGGATCAAATTTCCCTCAGCTTCCTCTACAGTCATATTTACCAGACTCAAATGTCTTTGTCTATCGAGGAACAAAATGTGCTTTTCAGAAACATCACACTAACTTAAAAAGCATTCATGGAAAACAGATACGAACACCAAACAGATCTACCCGTGAGCCTTCTTCATTGTAGTGTCGAGCATTGCGGAACATCAGCCTCATATCCTCCACCATCGCGTCTTCAGTCATGTATTTGTCCGAGCGAATGTTGTGCTCGACGGTCCTGAGGTCCATGGGTTCCAGGATGACCTTGTAGTAGTCGGGATAGTCCTTCTTCGAGGGCTTCACCATGAAGAGGTCGCACAGTCTGCGACCTGTGCCGGCTTCTCGAGCCTCAGTCACAGAAAGTAACAGAGCCTTCATACGGTTTTTCTTCGTGTTCTTCTTGTGACTGGAAAAAAAAGTCAACTGTTACTCTACGTAGGAAAGGAAACAAGACAAACGTTGTTGTTGAGTGGGGAAAGTGTGCAAACCTTTTTCTCTTCGTGCTACTGGTGTCAGAAGTGGCAGAGGACAGCATACTGTCTCCATCATCATCATCTCTCTGTAAAAGCTCCTTCCTCTTCATCTAGATAGATTACCAGTGAGATTCACTTTGAATGCTTCAAATTCTTCATAAAACACATGAAACTGAGACGAGCTTACAGTGGGGCTGACCTGCTGAATCTGTTGGAGTTTGAGCGCCCGCTTGTAGACGGAGGAATGAGGAACGTTGAAGCGTTTGGAATTCTCAAACATCAGTGTCAGATCAGAGTCGACGTGCTCAACGCTCTCATACTCATTGTTCTTCATCTTGTTCCTGTGGGGAATTATGGGCTCTCACATTTGGGGAAGGAGGGCACAGAAATACTGTACTGTAACAGGTGAGTGCGGTGATGCCGCAGGGAGTAGAAAATAAAAGAGAAAGAATGTTGGTGACACAAAGTAAAAGAAATCACTGATAAAAAAAAAACATGTAAAGAATAAGAAAGAAGCAGAATGGGTTTCTAAACCATGGAAAAATCCCAAATGTAAAACATTGGTTACGAGTTTAAAAAAACAATTTGTGTTGAAGGCGTTAGTTAAAAGCACCAGGAGGGTAACATTGATGTTGAGTATGAAACTAGCCGTGATCTTTTTTTTTAGACAAAGACTCATGAAAGCAGACAGGGAGTAAGATCAGTAGTTCTGTCATACTTGATCTGGAGGAGGCAGATGGGATGACTGATCTGGTGAAAGTAGTCAGGGTAGTCCTTCCTGGAAGGCAGCTGCAGGAAAGGCTCAGAGATCAGCTGGCCCTGGCTGTTTCTTGCTCCTCGCACGGCCTCATACAGCTGAAAGATGGGATTCGTCATGTCCATGTTCGAGGTCAAACTCTCTGCCTCAGATTCCCCTTCGTCGTAGTGCACAGAACCTGAGAAAAAAAAAACAAGAGGAGATTTATTAAAAAAAAAAAAAAAAAAGATGACGACGACGGAAATCGTTCACAGCGTGGTCATCAAAGCACAGACTGTCTGATGAAGCGTAGATCTGGAGATAAAGACAAACCAGAGAGGATGCCTTCCTCGTCACTTTCATACTGAAGAGCCATGGTGATAGCTGAGAGGCGGTCTCCCTGCACGGACCTTCTGTTCCTGAAAGAGACGCGCAAAAGAAAGACAAGAAGTGCAACACGGTAAGACTCAACTATAACAGTGCTTCTCTTATCCTTTTGGTGTCGCTTTTTTTTTTTTCACCTGATACGCATGCTGGATTTGATTGGTTCTCCGTGTTCCATCTCAGACTTCTTTTGTGAGAAAATCTTTTTGATGGTGTTTGCGTCCTGGAAAATATGAGCATGTGAAACACGTGTTTGTCTGTTTCCCTTATTCAGCATTTTGTCATAAATATCTGCTACATATTCACCTTAAACACTTGTGATCCAGGCTCATTGTAGGTTTTAGCATTCTTAACCAGCAAATCGATATCTTTGGCCATGGCACTGACACTCCTGTAGTGGCCCAACTAAGAGACAATGAACAGGCAAAACTCCTTGTCACCTAAGACAACTTATATACAACAACAAAAAATCGAATGCATGAGGTGCAATAGCTCACCTGAATCTTTTGAGCGATGATTTTCAGATCGATTGGTTCCTTAATGATGGCATAATAATCAGGGTATTGCTGAAAGAAGAAAGGCAAACTATCCATTAAAACTCAGGTCACTCATTGTACAGCGTTACCCTCAAAGTCTGACTGTAGGCTCTTGTACCATTTTGGAGGGAAGCTTCTGGAAGAGTTCGCTGACCAGGCGGCCAGTGGGCTCGATGTATGACACCACGGCATCGAGGAGCTGCTCGAGGACTTCTTTCAAGCAGGAAGTGGAACTCTGTCACACACAAGTGGTCACAATGTCCAGCTGATGTTAAACTGCTGTTTACGCACGGAAACACAGCTCCTCACATTCACCGAAGTTTTCAGATGTTACTTACTGCGTGACTTTACAGCTCATCAAAGCTCATTGGGTAATAGCAAAAGTGCTTCACTTTAAAAAGGAAAACTATTTATCCATCACAATGTCAATGTTTAAATGTTTTACACTTACTCAACTTAATTTAACTTATTTAACAAGGAATATTTACAATGACATACAAAACATCTTTACAATGGAGTCACCGTTAAGTATTGATGAAAAGATTCATCGTAAAATCGCGATAAATCGATTCAAAGGAGTCGAGATTCACATCGGTACTCTGAAAAAAAGAATCGCAGTAATATGGGGAGCGTCAGCAGCTGTAGAGCAAGCGATTTTTGAAACTGGCGATGCACCCCCGTCTCGCCTTTTGGATTCTACAAGACAGAACATTAAAGAGGCGAGAAGAGAGCAGACAAGACAAACTGTGTGCAAAATATTGCAAGAAGACGGGGAACTACACAAATAGCACAACGAACATGCTGCAGCATTGAATCAACATCATCATGAGAAGCTGGTGAGTTTAGTGAATCATTAAATCCCTACTGTTAAGTCATTATGGGTTTTAGGTCTTAAGTTTCAAAACGCCATCATGGTAGCCATATTGACAAAAAGCCACTCCTTGATCCCAAAACCGTTTGATGATATTTCCTCACTCCCTCGTCGCACCAAACGTTACTGACAGATGTTAGCGATGGTTCCAAAGCTCTTACTGCTGCTCGGAGGAGAGAGGATCCTCAACCTTTTCACAGATAGACACGCCCCCTTATTGGACATCACTCAATGGATGGACACGGCAGCCGATCACACTTCAATGAAACTTAACAACCTCACCAGAGTTCAATAACGGAGGACAGCAGACACTAAGAGGAGCCTTGAAACCGACTTTAAATATGCGCTGGTTGCTTCAGGGTTGGTATGTGATGAGGTGGGACTTAAAGTGTTTCACATTAGAGACAAAGAATCTGTTCATTTCAGGTCTTAGTAAATCAAAAGGATTACAAACAAATTCCTACATTGAACTTATAATATTTTCTTTTGATGTCGCTTCACATGGTGAGGGAAAATATGTCCCTCTTCCTCTCTCTCCTTCGCTTTATTCCCTTGCATCTCAACATGCTTCTCTGGCGGGAGGGACTGAGACTCAAGTGTGAAATGCATGGATGCAACCTAAGAGAACTGAGACACAGGCCTCTGGACTGATTCAGCATATTTGTCACATTTTATCCAAAAGATGTGTGAGGTGTGAGGGGACAGGGACGAGAGTGGAAGTCAGTGTTTCACCTCATCTTCAGTGGAACCACCGGGGTTGTCTTGTGTGTCGTAGCAGTCTTCATCATCCTCTTCATAATCCCCTCGCTGAACAAATTCATTCTTGGTCCGCAGGTAAAGGTCCCACAGTTTACAGGCTGCCCTGTACTCAGGACTGTCAGGCTGGACAGAGACAGGCACATGTTCTTTTAAAAGTGCTATAGAAATAAAGACTTACTCACAATGTAAGCTGTCCATTGTGTGGGTCGTGTCAAAGGAGAATTTCTGTCAATTTTGGGACAGACAATGAAGGTTGTCTGTCTGTCTGCCTGCCTGTCTGTCTATCTGTCTGTCTGTCTGTCTGTCTGTCCGTCTGTCTGTCCGTCTGTCTATAGATTCAATTTCATTGTCAGCAATCCACATTTATTTTATTTAAAGGTTTATTTGAATAGGGACAGATACAAAAAACATAGATAAGCTTGAACAGCCATCTGATTTATACATCAGAGTGTTTTTAGCCAAAGTTAATTCACGACACTTGTCCCTAGTAGGGCTTCGAGTTATACATAGACGTTTGACCATTTAGTCACTTATTTTACCTTGTAATATGTTTTTGCATTGTTGAATAACAGTTGAAAGTCACTGGTGAGTTGTTCGACATCATCGTACTCCTCCATCTTTAACTTCTGCTGGATCTTCATCATGTCAATGGGCTGAGACACCACATGGTAATAGTCTGGTTGATTCCTGTAAGACACACAGCCTTTTCTCGTGTCTCGTGTTTGTACAATGTGACAATGAGTATAAGAGCACTGAGAAACATCAAGTTGAAGGCCACTCTTCCCTTCCCTCACCTTCGTTTTGGGGCTCTGATGAAGAGCTCACACAGCATCCTGCCCTGGTCATCCTTGTAATCTCTGATCGTGTTGTATAGTTCATGACACACAGCAATCTGCAAGGCAAAGGTTAATCACTGTAAAGCACCCGCTTGCTTCATCTAGTGTGCACTGTTCATTCTGCATGAGTCACATCATTCTGACAGTATATTTTTAAAGGCACAACAGTAACTGAAATGTGTAAAATTACAGGATCCACAGTTGGGATGTTTGAGGTCCTTCTCCTCTTTCTCCCAATTGAAGAGACTAACGGTGAAGTCTGGCTATCGTCAAAATCTCCTCCACTCACACTGCTAGAGGGGGACGTTGCTCTTCTTCTTTTTAACGCCATGTTAACCCTGATGACAAGACAAAGTTAAGTATCACCACATAGAAGAGTCTTTCATTGGGAATGACAGGGGTAAAAGACTCAATGTTCATACTGTATGAACTAAATGGTAAAACGTTAAGTAAGGCTGGGGTCTGAAGAACCAGCTGATAGGGTTCCTCTCATACACTGTAAATTCAATGGACGAAGCCTGAGTGACGTCAGCCATCTGTTACTGCAGCGGGCTCCCGAGGCTCGTAAGCAGCAGCCGCCATGCTGGAAGTACTGTCACAGCCTAACCTTAAGTCAGCCTAACGACAGGCTGAGAGCTGGAGCTGAGGCGGCTTTAAAGCCTCTTTACATCCTGCCCACACATCAATCAGGTCAGCGAAGCATAACTACGAATAACACACGTCACTCATGAAATCAAAAGAGAGCCGGAAAAAAAATTAATCCCCCTACAATGCGTGCCTGTGAGGACAATAAGCAATCAGACCTATTCTGTTCATTTAGGCTGTAAAAACAGCTTTTTTGAATGTGGTGTGTTTGTGACTTCTGGGGCTCTTGGAGACCCTCGAAGGATCGCAGGATTTAACACTTTGTTATCACCAGAGGCTGCTGCTTGGTTCCTCTATATGCCACAATTATTTGCAGCTCCAATCTGAACCTTACCCCTTAAAACAGTTTTCACATTGGTCTTGTAGAGTGAAACTAATCTGATTTTTTTTAAATCATTTAAGGATGTATGGATCAACAGGGTTCACTCCAACAGTTTCATATATTGATATTTAACTATTTGAGTTCTAAGACCTTCCCTTGAGACAATGCTATTTTACACTGGGCCAAAAATTAATAATGTGAGGACAAAACTAAAGAAATTGTGGACAAAACTAGTTTTCAATTTACAGTTATCGACTCACGTGGTTTTATTATTTATCATTTTTAGTGGACATATTATGTCAATTGGTACTAGTGCCTATGGAATCGATCTATCATTCACTATTTCCAATAACAACAAATTATCTTTATTTCCTGAGGCTTTATTTGAAGTTGGGTTAAATACTGATAAAAAAATATATATCTCCTTCATATGGCAACAGAAAAAACGCATGCAAGTCATGCATGATTTGTCGTACACCCTCTGGATTCATGAGGTTTACTTTAAGATAATGTAGATGAAAAACACACCAGCAGAGCATTATTATCGCTTTGAATGTCATTTCTGTCCCCCGATATTAATGATGCAGGCATGTCTGCAGGTCTGACCAACCAAACCTGTGAACCCTCTCATGTCATCTGGCTGCAGCAGCTAGCTGGAAGGACTGCAGCTGTCCACGTCGGTGTCACTCAGCGTGGACAGGTACACAGCACAGATAATGTAATAGCTACAATTACCGACTGGCCTTCTTCAACATCACCTAGTTTTACAGCCGAGACAAAGGCATCACTGTAACTACGTCTGACGCCACAAAGCTACCATTTTAAAACGACGACACTTTTTGAAAATATATTTGGGTTTATATTTCACTCTATTTCACATAGCTGTATTCTTACCTTTCATGAGCAAGTTTACTATACCCACGAAATCTTAACCATCAAGAAAACCAATCACTTATCGATTTTGGACAGAGAGGTAAAAGTGTCGAGTTAGTGGTAATTTCAATGCAACTTCCGATTGCGTACCTTCAGCATAAAAGCTTGCATTTTATTCATGTCTTGACAAATGCTTTTTACACGATCTTAACGACAATTATCTCACCTCTAATTTAATGTGTAGTTTCGTAGATACGTATGTCTTAAAAAAGTGATTTAAATATGTGTTGATAATCCCTATCCATGACAAAGATACAAACTTGAAATTTACAACCTCACTGAGAGTGAACCGAGTCTTGTTGATTTCCGGTTGAGTGAAGTCCACTTTACTCTTCAAACTTGCCACCAAACCTCCTTGTTTTAGCCTTTTCCCCCCCCTTTCTACTCCCTTACCCCCTAAATAGAAGACCAAATAGAGAAGTAGTATATATCCCAGAATGTTACCATCTCTTAAAAATACCATGTTAATCTTTCCTGTATGGTTTATTGATACCTCATACTTCTAAAAAAAAAAAAAATCTATGAGGAAAATTTTATTTTTGTATTTTCAGGGAATGGTTTGTTTAATTAAGTTAAAACTGATGAACAATGTTAAGACATGGCATGTCATTTCAGTTTGTCTTCTTATGAAACTCAACATTCATCATATTATTAATTTCACATTCACCATAATCAATTACGATGTAGGCTCAATGTAAGTTGTAGCCTTTTTTATCCAGCAAATGAATATATTTGGACAAAAGAAAATACATGTTAACGCCATTTTATAAACAACACTTTTTAAACAAATAAAAATGTTGTATCAGATGCAAAAGCTTCACTGAATCTTCTGAGCAGTGATTTTCAGATGCCAAGTTCTTTTACTTGTGAGGGCATTGAAGAGATGATTCTCCTGATATCTTTCAAAGTACTCCCAGACAACGATTAATGGCCGTTTGGTAGTTATAAGCCTGCTAATTCAAATAAACTGATGAAATACATGTAATTTTTAGACAGTTATTTGAAATGTATTTTTAACCATGAACAAACTGGTGAGTGGTGACACTTTTAAAAGTAGGCCTAAATAACATATACATTATATTTTTAACTACATAAACTCAAACCTGTAATATTTTAAGTCTGACGAATGTAGTATATGATTTTCGAAAGGTAAAATATAATAAAGCAAATAAAATCAAGCCCCAAAAAATCCCAACAAGCGTCAGTAGGAGAGAGTAACGTCATCGACCTAAACTCCCGTCGCCTTCAAAGATAACGGTATTTAATTCGACGAAGAAGAAAATCCCGGAAGTGAGTGTTTTTCGGGCCCATGTGTTGTTTAAACTCTTTCATTCATTAGGATACGTCAACTCCTGTTATAGCTCATATTATCGTTTCTGAAGGCACACGGAAATCATTGTGGTTTTATGTTGCTCATATGAACCAAAAGTGATAACGGTAGGAACGTTAGCTTGCTAGCTAACTTACTAAGAAACCGCGTTGAAGTCGTTTGCAGTCGTGGCTGCACAGACATATCCGATTGTGTTATCTGAATGAAAAGTGCTGTAGATACCAACATGATCAAGGAAAACCGGTGGAATACACCCCCCAATGCGCCAGCGTGCATGGAGAAACATCTGTGCTCGGCGCAGTACAGAGCAGGTCGGTAACAAGGCAAGCTAGCTTAGAAAAGTAAACACGTGGTGATGCCAGATCAATATTTTAATGTTTAAATGTGTACTGATTTTATTTAACGGAGAATCCTTGGCAACGTTCAATAACCTTTATTCACGAGTGTGCACTTATTAAGCTCCTAGATTCTGTAGCAGGAGCGTTATAAACGTATAGGGGCATATATGGTCTTCTCCATACATTTAATATTTGCAGACTTTAAGAGGGACCCTTTATCAGTTTATTTGTCCAGGTAGCAGTATGATTATAGGTGTCTTTATGGTTATTTCGTACTGACTTTTTTTTCCAGATGGCACCTTGCTGCTAGGTGCCTCCAGCCTCGCTGGAAGAAGCTGGCAGGGATCTGTGTGGATCTACAGCGACCCTGCACAGGCCCCTCATGAGGATCAGTGTAAAGCTGGAGTGCAGACTGAGGCTGGAGTCACAGATGTTAAATGGGTGTCAGAAAAGGGTGTTGTTGTGGCATCGGACACAGGTAATGTGCATATGAGCAGCATTTTCAGTGAGCCCTGGTTTTTTTTCTTTTTCTAATTTGAATGTTAAACTGGATTTTGTTTGGTCACTGTAAAGGCGCATTGGAGCTCTGGGAACTGGCAGAGGATGAACGCCTGCTGGTGAATCGCTTCACCAAACAAGAGCATGACCACATTGTCACCACAGTCAGCCCAGTTACTGGAGCGAGCAGTGCTGTCACTGGAAGCATGGACTGCCGGTATACACAATGTATACACACAGTTGATTGAAGTGAACACATTTACATGTTTGAACCCCTTTTCATCACTTTGCATTTTTTTACCTTTTGATTTTAAAGAATTAAAGTCTGGGATCTCAGCCAGGAGACGGTTGTTACTACCTACAATGGTAAGAGAACATTTGCGAGTTTTAATCATGAAAAACTATTTCCATGTTCATATACAGTATGTCCCCTGTGTGTTTGCACAACTTCTTAAGAAGCCTTTCACAGATTTAGTTAAAGTCGACTTGATTTACTTCGGCCTTGAGTCAAGGAACAAAAACGTGAAGATTTTTAAAATTGTATTGATAAATAATAATGTTGATAACATGACATGCTGTCTGCCATATATGCTTGTTGTATTTTTGCTATTCAGTGGAGATTGTACACTTTTAATATGCATTACAAGTACTGACTTTTGTACAAGTTTTTTTAAGGATACAACCTAATTTTAGATTAAAACTGTCTTGTTTTAAAAGTGTGTTGGACAATGAATAGTCCCACTAGAAGAATGTGGTTTAAAGTCAGTGTCAGTATTTTTTACATAAAAAAAAAAGCTCCTTCATAAATATGGCCACTACAAAACTGGATTAATTTCTGTACGTTGTTTCATTTCAGTTCACACACAGCCAGTCAGTTGTGTTTCCTGCAGTCCTACAGAGGAGTCTCTCTTCATCTCCTGTGGTCAAGTAAGACGCTAATCAGCAGTTTGCATGCATTTTTGAAAACACGTGCAACACTGATGAAGATGACGATTTGAAGAAACAAATTAAGGGACACCTTGCGTCAGAACTTTGCATTTTAAGCATTGACGTGTTTGCTTTTCGTACATGCCCACATGTAGTCAACCACTCACAAATACAAATGTGATAGCAGTAGATAAAAATCTTTTGTGTTTTAACCCATCAAACTGCTGACAGTAATACAGAGCAGCAGGCCATGATTCAAACGTAACCTGGTTTTTCTCTCGCTCAGGATGGCCGTGTGCTTATGTGGGACAGGAGGAAGCCAAACAAACCAGCCACAAAAATAGGTGAGCAACAGGTTTTGCCTGGTTGTTAACGGAACCGGATTTCATTTTGCTACAGTTTTGAATTGTATAAACCTTTTATCGTACACAGCAAGCAAGCAAACTTTTTTGTAGGCTGTGAAACCAAGTCCAATATGATATAGTTATATTTTTATCTTATTATAATATATATTATTATATATTATAACTGATGATTAAATGCAAGTGTGTGAGACTTGGCGGGCGTTGAGCGAAGGCGAGCAGGTTGCTCAGCCTGTTGGCTGTCACACTGAGCAGGTTAGGATATCATGCATTATAATTAAAAATACCTGATGTTCCTACGCTTGGTCACTTTCAGTTAGAACAGCTATGATGTGGTTGCTTGTTTGGCTGATTCATCACGTCTGATCTTAAGACTGTTGATGCCAGAGTGAAATAGGATGTCTGGGTAATTTAATCATAGCATGAAAGGGATACTTCACCCATTTACATGAAGCTGTGTATCATTAGAAACATGGTAGTAGTGTTGAATGGTCGTGAATCCAACCCTCATTTTCCCAAGACGATAAAAATGTGTTTTTCTTTGCTTGAAAGTTTTCTTCATGTGACGCAAAAAGCGTCATATTGCATCACATGAAGAAAACTTCCAGGCAAAGAAAAACATATTTTTCTCGACTCAGGGCAAAATGAGGGTTGGCTTCACGACCATTCAACACTACTACCATGTTTCTAATGATACACAGCTTCATGTAAATGGGTGATGTATCCCTTTAAATATAAGACACAATCCTTTTTTGATTCTGCCATTCTCTCCTGAAAACGACATTTTCTTGATGAAAAATCAATTTTAATATGAATGAGTGAAAATCTCTAAGTTTCAAGCATCTCAAGTTTTAGCGCATTACCTCCCCAAGCCCTGGGGACTGAAACAGAGATACTGGTCACACATCTGGAATGTGCAGATGTGAAACAGAACAGTGCATACAGTCAACAGTCTTTGTTTATCCTCCAGTATTACAAAGCGTTCTTGCCTCCACTGATAGGCACATCAAGTCAGCACTGCAGACATGTCAGCTTGTGTTTGTGTGATGTTAGTGTAGTTGTGGATGTGATCGTTAACATGCAGCTTCAGATTCAGAATCAGATATGTTTTGGAAGGACGGCTGGTCATGGATCAAGGCTTTAAAGGCTGAAATTTGCGGATTCCCGTCACCAGCTAGTCAATCGATTCCCGGCTAATTCTGTGTTCTGCTTATGTTTCTGCTTCAGATATAGAGACCCCCAGCTGCTCCCCCACTACTGCAGCTTGGCACCCCCACCACAGAAGCACCATTGCTTTTGGTAAGACCAAGCAGAAGATTGTTGATTGACAATAATTGGCAGTGGTTTCAGGTTTGATCATGTTTGTTGTGCCTCAGGTGATGAGCTCGGTAGAGTGACAGTGAAGGATTTCCTGGGAACAGAGCCAGCCAGGGTGGAGAAAGTACACAACCGTAGAGTCAATGGGCTCGCCTTTTCTACACATAGGTAAACATAAATCTTTACTGGCTTTTACATTTGTCTTTCTGGGAAATGTAAACTTATTTATTTTTTCAATCTCAGTGCGCCACTGCTCGCCTCAATAAGTGATGATTGCTCCCTGGCTGTTCTAAACTCTGAGCTGCAAGAAATGTAAGTCTTTGCAGTCCATATTAAAAAACAAAAAAAACCCTTTTCAGTGTTAAAAACAACGCTTGTCATTTGTTCATGTTCTTTCTTTTAGACTTCGAGATCGGCGACACCAGGATTTTGTCAAAAGTGTGTGCTGGCTCCATGGTGGCTCCAACGCTCTCACAACTGTAGGCTGGGATCACCTTGTGCTTCACCACACAGTGGGTCCAGCTGCTGGAGCTCCCAACTCCTTGTAGACTCAACAGATGCTAACACATGTAGGAAGAGAAGAAAGCGGTTTATGTTTTGGTTCATTCTACTCCACTCGAAAACTGTCTCCATCCACTTCTTTTAATTCTTCCTCTGTATAGCACTGTAATGTGTAATTAAACTTGACGCAACCCATTTGTATTTCATATTTTTACATTAAAGGGAACCTAATGTTGTGATGGCGAGAACATGTTAGTATGTTTTTCTTTGGAGTCCAATATAAACGAACAACAAGGAGCCCCCTCAGGATTAATAACTTTTTTTTTTTTAATTGAATTGAGGATCGTGGTAAATAATCAGCTGTTAATTGTACTGATGGCTAACATGAGACTGTCGCTGGCCCCCTTTAGCCCACTCCTGCTTTTACACATGGTCGTGTGTCAAGTGTCGGTGCTCGGCTCTGAAGTTAATGGGATTACATGGTGATTCTCACAGTTCGTGGAACCTATGGTCTCGCTGCTAATCTGTCATTTGACTTGGTGAATGAACTAAACGTGCTTTAACCATTCACACGTTACACCAGCACCATGACAGCATAATACACATTACCTCAACAATGCTTGCTGCAGGATTTTAGCGATGCCTTGCAACATCAGGCAAAGGTAATGGTAAAGGTTGCTGGAAAAACTAGCACTTCAGCTACATCACTTCAGCTACATCAGTGATATAAGTCATTTTTGATCGATCTTCATTTTCTCTAATTGAAATAAAGACATTGTTCATATTTAGTCTTAAGATAGAGAAAATTATTTTAACCAGTTGAAAACCAATGGTCAGGCTCAAAACCAGACATTTCTCAGAGTTATATTAAAGCATCATGAAACAAAACATCTTCAGCTCATGCACTTTGAGATGATTGTTTTGGCTTTGAAACAAAAGATTCAGGGGATACATCAAGGTGACTGCATTTTCTTGTTAAAACATCTTGATGTTTTAATAAGAGCTATAGCTACTTACAGTAATCCTGAGACACCACAAACGTGTTTATTAGAGCTACAAAGCCCCGAACAATCGACACCAGACTGAACCCTGGTAGGTAGAAGAAAAAAAGTACTTTTTTTTTTAAAAGGTACTCAGTGCTGACCTCTAAAATGGTCCATTAATAAACCAAGACCATTTCAAAGGAATGTTAAGCTATTAAAACAATGCTGCTTAATTCTCTTTAGACTGTAAATATAATTAAATAAAAAGCAACAGTTGTAGAATTAAACTTTTTATCGTGTTAATGTGAAAGCATCATTTCCTATGTACTTTATTTCTTGTCTGAGACCTAGTACGGTAATAACTTTAAAAAAAAACTTAAAACACATGCACACTGCAGAACAATTACTAGAACATGCAATTAATGCTTGGTTTTATTTTCCATGTAGAGAGTTCCTGGGCAACATTTGGCTTCGATAAATAGCTTGCTTAATGACATTGTTGCTAATATTTTAAAAGTCCTGATTGTACAAAGCTTACATGTACATAAAACAATTTTACAAAATCCAAGTTTCTTTTGAATCTCTTTTACAAACTAATATATACAGAAGAGCAAGTACAGCTACAATGACTTACATTTGTACTTTCTCTGAATAACTTTTATACATAGGGCAAAACATTTGACCAATAAATACACAAGACACAATCCCACTGAGTTAAAAACATACCTCTGGTTTAAATTACAGGTTAGCTTTCTTTTTTTTTTTTTCAAATGGACCCACATAATACACTTGTAACAGTTTACATACAGGACATGTAATTACCCCACACCACAATAATTACAGTGTACATCATACAGTAACTTTCATATATTAATATTGGAAAGAATTCTGTTGACTGACTTGACATTCTAAAAACAATCAGTATGGATAGATGCAAAAAACAGTACATCATACAGTTAAGATTGATTTAAGCAAACGTGTTTTTGAACCAATATATTATGAATTATTAATCTGCTAGATTATATTAATCTTAACCATGTGACATTGAGACTGATTTATAGTTTTGGTTTAAAAGGCAACATGCAACATATACCTATACAATGAAAAAACAGTAGCAGCAAAGAATATAATTTAAAATGATCCATTCCAAAAATAGAATATGAAAAAAAAAAAAGACTGGTGAGCTCCTAAAGTTGAGAAATAAAATTGTGACTAGACATCATTCAGAGCTGAGCATGGTATGAGACATTTGTAACGTTTACCCACCAACACTGGTGTAACTCGTATGTACAAAGTGCTTCCTTCTTTCTTTCTTTCTTTTTTACTAAACTGATGATCGCACGTCTTATTTGCATATCATTTGATGTCCCTCTAAGATTCCTCTTGACCAAAGACAGTTATAGGATTTTTGGTTCCAGGCCGGACAGTGAAGGTCCTCCCATATTGATGTTTTGACTGCACTCCATTGCTGAAAAGAAGATCCATATTCATGCTTATTGGACACTAGTCTTGCCGTTAAAAGAAAATGAAAGATTTATATTTGAGCACCGATGGTCTTACCTGGTTGGACTTTTCCCTGAGGAGGCATCCTGATATTTACTGGCCACTTTACCCTCAAGCTCGCGCATGTTCAGGGCTGCTGTTTTGTTTACAGCAGTGTTTTTCTGGCTCTGTGGAGTGGCTTTTAGGGCAACAGGGACCTTATTATCCTCATCAGACAAGGGATTGCCCCAGTCATCAGAATTGGACTCTGTCTCATTCAGGGGGGCCATTTTCTGGTCCATTTCTGCCATCTTCTTTTGTAAGATACTCAGGAGTGTTACCTGACTGGGTGAAAGATTGGCGGGGATATGGTTAGTGTGGACTTTTGGTCTAGTCTGGACTGGAAGCCTTGCTTTGAAATCATTGTCAGGAGATGGGAGTTTTGGAGCTTGTGGGGGTTTAGGAGGGGGAGGAGGAGGAGCAAGCGGAGGAGATTTTAAAGTTGGTGTTGGTGCCATTTTCTTGGGAGGGTCAGGCGGGGCAATGGAAGGAGGTGGACCCACAATATCATCTAAATCATCAAACTCTGGTGGTGGAGGGAGTAATGGCAAACTCAACTCCTCTTTATAATCCTCATGCCTGGGAGAATTAGTCGTTGAACTGCTTTGCTCAGGGTTATGTTTCTGCACAACATGGTTGGTCAAACTTGGCTTTTGACTGTTCCCTAGACTAATAGATGGCATCTTGTCCTTGGCCGGTACTGAGCTGCTTGATTTTTTAGCTGTCTGAAGAGTTTGCGTATGACCAACATGACTGTTGGGATCTGGGCTTTCCTGAACTCTTTCTTGAGATGCTAGAGAAGAGGATGAGCTGCTCCTTGGAGTGATGCTGAGAAAACTTGTGCTCATGTCATTTGTTTGAGTTTCTGCACTAAGCTGCTCCTCATTCTTGGCACTATTTTCTCGGGAGAGGGTTGTTCTGTGTTTTTCTCTTTTTTTAGCTGCCATCAAAAGAGCCAGTGGAGAAGCTGCAGCTCCCTCTTTTGCCCCATTTGTTTCATTATTCTTCAGGTTGCGTAGTTTACGGTCTATTAATGGACTAAATTTGCGACTTTGACTTGGAGATGCCTCTGAATTAATTGAAATATTGCTGACTTTTTGAAGTGAAGTCTGATTAGAATTCCTGACAGGTTTGTCTACTGGCGGTGGAGAAACCTTAGCTGTTTGAGCTTCCTTGTTTGGCTCGGGTGGGGGTGACTTAAGGGACTGAGAAACTTGTAGGTGATCCTTTAGTTCCTGTATATTTTTAGCAACTGGTTTAGAGGGTGTTGCCACTTTAGGGGTTTTGCTATCCACCTCGGCCATCACTGAAGTTTTGACAGGCGAAGAATCTTCCAGGAATAACTTTTGCTTGAGTCTTGGGTCAGGTTCTTCATGGCCTTTGAGAACTGAAGTAGGAGCATTGTAAAGTTTTGCTGTTTGTTGCGGATTAAAAGTGGACAGTGTCGGTGTCTGTACGGGGGGAGGTGGGGCAGGAGTTTGTGGTGGAGAATCATTGTTAGACATGGAAGACAGTCTGATTGGTTTTGGAGGAGGTGTCTTATGAGCCTTGTGTTGCCTCTCAGTGGGGGGCTGTGGTGGGGAAAATCTTGGAGGGTCAGGTACTTGGGAAGATGGTGGATTAGAAATGGGTGTGGATGATGCTGAGCCACTAGAGCAAGTAGATGGGGGCTTTGGTGGAGCCATAGGTGGTGGTTTTAAAAATGTTAAATCTTCTTCCTGCATGGATGGCACCAGTGAAGGGAGGTTTGGAGCTGGCATGGAACTAGGTGAAGGGGTTGCAAGGTTTAGAGTGCTGAGGTCACCCATGAAGTCTGGTGGAGGGATAAAAGTCCCTGATGGAGGAATAAATGTCCCTGGAGGTGGTGGAGGTGCCATAGATGGATGACGAGGAACAAATATCTCATCCTCCACAAGGTCAGGCACCGACAAAACAGATCCATTAGACAACTGACCTCCCCCGACTATGGAAACAAATAACAGACAACAGAAAAGTTCAGTGCAGGTATATACTAATTTCAGATATGTAACTGTGAGACACTACACTTTTACTTTTTACTCTTATTTTTTTCAATGGTAGTCAAAACACAATAGAACTCAAAAAGTTTGAATCATGAACAGTATTCTGTACTAAAATGCATATTGCCTTGTCTTAAAAAAGTTAAAGTGGAAAGCTTTATTTGCCATAAATCACAAATTATGCTGAAACTGATCCATACTTTCAAGACTGATGCATCAGTTAAGAAATTAGATGAGTGTCCAATTGAAAAAAAATGCAAACAGTCCTATTCTGTTCGGAAAGATTGTTGAGCAATTGCCTGGAAAAACATTTACCTGCCCTGAAATGTCAACCCTTTGTGGAGCTAGATTGCTTTAATCCATCAACTGAGTCTGGCCAAAGGCACAACAAATGACCTTACTCTTTTGTAAATAATGGGATTTACCATGCTTAAGAATATATTTGATGAAGGTAGACACTTACCTGAGCCATTGATCTTTGGACCATTGACAGGGGGAAGGAGGGGGACCTTGGGTGTCGGAACAGCAAACCCTTGTGAAGTGTCATATGAGGACTGGGGGGGGGGGGACACATTGGAAGTTTTAATATCAGTATCTTAGTATATTCACAACATACAGTTATACAGTTCACAACTTTGCAGCTCTCTACATTAAGGGGTGAGTATGTAAATATTTGTTGTGTCATGTGCATCAATAACAGAATAGTTCTGGTACTATGGTTAACATACTGTAAGTGCTTTCAAAGTGCTAAAATTCAGTTACACAGAACACAGCTGGGGATTTCTATTTAACCATTCGTGAAGTATTTATAGGAAGGTTTAAAGGTTTATTCACTATTTTTGTGTCTGTGACATTCTTGGCCCATGACCACTCATGATGAATCAGAAGATACACCTATTATTCATCACATAGTTTCTAGTGTTAAAGTGGGCCTGGCTGAGAACACAATGTCAAGAAGATACAGCGTTTTTTTAATGCCTCAGTTTCTGTGTGTGAAAGTAAGAAAGAAAAATATGGACGAGGGACATTTAAATGGAAGCAAAAATAAACAGACTGTGTTGATACAATACAAATTATAGCCAGGCTACAGGTTATCTACTTCCCAAAGGGCTAAAACTTTTTTTTTTTTTTTACATTTTCACTGCTGTATCTATTTTCATCATACCATCATGTTAATGAATAAGCATTTAACTAACAACCTTAAGCAGTCACACATATCTTCATTTAAGGCTCGAAGGAAAAGCTTTACAAATTAAAATACTTTGGACATCTACCTGAAATCACTGGAGTGACATGACTGATTTTGCTTATAAACACAAGACACTTATGTATCTATTTGGAGAGGTACAGTCACTGCACCACAGAACAAGGGTGTGTCGGATAAAATGGCGTCAGATCCAGTTTGATTCATGCGTTTGTTGCCTGTGTTATGACTCACTTTCATCTGTCGCAGCAGTCTGAGCTGTCCTGCCCATGTGCTGCTGGGTGTGCCACAGCCAACACATGCCACAGACGCATTTACAGAACACTCCCAAACAACTGAGGTGTGTGAACCAGAGTATAGATGAGCTCTTTATTTATACCTGCACCATGACAATTAAACAGGAGGCCTGACAGACATACAGGCTGCGGGCGTCAGGCTATGAGTAAAGCAAGTCTTCGCAAATCGGTGAAAGGCAGGACATTACCAATTTAACAATTCTGCAATGTTTTCACTAACCTGCACGTGTAAACATGCTTTCCACCTAAGTAAAAGTACAAAGTGATTACCATTTTCTAGTGAAAGAGCCACATGCCAAAAAGTTGGAAAATCCCAGGTTTAGTCCTATGTTATCATTTACATGTTAAACCTAACTAATGACTGACTGTTAGATCTGTTTGTGTGTAAACTTTACAATGTATGAATTGTAACTATTGAGAACATCCTCTCTCTCATGTTCATATCAGTTATATGAAGCCAAATACTTGAGTTAGTGTGTTTTATCACTTCCACAACAGGTGAGAAACTCGATCTGGTAATAAGTGTGGCAGTTTTTTTATGTGGGATTTTAAAATGTCAAGATTTAAAATGCTTAAAAACAGAAGATACATCTTGAGGCAATCAACACATACTACACTGTAATGCTTACAGTTCACGCTTGTGTTTTAAAAACAATGATGTCTATAACACCTCAAATCAGCAGATGATGATACCGTCAGCTGAAGCAGCTTTTTATTGTTCACTATTGATCACTATCTCAGGAGAGTATTTTAATTTTGTTATCATGGAAAGTTAATTTTACCAAACATAAACATAACTCAACTGATGCCAATTAGTGCTAATTAACACACATTTGGGAACATGGGCCTTTTCTTCAGATTCATACTTGTCCTGGCCCTGTGCCTGTTAAAGTTCACCCAGATTCCATCACACTCTTCCAGTCCAACGCTGCCCTTTATCAGTTAATTAGCACCTATACAGCTTCGCAGATACAGAGTTCAAGATGAAGTAATGCCTAATGACAGGGTGGAGACTGGAGACTGTTCGACACATCTTCTTTTCTTTTTTTTAATTTAACCAGGTGCCAGAGACTTCGTGGTAAAAGTAAAATCAACAGTGAATGAACCATTACGTTTCATTAGGATTACTCACAGCATGATGTTTGACTGTTGGTCTGGCCCGCACACTGGCAGTACCCGACTCAGGGATCGCTGAGGACGCCAGGACCCAATCCATATTGTCTGAGGAAATAAAAAATAAAATATTTTACACACTGGTCAGAACAAGTTTCTGCACTTTGACGGACACATTTCCCCCACTTCAAATGGCTTTGAGTCCCACAGGGTCTTGTCATTCTCACAGGTGCAGATTAGAACTTTACATAGAGGTCATTGTACAAGTAATGTGATACTGTATGCACCAAAGAGGCTTCTTTGTGTTTGTCATTCGGTCTAATAATCTACTTAGTGACGCCATGTGCTATTACAGTAGTTCTGTCATTGACAACTGAAGAGGTGGGCGACCAGACACTCATCTTTATTTATACTTTACCATTCATACTATACCATTGTGTTCAGGTAAAAGCTCATCATATTACATATCTTACATATACTTATGCAGTGTACTGTATATTTAATCACTTGTAGAGAATCACATGTCCTCTTTGCATGTGTGGTGTTTCATTTTTTTTTCGGTTGAAGTTTTTTAGGGATTTCCAAACATTCAGAAAATGGCCAGTCATGGTCTCCATTTCATATCAATTCAAAGTTCAAATATAATGCAATCTGTGTCACTGGCCAAGGGAGAACTCTGAGTCCAAAGAGGGCTTAAACAACTTAAGTAAGTAATTCACAATGAAGAAGTACAATCACAGACTAAGATAACTAAAATGAAAAAAACATTTTGTGAAACTATATCAGAAGTCACTAGATTGTTAGCAAAACAGTTAATCAAAAGTCCTACATTCCTTTCATTTTATCTTGTTTGTCCAATAAGTGACTGCTGAAAGACACGTGTCACTGAGAGATTCTTAGTCTGCACTTTCTTTCAGACGTCAAAAACAACACCTTTCATTTGAGCTGAAGGAATAACAACCTAATGACTGACATTACAACCAAGAAAAGCAAAGTGTTTTTAGCTTCTTCTAGCTCATGTGCCTCCTGTGATGTTCAAACACAAAAGGCCAAAACTATGATGGAACTGAAATACAATCGCATACAAATGATTAATTCGGTAAGAAAGACTACAGAGGAAATGTGGTGTTAAACCAGTCTAACCAAATCATTTGTTTCCCTATTGTGCACCTGGTTGATTTAAATAGGCAAATGCGTATTAGTACTCGTGTTTCCTTCTCCAATCTAATGGCACTCATGTCCTTTAGAGCTGCATAGTTTATCTGTAAGCTACTATCAACATGTGACAGTAGATGTAGTCTGTATTAATCATACTATATACAGTCTGCTTTACATTTAAGCAAAATGCAAATATTCTTAACTTTTTAGACTTAATTGAATTAATAGTGATGTTTAATTAATAACTATCTTTTTGTACAGCTTTCAATCACTTGTGGGAGTCGTCTTCAGCAGATAGAGATAGCTTTGTTGTAATGATTTGTATATGCTGCTACAATATGTACTGTTAGTGCTTATACAATATATATCTAAAACAGTGTGTTTACTTATCAATACAGACATTCCAGTTGGTGTAAAAGTCATCTCTCGATACCTCTTGGGTGTTTATCTGAGATTATAGATGAGTCATAGTCAACTAAAGTGTAACACACTCTATTAAGTGTGTGTTAAAAAGGGAACTTCAATATTTTCTTATCCAAACGTTCCTTGTGCTTGTACTGATGCCTGCCTTCTTTCCTAACAGCGCTGTTGCGCCAATGCATAATGGTACACAGAGGACAGGTGATCTTGAAGCCAGATAAACAAATTCATTTAAATAAACTATAATCCAATATTAAAAATAGAGAGCGGGTTGTACATGGAAGAATAATATTCCCTTGATGGCAAAGAACACAACACGACATGAAAATACAGATGAAAAATTAACGACACTAATAAAGTTCAGGCTCAAAAATACCAAGTAGTCAAAGAAAAGTATTTGTATTCTTTAGTAAATCGTTGACATTCTCAGATGTGTTTGTTGTGTACGCTGTGTAGCCTACTTACCCATGTCTTTCATTTTGACGTTGGTGTCGAAAAGAGACTGGCTCTTTCGACCCAAAAAATGTAACGGTGACCTCTTCATGACTGGTTTGTCAGTTTAAGTGTGGATACGACTATGTTGGATTATTAACGCATGTTTAATCGACAGGTAAATCCAATGTAAAACGGCAGGTGAGCGACAGGTGCAGCGCAGCGCTCAAGGTTAGTCTGACTTCACTGATTTGGTGTAAAGTTGTTTCAACACAGCGACAAAATGGGACAAACCCCGCCTCCTCCACCTTTCACTGAGCCTCCCTGTTTTTGTTTTTTTTCATACACTCCCTGCAGGTGAGGCCTGCTGGGCCCTCCTAGCAGCCACATTCCTGCTCAAATCTCACCTGCGTTTACCTGCATGATCCGCTCTTTGCTTTACTTTATTCTCACGGTTCTGCTTATATCAGAGCCATCATCATCTATATTACAAAGTAATACCTTTTACCTGACTGACCGTGGACTTTCGTTTGAACTGACCAGTGTAAACAGGAAGTAGGTTGCTTTATTGGCTATTATGGTTTGATTTAACATGCACAGTAGGCCCATTAAAGCAGTCTTTCTGGTCATAAGGAAATATATATATTTTTTTTTTTCTGTAGGGTTGGTCCGTTCAAAACAATATATTTTTTTATCTATTTACATTAACGTAATTCCGTTCTTCAATACAACGTACTCCTTTATTTCTTTCCAGAAATACTAAATGCTCTAACTGCAACACAGATTTGAAGCCCACTGTGGCATTTAGTCACATCGCTTATGAAACCCAGAGTTTGACTGTTTTTAAAAGAAAAGCCTTTCATATCAAAATGTGATCATTTTTTTAATAAATTACCACGAGTTATTTAAAACACTTTGAAATAAAAATAAAAGTTGATTGTCTCCAACATAGAGATATTAAACACAATATATTTGTAATCACAATCCTCAGCCTGCAGGAAGGTTTTCTAAAAGCATTTTATAGTGTGACACAGTTTGAGCTGGCCTGGTGGTGAAAGGTAGTTTACACAGTGTTGGAGGTAAAACAGTAAAAGCAAGATTGACCTTTGACCTGAACTTGGAACTTTACCAACATCTGGCCAGAAAAAAAACACATTATGGAGACAAACATTGGAGAATTTTATGTTCATACTTTTATATTGATTCAAAAAGTGTATCAATGAGTGCCTTGCCATTTATCTCTCTGACTGATTTGCTCAGTGATTCATTAATTGGTTGAGACATTTCGTAAGTTAACGTTATCATGCCTGTTTAATCTTTACAAGTCTCTTCTATGGCTAGGGTATTACCTTCCTCCATAGAGGGGCATGTGACCATGTGTAAGGAGGATAACTGTACAGGTGAATGTAACGAGCTGTGGCTAAAGAGGATCAAGAATCCTCTGTAGCTCAGGGTGGACTGAGCCATAACAGCGAACCTACTCCTGTGTGAACTGAAAGATCAATGCTGCCTCCCCTCCCCGCAGACCAGTGTGTATATTGACAGATAAGTGTTTTACACTGATGGTCAGTAACACAGTATCATGGTGTTATCCTGAATCAGTCGTAGAGTACCAAGTATTTTACTTTCCTTCTACTTATTACTCCAATTGTTACATTTCAAAGGAAATATTATTGTAATTTAAAAATGTGTATTATATACATCTAAAGGTTCATTTTTGAGTTTTTATGTCTTTATTTAAGAGATAGGATAGTGGATGAGGACTTTGACTTTGTTACTACTTGATGTAAAACAGAAAACATCAAGTCCTCTTCAATAATTGGTTTAAAAAAACGTACACATAACTATCGAATAGGACATTAAATGTATTAAACAATTGTACATTTAAATTGCAGTAAACCTTTGAGTAATTACATAAGGGTTTTTGTCATTAAAAATTACTCATCCTGTCCAGAAAACCAGTTTGGCTTTGTTGTTTCCTCTTAGCTATAGTCACAATGTTTCTGTCTGTTTCAAAGTTTATCTGTCCCACCTAAACCTCTGCTGTCCTGCAGACAACCCAGACTGGTCCATCCAGTTCCTCTGTCCTTGATAGGAATTCATTCTGATTACTGAAGCTGCTGAAATGTGAAGTATGTGCCAGTAAGAGCCTTTAACTCTTTACCTGCTTCACATCAAATACACTGTATGCTCTGCTCAATGAACTCCTGATCAGTATATCATGTTTTCACATTTTCCTCTGACTACATTCTTTCCTTTGTTTCCAGGTAAATGTAGCCACACAGCAAACAGGCCAAGGCACGTTCATTAGCAAAATCCAAGATGACTACAACATAACATAACATCATACAGACTCCAAAGTCAAAGGAAATAAAGACTACTATTACAACCAAATATATTCTGGGTTTCATTATGATGAGGTATGAAATATGCTGTGAAGATGGATATGAAACTCTAGATGAAATCTGAAGCAGATTTATGGTGCAAAGGAATGACTGCAAGATGACGTAAACACTTCAGCATATTAAAGGATCATTCATCTGTCATTGTAAAGTATTCTGAATTTCCTTCAGTAATCTTTCTTCAGTAGAATAAAAACTTACATAAGACAGTTAAAAATAAGGTTTCTGTATTAGTTTGTGAAGATGTAATTTATTCGTTGCTTTTATTAAACATTGTAATACATCAGAGAAAAAAGGTTCAAGAAAATGAAGCACAGGTTTAAAGAATATAGAGGAATCAGGTGCTCTTCAAGGACAGAGGTCAAATGACTGTCCTGAATACAAACAAAGTTCATGTTGAAGAAAATTCAGTCTCAACTAAAAGTCTGAGACAATGATGCAGTCAAAAAATCTTTATTAAACAGGGATCTCACCTTTTAATTGATACTGCCTTACCTTCACAATGAACTATTTATTAGCTATGATAATATATTATGTTGATGGTATAACATTTTCTTTTATTTATATTGATATTCCTTCTTTTTCTTTTATTGTGCTGCATAAAGATTTTCAATTGTTTTGTTTCATTTACAAAATTTTACTGATGATGACAAAGGGACTTTTGGCTAATGTTTTGTCATTAACTTGAGGACAATAAAGAAACCAAACAGAAACCCCTTCAATTTTATTCAATTGTGGACAAAGACACATCACATTTATCAGGTTGAAATGTAATTCCTCACACTGTGGCTTGTTACTGTCCTGTTTACCAGCAGCCCCTGCAGTGACAGCAGATGGGGGAGGTTTATAAGGGTCTAAACTCAGTGACAGCCAGTCCTGCAGTGAAACTAGGGTAAGCTGAGAGAAGAGTGACGACTACAGTGAGATGAATTAAGCAAAGGAGCTTTGTGAATATGGACAAATATTATGAAAGTGATTTTTGCTTCCGTGATTTGCAATACTAGATGTCTCCTCCAAAATTGATACTAGTTAGTCTGATAGTTCTGTATATGAGAAAACTTCTGGGTGTCATAAGAACAGGTCAGTGCTGTATTGGTTGGCCCTCTTCCTTGTGTATGTTTGGGTTTACCTCCTTTTCCCCCAGGTGTCACTGAACTCTAGTTCATGACAATTCAGTTCAATATCAGAGGAGTGACTGACCCCAACTTTTACTCTGCAGGACTCTCTGAGTTTCTTTTAACCCCATCACTATTGTGTGATAATCTTAATGCACATTAGAAAAAAACTAGTACACAATAGTTCTAACACAATACAATTGTAAAGCAACATCCAGTCTTTTTGTGAACATATAAGCATGATGTTCATCAGTAAAGCTTCACAGAGTTGCTTGTCATGCAGGGACAACATGAAGTAGGCTATCATACACATTAAGTATATTCTTGATTTTTAAAAGCCTACTAATCATGCATGTACAAATAAATGCTTAGCAAGCAGGAACAAAGAGATGCAGGAAACAGTAGCAATGCATAGGGTAAAACCAAAAATATATCCTCTTACAGAAAACCTTAATTTAGTGTTGCATGATATCTGAGTAATAATGTAAGATTGTTGTGCTGCAGAGTTCACTTCATTAGGTAAATGAGAAGAACTATTTGGATATTTGATTCATAAAATATGATTTCTCTGTCAGCTGGTGTCATCCATCACGTATGGATTCATCTATGCTCTTAGCTCTCTTTAATAAGTTAAGTCTTTGCTGGGGGCCAAAGTGGATTACAGCGCCTCAGCCTTTGACACAGACGCACAGCGAGATGATTGGCTGACACATACACTGATTACTGCTGCGAGCAAATTGTTTTCAGTCATGCCTTGCATGAATGCTCGGTGGATTTAGCACATACTGGTTATGGTTTTTACTGGAATTTTTTTATCTTTATTTTGAAAAAGCGCTATGGGAAACAGCAATGGGTCATCTGTGGATGAACTACAAGCTTGTGACAGTCACCAGTGGTACAAGAAGTTCATGACAGAGTGCCCATCTGGACTTCTCATGTTTTACGAGTTCAAACAGTTTTTTGGCCTGAGGAACCTGTCAGATGCATCAGACAACTACGTCAAGACTATGTTTACAACGTTTGACTTGAACAATGTAAGATGATTGATACTTCTCTAGCAGGATAGAAACTATATTCTAATGTCACTATATCATTGAAGGTGTATTAATAGTGTACACATCATAGTTGTTTTGCATCTTATCTGCATAGCATTGAAAGGGACATTTTTCAATCCTCTGCAAAAAAGGGGTAAGGATGGAACATGTATATATGCAGCTAAATAGCTTTTGATAGTGCAGCTGATATGTATATCATAATTCCTATTAATTATATATCTTTTTATCTATGTATCTAATTGTATTGTTACTATACTTGGAAATAAGATTCTAATCCCCATATTCAAATTTCCAAAACTGTGCCTGTATTTTCTTTAGTTTGTGCTTGTTTTTCTTCCGTCTATGTAGTCCACATTATTTCTGCTAATAGAGATCTGTTTGAAAGTAACTTATTCTATTAGTGAGGGGGCTTATCCGTTCAGACACTGCTTAACTAGCTGACCCACAACCTGAAAAAAGACACGTCCGACCCCTTTTTACATACACAGTGAACCAGATTCACTCACTGGAAATCAAACTTCTCCCAAAAAATTTAACTGTAATATTTCATCATGTTGAGGAGAAGATCAGGTCTTAAATTCATGATTGTGATGCAGGAATATGTCTTGAATGAATGATAAAGCCTTTTTTTCTGCAGGATGGCTTTATTGATTTCATGGAGTATGTAGCTGCTCTGAGTCTGGTTCTGAAAGGAGGCGTGCAGCAAAAGCTCCGTTGGTACTTCAAACTGTATGATATAGACGGGAGTGGATACATTGACCGCGAGGAGCTGCTTCTCATCTTTAGGGTGTGTAGGAGCCTCTCATTCCATGTTAAGCTTGACTTAGAGCTTAGTGACAAACGTAATGCTGTCCTGTTTGTGTGTGTGTGTGTGTGTGTGTGTGTGTGTGTGTGTGTGTGTGTGTGTGTGTGTGTGTGTGCCCACTAAGCCCACTCATGTCTGACTGAAACAAAGTTGCCCCCACCTCAGGCTATGAGAAGGGACATGGCTATGCAAGGCATTGTTACTGAAACTTAGCTGACACCTGCTGGTAGGAGAAATTAGAGCAACAACTTACACCTTTATACCAGTTTTTTATTCCCTTTCTTTGTGTCATGTTCAGTCCATCCGTGCAATCAGTGGAATCCCCAATGAGGTGTCAGCAGAGGATTTTACCAACATGGTTTTCGACAAGATCGACATCAATGGAGATGGTAAGAGTTCAGTTAGAGAAAAGGGGATGGGGCATAGGTGGGGGAGAAATATAAAAGAAATGATTAATCAAAGAGCGATCAACAGTGTTGAATTCAGAATGTTTGTGTGTTTTCAGGTGAACTTTCCTATGAAGAGTTCATGGAAGGAGTCCAGCAAGACGAGATGCTGCTGAAGACTCTGACAGAAAGTTTGGATCTCTCACACATTGTCCAAAAAATTCAAGGAGAGATGAAAGGAAACAAATGATTTTTCTCATCCTAATGGACCTTGAAGTATGTTGAACTCTGCCACAGCTAAATGATTTCATCAGGACAAATGGATGTGCAGTTGTCTTTGGCTTATAGAAAAGTAAAGCACAGTCAAACTGTTGATGATTTTCTTTTTTTGTTGTTGTTGCTCCTAGATTACGAGCATACAAGACTTTCTATCTTCCTCAAATATTGAAGTATGTATTGCATTTTATTTTTTGACTGTATCCGTATTCATCCTCTGATGTCTATTGTTCATACATTAAGTGCCATAATTTGCATAGTATTTGAAATACCAATCCTTTTGAACGATGGTGAAAGTAGTATTTTATATGCAGTAAAGCCCCAGTGATTCCCTATCATTAGAACCATTGCAGAAATGTATATATCATAATAGCTCACATTGGGACTGCTTTACAATGCTAAGGTGTCACTATTTCACTTAGCAGACAACAAAGTTATGTATACATCTAAAAAGTTAGTACGTTCGAGCACAGATTTGGACAGAATG
Organism: Symphodus melops; assembly: GCF_947650265.1. Lineage (NCBI taxonomy): Eukaryota > Metazoa > Chordata > Actinopteri > Labriformes > Labridae > Symphodus > Symphodus melops. The sequence continues at coordinate 16,344,528 of NC_136694.1, forward strand.
GAAACAATGCCAGAATGTGACAACAAACAGCTTCAGGGTAGATCTGACATACTGTAAGTGTTGACAGGCAGTGCAATGAGGCTGTACACATGGTATAGATGTTCATTTTGTTTTAAAATTAACATCACCAAAGACCTCAGCATCATCATCATCATCATCATCATCATTTTCATCATCAGTTAATAGAATGAAAATAACAGTGTGGGTGTTCATGAAAGAGCTGTGTCTTCAGCTTTACTGATGATAAGCTGGAATGAGTGTTTTGAAATAAACTCACAAAAACTTGACCAGAATCATCAATTCAAATCAATTTCTTCTTCAATAAGCCAATTCCAGCTTCATCAGAAGTCTTCCTTCAGGACTGCACAGGGACAACATGATGAACTTTGTGTGGACTTCGAAGATTTTCCATTAAGTTGCTCTTCAATTTTTTTGTTGTTGTTTCATAAAATCAAACTTTTTTTAACCATTTCTGTGAAAATCTGACAAGTGCTTTCAAATATTGTGCTGATCTTATTTCACAGCCTTAGATAGTACATGGTGCATTTTCACAAGTTAGAGCTACATGATCCCTTATGGATCTGTTGGTTACAGCACAACAATTAAAAATGAACCAAAAGAAGAACTATTTTCTGTAAACACACATTTTGAAAATGTATAATGGATGGTGTGAAATGAACCAGAGTGCACCAATTGTTTTTCCCCCATTCATGTCACAACTTGAATTTTTACACATTCTTCAAATCTAGATAGCCTATGAGCTTGTCCGGTGGATCTTTTGAGCTGCTTTTAAACCTCATGTAGTTTTACTAACTGCTCATTTGGACTAGAAAAAAAAATATTCAAAAAGCACACACAATCAAAAAAAACATTTATGGTGACTTCAACTGACCAGTTTTGACTTACAATTAAGTTCACCTGGAACCCCTTACAGGTTACAACTTTGATGTGGATGATATGGGACTTTTTTTTCCATCTTAAATGTTTTAAATTGACTGAAGCCTGAGTGTTCATTATACCACAAGAAGATAGAACACAAGTGTCAAACAAAATGAATAACTTTGTGTAAAAACAATTTGATTTCTTCGGGTTCCTTTTATCATCGTGTAACCCCTTAGAAGTGGGGGCCTCACCCCTGGCCTTCATATCCTTTTTTGATGCTAAAAGAACTTCTTCGGACCCAAAACAATGCAACACACCCACGGACACTTGAAACCCATACAGCCATATTGTAATCTGAAAATGCAAAAGGAATAGTTTGCATTTCTCACACAACATGGCAACAGACTGATCGTGTTTATTATACTGAAACCAAGAAAGCCAAAGATGCTCTTCAAACGGCAGACACACTCTCTGAAAACATGAGTAGTTTCAGGGAGTGGTTTTTTGTTTGCTGTTTTGGCTACTATTAGCGACCGGATCATCGTCATTATGAGTGTACTTGTGCCACTTCAAAGACAATCATTTGTTCCTTTTTCTGGAAACTCCCAGTTCATGAATAAGACACACATTGTCTAGAACAGGAGTGAAGGGCTTCAATTTGGGGGTATCCAGTCCTAAATAAACTAAATTTTAAAAGTATTCAGGCCTATCTATTTCTACAAACAACACATTCATGTGCAGAAATCAAGAATGCATGGTGAAAGATGTGTTATTTTAGTTATTTTAATAATGAGAAATCTTCAAGGACGTCTTGTAAAATAATGATTAGTTATTTCAGTTTAGGTCTAATCTCTCCTAATTTCTTTAGTGCTGTAAAATAAATGCTTTGCTTTAATGATATTAGATTAAATTGCTGTAGTCTCAGTATTAATAATGTGATCAATATATAGGTAGAAACAAAGCACAATAAACAAGGCTAAGGCTGTGGCCTATTAAAGGACAAATGTGCAGTCAATGGTTATAAATATTTCATGTGAGTTATGGTTCATAGTTATTTGTGTCAGTCTCGTAAAATAGGTCAGCTCTCAACAAAACGCTCAGATGCTCGTGAAAAAAGGTGACTTGCCCACGTGCTCTTTGGAAAGCTGTCCTCCAGCTGCTCAGAAAAGGTGTGTCACCGGCGTGACGTCACGTAGTACCTGAGTTTCGGTGAGGAGAGGGGGGGAAGAGCCCAGTCGAGGGAGCAACATCGGCTCTAAAGACAGATTCGACAAAACATTTCTTCATTTGTTTTGCTCACACGCTCCTGTGAGAGTTTTTTTTTAATCGATGAATGTTGGTTGGAGAAAGTTTGCAGTAGTCTTTTGGCGGGTTGAAAGAGGGAACATTCTTCCCAGCTGTTAGTCAGCAGGTCGACCTGTCCTACTTCCTGGTCCTGCGCAGGTATGTTTCACGTAATTAATTAAGTCGGTCTATGCTGTTTTCTAACTTGATTATTTTGAGTTATGGGTCATTTATACTTAAATTATCGTATTTGAACAGGCTATATGGTGTCCTCATATAGGCTACGCTGTCTGTTATGTAAGCTGAAAGATAAACAAACAAATGGCAAAGTCAAGGTGTGGACATGTTTGGAAAATCCGGACGTGCCGGATTTAGGCGAACACAACAACATCTTTTGTTTGTCTCGCAGTCTAAAGGAAAGGTTCCTGGCAGTTGAAATGGTTTAAAGTTGTAATATGACGCCGAATGACTGGTTTGTGTGTTGACTTCAGTCGGGATGTCGGTCACCCCTCGACGTGTCCGGCTCAAGCCCTGGCTGGTGGCTCAGGTGGACAGCGGTAGATACCCGGGTCTGGTGTGGATTGACCGCGAGGCCATGCGCTTCAGGATCCCATGGAAACACGCCACGAGACACACACCGCAGCACGAGGATGAAGACACCATATTTAAGGTTAGAACTCTACCTAACAGATCACTAAATATCTTCATGTGAGTTGCTTACCCTGACAACGAATTTGCAAATCATTGCTCTGGTGCACAGCTAAACAATTTGGCCCCACATGTTTGCAAAAGAGTTGTATGAAGCACCTCTGGCTTCTACATGTGACTCCAAACCATGGAGTCACACATGTACTGTAAATAAGAGGAATATAGGGGGCTAGGTTGCCACTTCTACAGCCACTCTTAAAGTTTACTGTACATTCTGGGCTTCATGACATTGTTTTTTGCACCTTAATCTCAATGTTGACTGTGTTCATTTTTATTGTTTTGGACATGTTCTAGGACCGTTATTCTACAAAAGACATAAACTAGTTTAGAAAGTAGATCAAATAGAAATGTGGGATTTTGTGCAGAAAAATGCCCAACCAGGACTGTGACATTGATACTTGCGTTTTGTTCAAATGTTCCTCCAGGCGTGGGCTGTGGAGACTGGGAAGTTCCAGGAGGGGGTTGATGAACCCGATCCAGCCAAGTGGAAAGCTCAGCTACGATGTGCACTGAACAAAAGCCGAGAATTCAACCTGGTCTATGATGGCACCAAAGAGGTTCCCATGAACCCTCTGAAGATATATGATGTCTGCGACATCCCACAGCCGCTCAGCAACCAAGGTGATTAGAGTTTGTTAAATGTGGTGGACTTCTCCTTTTTGTCACATTTACAGTTCTGAAACAGTCGTTTTTTTCAACAGGCTCCTCGGATGCTGGTTCTTGGACCCCACATGAAGAGGATGGTGGTGAGGAGGATGTTCCAGATACACCAGAGTCCCTCCCACCATACCCATCAAATGGTAAATGACTCCTCCTCCACTCATCATATTTAAATGTTCAGTGAAAGCACATTTACCGTTTGCTTTCTGTTTAACACATAATTATCTCCTTTTTATTCCACGTTTAGGCACCAGTCCTTCTCCTCTCATTATGTGGTCTCCTATGGGCTCAGAGTCCTCCATGCAGCCCCTCAGCTGTTCCCCTTCAAACCAAGGCTGGCCCAAAGAGGATCCTGTCAAAATCTGGCCTAAAGAGGAGCCTGGCAAAATTTGGTCTAAAGAAGAACCTAGGAAAATCTGGCCGAAAGAAGAGCCTGCAGATGTGGAGATGCAACCCACTCCCCTCAATGACATGCCCCCTACACCTCTGTCCGATCACGCCATGCAGCCCCCTCCTCTACCTGACGCCCTGTTTGCCTCGCCTGAAACCTGGATCAGTTCTCTTCCAAGTAAGTTACACTTGTTCTGGTATTGTTAAAGGGATCGATCCACATGGTTCAATCAGACTACACATTGTTAAATGTATATAGTGTGAAATAATAGGTCATCAGCCACCTGGAATTAATCATTTTGATTGAGTTAGAGTGATAGGAGTTGAGAGAGAGATGGACAGAGATAAGCGGACAGGTTTGGAAACTTATAAAGATCAACAACAGTAACAGATATTGAAAACGACTGCAATGTAAAAATCACTTCAAAGCAGCACATTACTTAGTCATTTTAAACAGGCTGCAGATACATGTGAGGAACATTGGAGGTTTTTTGGATCACATTGTTTGTATGTTCTTCAAGGTGCAGGGAGGCGGTATTTAAGAGGACATAGTTGTGTAACCAAAGGGAGGGAAAATGTGTGTTTTCGTTATTTACTGACCTCCCTAATAGCCCATGGCTCAAAACCTGAAGCTCATTGGTTTTAACATATGACACATTTTAGTAAATAGTTTGTTAAATGAACCCATCCTGCTGGTTATTATAATTCTTTTTCTCTACTAAAAGTAATGCCACGTACAAGGCCTTTTTTCTCTGAGGTTTTGTTGCTTCTTTTGAGATCAACTCTACATGACATCCAACCTACAGTGCCCATCTTCATTTTTATTAATGCCAGAAATTAATTGCTTTTGTTTTTCATGGTAAAAAAAAAAGATAAATTAATTGGCATGAAAAACAATAACACAGCCCAACCAATATCAATTCATTTATGGCGCTTATCTGACACTAACATCACTCGTAATTGTAACGAAATTCTGTATTTTTGGATGAACTGCCCCTTTTCCAAATCTTTAGCTCGATGTCTTTCATGATTTTTAACATGTGCCCGACTTAGTGACAGACCTGGAGGTGCAGTTCCTGTACAGAGGGAAGGAGATGTGTCCCACAGCCAACGTCAGTAACCCTCAGGGCTGCAGGCTCTTCTACGGTGACCTGGGCCCCATGATGAACCAGGAGGAGCTGTTTGGACCTGTGAACCTGGAGCAGCTGCGCTTCCCCACCACAGAGCACATCACCAATGACAAGCAGAGGGTCTTCACCAACCGCCTGTTGGATGTGATGGATAGAGGCCTCATCCTGGAGGTCAGCGGCCACGATATCTATGCGATCCGTCTCTGCCAGTGTAAAGTGTATTGGTCTGGCCCCTGTGCTCCAAATCCAGCTGCACCGAACCTCATAGAGCGTCAGAGGAAAGTCAAACTCTTCTGTCTAGAGTCCTTCCTCAGTGGTAAGTAGAACTTTTAGTTCGATTTAAAACATTTCTAAAACCACATATTTTTATATACACAATGGTGTCAATGCTTTTACTTTGATAGTTTAGTCTCTTACAGAGAGTTCTAATAAATGTGTTTCTGTGGTGTGCAGGGGTGATAGCCCACCAGCGTGGCCTGACATCAGTCCCCCCTAACTTTGAAATCGACCTGTGTTTTGGAGAGGAGTGGCCTGATGGGAGGCCCAGGGAGAGGAAGCTCATCATGGTTCAGGTGAGAAATGAATCTTTAAGCAGGAGTTGAAATAATAATGAATCTTTGCAGTCATTCAGGGATTCTGAGGGCTCGTATAACAGAGCCCGACGTGTCACATAAACTCAACAGCAGATTGGAAAATGTGTTGTAAAAAAACATTGCAGCGGAACGTTTTATTCCACAAACATTTTGGTATCATTTTAAAGCAAGCAGCTGCCCATTATGACTCACATCTGATCTAATTATAGTGTGCATTTAAAGTCTGTGAATGTGTGAGTAACACTGTGTTTGGTCCTGCAGGTAATACCTGTCGTGGCCCGTATGATAAACGAGATGTTTTCTGGTGACAACACACGATCCTTTGACAGCGGCAGCGTCCGCCTGCAAATTTCGATCCCGGATATCAAAGACAACATAGTGACCCACCTGAAGCAGCTGTACTGCCTGCTGCAAACCCACCAGGGCCAGGATGGCTGGGCGCTGCCCCCCGGCCCGGGCCTCAACATCGTCCAGGCTTTGCAGGCACAGTGAAGCAGCACACTGTGAACTACCATATGTTTTATATCCCTGTATATTTTCACTGCTACTGAGAGTTATATACTGTTAGCAAGGAAGTACTTATGTATAATCAGTTTAGAAATGTACACAGTATAATGTATGTTACTCTGTTTGAAGCTTCTCTGTAGTACTGTGATGTTTTTTTAAAGCGTGTATAAGTTGCATTGTGTGTGCAGGCACCATACACAGATGGGTGACTGCATGGGCCAAAGTCCTGCTTGCTGCAGGGGAACATTTTCGCAAAGTTAATGAGTAACAAAGCCGGTCTGTGATTACCAAACTTTCCTAGGGTAGAGAAAAAGGACGGAAATAATCTTTTGACCTTGGGAAATGTTTTGTAGCAACACATCCAGCATAGGGTTCTATGATGAATTCAAGTGAGGATTGTTGCATTGTCATGCATTCGTTAGTGACGCCAAAAAAACCTACTCTTTTCCTACAGTTTAGTCTGGAGTTTTATTTCTCTTTTTTTCTGTAGGACTTTTTTTTTTATTCATATCTTTGATTTATGTCATTTCTATTTTCCAGACACATTTAACAAAACAACATTCAGCCGTTATGGGTCTGTTTTAATACAGATTACCACTGCACTTTGAGGTGCTGAATCATGTTTTATTCCTGTTTAATTCTAAGTGCATTTATCATTTGTACTCCTTTATTTTATCAATAAAAACAAGAAAATAACATGGGCTCTCATGGATTCCTTATAAAGATAGGGTTGCAGCATAACGTAGATTTCTAATCACCTGCCATGAGATCTCTTCTTACCCTCACAGTCCTCTCGGAGCTGTTGGAAGTTGGATTCAGCATGCCTCAAGGTAGCTGATGTTTCTGCTTCATCTGACTAATTTGTCACCAGTAGTTTACAGGTTGTTCTGCACCTTTTGAACATGCTCATGCAGCGTTACTGACCTCCAGTGGATCAGTTCAACAGCAGCAGCAGGTCTGGGATGAGTTAGCGCTGTGTACTATACACCATAGTAAGTGTGGTTGGAAAGACTCTTTTGGATTTCAGTTGTCTAACAGTGACTGGCAAATATATCTTTGTCACATACTGTTTTTTAAATAAAACTATTCTATATATGTAACATCATTACTGTTAGAAATACAGCTGTATGTTATGTTAATAGAGCCATAATTCTTTGTTACAAAGAATGACTCTTATGGAAATAATTCTTCTATGTTCTGTTAAGCGTGAAAAGTCTGCTCATGAGGTATTAATGTGTAACTCAAAATTTGTCGTTCATAACATATCATTTAAACATTTCTTTAGGTTTGCAGTTTATGTTAATGCCATCTTTAATTTGCTATTTTATTTTTCTATCTTTTATTTAAAATATTGTTCTAATTGACAAATGGATTTTAAGAATGATAATTCCCTAATGCTCAGTGAACAGGACTTCTGTGATTTGTGTAGCTTGGTGTGAATGTTCATGCTTTAAACATGCTTTTAAATTGCCAGAAACAAATGTTGCCTTGTGTTGTTTTTTTTGGTTTTTTTGTTCTGTTTTTTTACGACTCTCCTTTGGGCTAAATATAGCCATGCTGTAAACTCATTACATGAGTAAAGAATTTGTACGGGTTCATGTTTGCTGCTGTGATTCCTCAGCTTTGAGTCAGAGGTGGAATATTGATGGATATATCTTTAGTTCCCGGTCATTTGTCTCTGACAAGTTAACTGCAATCACTGATGGAAAAATGACAATAAACGAATAGGGCTTATATGTTCTCATTTAAAGGGCTTCCTCCTTATCTGGTAACCTTTGCTCAGTCAGGGCGCCACATTGAAGATCTCACACCCTCAACAGGATCGCTCAATATCCTCTCCATGGTTTTTCCACAGAGAGGACTTTGTCCTTCTCTTTATGAGGAAGTCTTGTGTTAAGTGCAGCTAGTTTTGCTTGAGAGACAAAAACGGAGAGGGAAGTAACAAGACTAGAACAAAACTGCCGGACGACAAAGGTAAGAGAGAATTTTATAATGAATCCTCAGTGAATTGCATGTGTTTTAGTTAAATGTATCAAGAATCTGTGGTGAAATGTTTCAATTTGTACACTTTTTATCTGACACAATTCAAGAAAGGCATATGAGGACGTTATTAAGCTGGTCATGGTTTGTGTTGCTATGTGACTATAACTAAAATTATTATCGAAATGAAATCTGTTGATTTATTGCTGAAAACAGAAGTGTTTTTAGAAGAGATTCATCTTCAGTTTGGTTTAAATGAAACTGACAAAAAAACAGATTCTCAGGATCTCAGTAAAATTTTTCAGATTGCTGATTGAGCTCATTCCATAAACATTCTGAATATATAGTGTGCATAAATCATATTGGTGTTACAGGCGTGTTCGATCAGCTCTAACAATGTTCAGGAGTGACAGTCCCTATGGCAATGACACCAGCAGCTACGCAGGATCGATCCAGTCCAAGTATGTATTTCACAAATGTATATTATTTATGAAGTGTCTCCTCCTTCAGCTAATGATCATTGTTGTAAATTGTTAGCATCTTGGAGTAATTGCAGCATAGATGTTTTGGTAATTCATATTCCATTAGACGTTTAGGATTTAGTTAATATAAATAAGTAAAAGTACAACTAATGAACAAAAAGGTCAAAATAGAACAACTTTGGCAAGAGAGACAAACATCATTATGAGGAGTGATTCTCAGCCCTTTCTGTGTCTTTCTGCCTGTTCTTAACATTTTTTTGCACTTTTGTCTTAACAGTGGTTTTTCAACGATTGATGATTCGTCATCGCAGATATCAAATATTTCAAGGCCCAGTGCAAAGTCAGTTTACTGTAAGTTAACACAACAAAATCAATAAAATCAAATGTTGCACCTGTTCAATGTAATTGTATGACTCATACAGAACGTCATGTTTTAACAGTGCAGAGGAAGGACTATGCAGTATCTCTAAACAAGATGATGGAAAAATTTCAGTACAGAGTGGAGGTATAATAGATCATATATATACATATAATACATATAATCAACAAGTGTGCCCTTTCTGAGTCACACCATGTTTGATGTCGTGTTTTGACGCTCTTTTATACAGCACTTGTTCACTTGTGACCTGAATGGGAAGGAGTTAAGAAGTGTAGCTGACTGTGTGGAGCGGCTGAAGCTTCTGGATGGGATGGGTCGCGTATGGGCTCAGAGCATGCAGCTGGAGATCCGCGGCTCCCATCTGCTGTTTACAGATGTTGAAACCAAGGTAAGAAGGATGACAGGGAGCAACAAATTCACCTATTCTGGGTTAGTATGACCTGATGGTGTAAAACTTAAACATTGTCTTTGAACAGAAAGTAATTTTCCCACAAAAAGTGATGTTCTTTCACAGTATAGTAACAAATAGGTAACAATCATGTTATACTGTACAGTATATAACTTTATTCTAATGCCTAAATGTGCACAAACAAAAGTTAGTGCCAGGCAGTAAGTCAGGTAGGAAGAAAGGTGTAGTGTTTGTTAGTAAGTCAGGTACATTGTGAGTGAGTAAGTCAGGTATGGTGTAACAGTATCAAATTTATATATATATATGAATAATGACTATATATATGTGTGTGTGTATATATACACACACACACATATATTACACTTATTACACTTATTTGTCATCTGTATTTCATGTTTTCTAAAAACAACAAAGTTGAAATTGCAGACTTAAATTTGTTACCCATCTGTGAATTCTCCCAGTTATGTAAAAACATAAACGTTCTATGGCTTTTAGGAGGAGCTGGAGTCCGTGGCTCTCAGTGACATCCTGGAACTAAAGGCTGTGCCGGATTCTGGAGCAATTAGCTCTCTGCTAACGGTGTCAGTGCAGTTTGGGAGAAAACACACACACACTGTTTTTATGTTTCAGTGTGAGGATGTCAGGGTGAGGAAAACTCATTGAAATGGCTGTTCTTATGACTGTTTGGTAAAAAATAAGAGATTTAATGCTTTCTTGTTGTTGTTTACAGGCTGAACTCGTTGAAAGGGATTTTGCACGTGTGCTTTCACACAAAAGAGATGATATAAACATCAAGTAAGAAACTTAAGTCAGTTAGAGCGCACACCAACAAAAGCTATCTATTCCCTTCCTCAACATGCCTCTCAAACTTTTTGTAGCAGCAATACAGGATCTGTCGCAGGACATGCAGAAAGGAAAAACCTACATAATGCTGAAAGATCCTCTAAACCTAAAGAGCTGAGGCCCCAAGTTGAGTCCATCCCCCAGTGGTCAGCTCCAGACTACGGTGAGTCTGAGACAGGATAATACACCTGCTTGATCCTTATGAGTAAAAAATAAATAAAATACAAACCTTTTGCCTCCATTGTACTTGTAGAGGAAGAAGAGGTCCCTTTCCCTGATTTTCTTCAGGAGGAGGAGGAGGAAGAGGAGGAGAAGGTACCAACACCTCAGCCTTACAAAACTGAAGAAGAATCAACATCTACTCCACGTCCATACACAGAGCTGGAAAGGAATGTAGTGAGTGTCCCTTTTGTTCGAGAATCTTTTTAAACAGAAGATATGTGCAATTTAAGCGAAGAAGAGGGATGCACTGACTTTCTTCTTTCTTTACAGGACATCTTGAATCATATTGTCAGTGACATAGAGATCTTCATGGGGAAAGTAGCTGCAGTGGTGGCTAAAAATTCAAAGAAAAAGAAGAAAGTGAAAGCAAAAGGAAAAGGTCTGTTTAAGTGGAAATGAAGACACCCACGGACAAAATCTAAAAAGCCCTTCATTTCTTTGTATTGTAGAAATCCAGTAACCTCTTTTGTGTTACATATTTTGACTTTGTAGCCGTTGATGGTATGCCCCCTGCAGCAGAGTTCGCAGAGTGTCTCCATAAGATCAAATGTGGTTTCAACCTTGTGGTATGTGTCCTTAATCACATGAGCACACCATGATTGTGGCCTGAGTTATGACTGTTTGTGCAGAGTCAAATGAATGTAACAGTTAAGATCATTTATATAAGGCGGTGTTTTTATTTTGACAGGGGGAGCTCAATGGACAGATTGATAATCCCAGTGCTCCTGAATTTGTTCACTCCTTTTTCTCCACATTGGAATTTGTAAGTAACTTTGAGCTTTGACCACATGGATGGATTATACTATTAAAAGTTTCTCTCATTCAACATTTTCATCTAACCTTACTACAGGAATTGTGCACTTATTTTGCATAACGCTTCCCATCACCAGGTGGTATCTCACTGCCCTGAAGATCTGCCACAGACCATTGTGGCCCCCCTGCTGACCCCTGCGTGTATTCGTCTGATGAGTGAAGAGGCCTCTGCAGAGGAGGACCAGCTGTGGCAGTCTCTTGGAGATGCCTGGAACATCCCCAGGTGGGACACTCGACAGAGTGAGACAATACAAGTGCCAGCTCACAATATCTCTGCAGTGACAATTAACATTTGTTGATACGTTTGATTCAGCGTGGGTTTTGAGGTACATGTACTCGACCATTTCCACTTGTTGCTCCTGATGTTTGGTGCATCAGCTGAAAACACCTCACCTTCTAGTGCACTGCACTATATCATTAAGGCAGCCTTAGCTACTTTTAAGATACTATGAATAATGACTAAAACGGTTGTTCCCAACTTCTTGGACTTGTATTTTCATACATATAAAAGCATAATAATTTAATCCTTGCGCCATGGCATTAGCTCAGCACAATTGTTGTGATTTCCTCTAACCTCTTTTTGAACATTTGGATTTAGATAGCGGTTGTATGATAACATAATAAATATTTCACAAATTTAAAAAGATAAATAACTTGTTTTGCAACATTTTTATTTTCTTTTCCATTACAACAGGCAATAATATATCCCATGGTCTTTTAGAGTTGAACAACTAGGCAAAACCTTTTAACAGTTAAATATACTTATATTAGCTTCATGCTAAAAAGTCACAACAGTGAAATATATCTAATGCCAACTTTCTGATAAATGAGACTTTATATATATACATAAAGTATATCTAACACGGATTCTGAATGCCAGACTTTGACTTGTAATTAAAAAAAAAACAACCTTGTTTCCTTTGGTTTGGTTCAGTTGTCATTGCAGCAGACTTCTGTGTCTGTAGCAGTCATGTGACTTTTGATATTTTACATTGTCCTAGTACCAAATGGCCAGATGATGATGAAGACATCCCAACATACACTCTGGAGTTTTTCGATGGCTGGCAGCCTCCTGAGGTGTCGGCAGCCTCTGAACCCAAACAACCTGTGAGGAGACAGGAGAATCCAAAACCTGCACCCACTCAGGTAAACCCTTAGATCAGACAATCAGCATGATGCCAGTGGAGAAAGACAGCTAGACTGGAGAGAAAAGCAATTAAGTCTATGCCCTTTTTCTGTTTAGACTTCTGCAAAGTGGACGCCCGCAAATACCCGACAAAAACCACGGTACGAACACACAAGCATGTAAAGTCACTCTTAATGCCATGTGAATGATTTTGGAAGACTTATAGTTTTTTATTGTGTTTTGGTGCATTTTCTTTTTCTTCAGATCAGTTGAGTCGAAGGGTCCCATGCGTGTCGTGTATGACTTCATCTCAAGGAACCACAGAGAGCTCACTGTCACAAAGGGAGAAATAGTACAAGTAAGAATCCCTGACATGAACCAACTCCATCTCTCCTTTTCTCAGTTATGTTGTAGACCTTGACAAGAGTTTGTGTTGCCTATCCACAGCTGCTGGACAAGTCAAAGCAGTGGTGGAAGGTGAGGAACAGCAAGGGAGAGGAGGGCTTTGTACCTAATAATGTCCTGGAGGATCCTGATGAGCAGTCAATGGAGGTGGGTATTGAAATGATAACATGTTAAAGCTGAAATTCAGCACTACAGGATGTTGAACTCACACTTTTTCAGCAGCGAAAGCTTTTAAAGAGCACTTCACTAAACGCTGTGTTCACTACTGACACAAAGTGCTTCTCTTTTATAATGTGTAACCTCTTAGTGATTATGACCTCTTGGCTGAAATTCACCAAGGTAAACCAGAGCCACAGAAAAACTCCACCGCAGAACAAAACTGATTGATTGATTACAAAATGAAACATGTGACTTACTTATTATATCTGGAGGTTGTCTTTAAGCTGCACTCTAAATGAAACCTGCCACGTTGTGTGTTAGGCTGATTGCATCATAGTGTGATATCTACATTTTCCAACCTTACATCTTATAAAACCCTTTATGATTGTTCAGTTTTCTCAGCAAACTGGAGGTCCTCCTGTCCTGACAAGGAAGTCAAAGTCTGCAGAGGTGAAAGCCTGGCTGGAAGACAAAGGCTTCAGTAAGATGTAAGTTCACACGGGTATTAAAGGTTGTGTGGATACATTCCCTCCACTCTTTAAAGGATAGCACATGAAGTAAGTCCATTATGGTTACATGTGAAGATCAGTGATAGACTTCCATCAGCCTGTAGTTACCTATACATGTGACTGAGCATACAAATAGAAATGATTTACAAATATTTGATCAGTTGTCAGTTCACACAAACAGTGTGAGAGTAAATATTTATTTTCTAGCAATGTTTCTTTTGGCTGCCTCAAGTGATACGAAGAATTTAAAGGCTTAAATGTGATGCCACCTTTAAAAGTGACACATTTGTAATATGTTAGTGTGCTATAACAAAAACGTTGAAGTTGGATAAAGAAACAAACGTCAGTGGTGTCTTGTTAAACCTGTAACTTGATAGAGTTTGGTTAAGTATCCTAAACCTAAACTCCATATAGTGATCAACAGCAGATAATTGCGCCTTGTATTCTTGCAGCACTGTGCGCTGTCTGGGCGTGCTTAGTGGCTCCATGCTGCTGGGAATGAGCAGAGAGGAACTGAAGCAGGTGTGTCCTGAAGAGGGAGGGCGGGTCTTCTTCCAGTTACAAGCCGTCAGGTCCGCCTTGGCTGTAAGTGAAAGATCACAGTTAAGCTTTATTTACTACTGTACACTGGTAAAAGTCGATGTCTGACTGTGTTGTGTTCTATCTCTGCAGGCTGCCATTTAAATAATGAAGATGATCTTTATGGACCAAACAAGTTGATAATGTTTTACTGTATAAAAAAAAAAGAAGTAAATATTATAAATTATGAAAAAAGGTTTACAGCTTTTGCATGACACATGATCACATTCACAATACATGTGTGAAATGTTTAAAAGTAAAGTTGTGATCCAAGCAGTACGTTGTAATTATATAAAAGACCATTCAGGTGGTTTTATCCAGCATTAGAAGCTAATGGTGCTCTGCCCACTAAAACATTTACCAATGTGTAATGATCTGTCACAAAAAGTAATCAGATGTTAATTTGAAATCTGTAAATAAAATTGATGAGACTCACAGACAGTTTCAGTGAGTTATCATGCTTTATTTCATTATTCAGACGGTACAGGTGAGCATTATCAGATTTAGAGTCTGAATGTGTTTAACACTGGCAAGCCATTTCAGGCGATTCTATGGTTATGAACCAATGAACATCAAATTAGGCAAACATTCAAATAAAATCAGGGTAATAACAAACATGAGGAAAATGTTTAAATGTCAGTTGGACACAAACACATTGTGATTGTAAGCATTAGAATAGCTGTTATGAATGCACTGGAGAGAAGAAATAAACAGTCTGAACTAAAAATCAGTGAATATGGTCTAAATCTAAATGGCTGATCAAACACTGACTATTGATTTGGGATGTCATCCAAATAGTCAATGTGTTACTGTTTCTACTTTCAAAAGGCTCGGCTGTTCTATCGTGTGAATCCTTTCTTAAGTGCAATAAATCTAATTGATTTTAGACGGAAAATAAAATACTTTAATAAAAGTGAAAATAACTGTTAGTTATGGCTTTGGAGCGTACAGAGCCGTGCATGAAACAGATCAGAGGAGTATTTGTGAGGTAGGGTGCATTGTGTAATAAATGCACTGATCTGTGCTGACTGTAAATTAAACCATGAAGTGGACAGTGCCGCGGTAACAGGCTGTACAGCTAAATGGATGGAAAAGGTTCAGGCCGGTGCACATTCTAACTCACACAACAATCAACAATCAATCTTGTAAATTATTCAAAGCCATGAAATAGATTTTTTTCTAATAGAATATATCTCTTTGTATGTGATTTTATAATTAAGGACTGTTTTTTTGGTTTTTTTGTATTTAATATCAGCATAAACATGAGTGGATGAGTACAGGTGCCGACTTCTTATTTGCGATGGGTGCAAGCAGTGATTCGATGTAATGGACCTAAAATGACCCAGAGTCAGTAAGCAGGTGAGGAAGAATAATAATAGACTTAAAACAAAATGATGGCGTCTCATTAGCAAATGAAAAAGGCTGAAAGCATTCAACAGTACAGAAAAACTCTACTTTCATGACATAAAGCTAATCAACAAAAAGCATGTTAAACTTTAACATTATTAAATTGTGTCCATATAAAACTTCTTATTTCTGTATCGCCTTTAAAAAAATAAACTATACACGTGAAATCCTGCCCACATTTCACTACGTTCAGCACACAACTCCAGTGCATCACCTGAACACTTAGAAGCTACTGTGTTCCTGCAGAGCGCACAAAGGTACTTATCCATTATCCTAATCCTCTAAAACAAACATGTAGACTGTAATAATACAGAAGACTTGGTCATTCAGAAAGGCTGACATCTCCTGAGTCTTGGCACTGAACATTACCAGACAGTAGCAACCAGGCTCCAATGCTCAGAGCTGGATGGGAGGTTGGAGCGTGTGAATTGGCAGGGTGTGATAACATGAGTGTACAATACAAAACATGATCCCAGCTTTCATCTGATTTGGGGAGATTCAAAAATAATCTTTGCTACAAGAACCATGCAACCACGTCCCAGCATGGTTTGTGTGAATCTGTTTGCTCTCACAGATTTCTGACTTGAAAGCCTGTCTGCAGCCCTGAATCAGTAAAGACTCACTGTAAACAGTAAACAATCATCCTCTCTGCCATCCAGTATTCATGTTATTCATGCACACATGCAAACAAAAATGCACTTGCATGTTTAGAAAGAGAAACAAAGCAACATTCCTCCCGTAAAGACAGAATCTGGGTAAGCAGCACCCAAAGATGAAAAGGAAAAGGCACTGTGAAGTCTTGGCTTGGTGCATACTAGTAAGTACAGTTCAATGCATGCAGAGGGGGAAACATTTTCAAGAAGGGGAGGAAAAGGTCGAATCACGGGGAGAGGGTCCAGGTTTTCATGGCCACAGTGAGGTCACAGTGACCGTCGGACAAAGGTACATTTATCCACATATATTGGTGCTGTGTATAAAATCTAGAATGCAATTTTCCACTATCCGTCTTCTACAAAAGTAAATACCATTGTATGATTTTCAATGGAATGTTTTTCACTTATCCTGCTTTTCTCCTTTGGAGTTTGTCGCTTTAGTTTTTCTTTGTAACTTAATAAATAACGGAAGAACAATTCTGCGTGTAAACCTTGTCACACAGCAGATTCGGACTGAAAAACATCCTCTCTTCATGTAGGATTCATTTGACTCTGCTGATGTATACAACTCTGATTTAAGCTGCACAGCAGGAGCTTAAATCACAGAACAGATCCTTCCATCGTACTTCATCTCTGGTCCTTCAATCTAAGTTATAATATAATAATACAGGTGACTGTTTGATGCATTACGTGTAATTTAAAAGTGCCAATGTGCCTGTTGTCAGGGTTCATGTCGTGCACAGATACTACAGAGAACCAACATGCTCCTTAAATCCTGGTGAAATTAAACAGAATAAATGACAGGGGACCTCTGATAGCACCCAGGATGGAGAGTGGACCAAGAAGTCAAGATTAGAATGTGGATCCAGTCGTTCAGAGTCACACAAAAAAAAACGGTTCAGGCCTCCTCTGTTGTCCTTCATTATCCCGACTGAGACTGAACATGTAACGGAGAAACACAGAAAGAGGTAAAGCTTGAATATTGATTTACAAATTCAGCAATGATCAAAGAGGCTCATGTTCTTTTCTGCAACAAAAGTGATTCAAAGACAAAAAGCTGAAGACGGTAGAAGATGAAGCGCTGTGTTGGACTTGTATCCTTGGCTTATTTAGCTGTCAGTGTCCAGTATAGTTGTAGAGTATGTTAAGGTGTTTATACTGAATATACGATCATGACAGACACTCGGGTGCTTCGCTTCAGTTTCATGCTGGGTGAGCTGAGGGATTCACAGGAGGAGTCTGGGGTGTCTGTGACCTCAGGGTCGTACTGGGAGTGGTCCCATGGACAGAGAGTCTTCCTCGTCTATGGTGTCCAGCTCCTCAGTGCGCACAGCCTGAGTGATGAGCTGCAGCTCCTCGGAGAGCGTCTCGCTGCGGTACGCCACACGGATATCTGGGACGTTGGTTCTGCGGATATCGTTGCTCTCAGGGCCCTCCCTGGAATAACTGGGGCCCAACCAGTAACTTTTAGCCTGAAAGGAAGAGACGACGCATGAACGGGAAACTCAGAGGAGAAACATTTTTAGATTCAAAATAAAAGACTACAACTAACAAGTGTACAGGACACAAACGAGAATAATGAAAACTGTAACATGAGTGCTACACATCAACATGTCACCTGGGTAAATATAGAGAGAACAAAACGTTTACCCTGTGGGAAAAGCCACTCATGAGGACACTGTTTCTGGCCAGCTCACACATGTCACAGGAGCTTAACTTCCACACTTGAGTAGCAATGCTGTACTCTTCCATTAGAGGCTCCTGGAACATAAAAAAAACAATCACACACTTACACAAAGAAAAATGTAAACTTGGTCTCATTACTTCCAATGTGTTGGAGGCAATGATCCATACAGACCTTTGTGAAGTGGAACTGAAGAGGATCATCAGTGGACAGAGAGACAATGAGGCCTCTGGACAGGTACTCTGGCAGCGGGTTGCGATGGTAACTGAGAAACAGGCTGTTGTTACTCAGCGGTGACATGGCAATGCCGATTTGAGCCAAATAGTAGAGATACTGCAGCACCGGGGCCTGGTGGACATGAAATAACAACCGAGCATAAGAGACAAAAGACAGAGACTGACCAGTGAGAATAGAAGCATGTACATCGCTGTCTCAGCCTTGCTTTGCTAAAACACACGTTACAGAACGGCAAGTTAAAATCACCTGTCACATAGAAAACAGTATTTTTTTATAAAACATTTTTAACCATGGTAGATAGGTAAGCTGGCAACAGCTTGAGGTGAATTCACATCAGAAAGTAGTGAACCATGTGGATGCTTTTTCCAGTTATTTGGATTGTCAGGCTGTGGAAGACGAGGTGTCTTTAAGAGACAAGCTAACACTTAGCAACAGACTGAGGGTTTCCTGACGCGTTCTCACTGTTGCTCAGTGGGTCAAATGGCTAAAGTTACAGGGTCAGGACATCTTTGCGTGCATTGTGGTGAAGCCCAGCACCTATACTCAAGAAACACTCAGCCATACAAGTCTTGCCGCACTTTGCTGACATGTCTATGACGCTGAATACAAAGATTCGTCAGAGGTTTTTTGTGTATGAAGGACTAACTAAATAACAGCGAAAAGAAGTTGGCTATCATAAACAAGCTAAACGACATGCATTCTCAAAAACTGGTCTTCTTAAAAGAACAGCTTTAGAGGGACAAGGGATGTGGAGAGAAAAAGATTTGGGATGACGTGAGTCGAAGGCAGGGAGCCTGTCCTCCCTAATTTTAAAGTTTAATAGTGACATGTGTGATAGAATGATGATTTTATTATGTTTCATATATTGAATGTGTTGTGATAAATTGTGTTGAAACAAAAATGTTCCCAGCATTGTTCTGGAGACAGTCCAGTGTGCTGTGTCCTTACCTTCCTGAGCAGCAGCCCGTGGGAGATGTTCTCTGATAACATGAAGCCTGACACTAGGTGGTGGATCGGCCCCGCCTCCCCACAGTGAGGTCGCAGCACAAACGTATGGAATCCTCGCCGCCTGACTCAGACACAGGATTAACATTCAAAACCAGACGTAAAAAATGTAAGACATTCGATTGTACGTTGAAACGAATGGAGCCGTATCAAGCCGTCCCATACCGTCGCAGGTGGTTAAGCACAGCCATGTTGGCGTAGGTGTAGTAGAGGTAGTACGAGTAGGGAGGGTTCTCTCCTTCTGTCCAGTTAGCAGGCAGCGGACTGTCGAGGTTGAAAATGTGATGCTCAGGTTTGGATTCATCGTCCACACTGTCGAAGCCCACCACCTACAAACAAGCACACACACCAAACAAAAAGCCAGCGTCAGCATGTGTGAACCATGAGGCTCTTTAATATTAGTTGTGAAGCGAGTCTTACATGCTGCAGGAAGAGGTGCAGCTCGGGATGACTGCGGGGGCTGATTGTGACTTCGAACAGAGGCATGAAGATATTCTCCAACATCTCCTGGAAATTAGCCAGCTGCTTCTTTGTGTGATACACATCACTGGAGAGATGGGAAATAGATTTGTTGTAACCACCAAGATTATTTAATAATAAAACATAAAAAAAAGATTCCTACAGTAGCTTTCCATGTAGACACAGGGTCGTCTTTAATGCCAGTGGTTAAGAAGACAGGTTTTTAGCTGTTTATAAATCTCTACTTCAGGTGGAGAACTTACAACAAGCGGGGCAACTGGATGAGCCAGCGCACGTTGTCTGAGTACACTCGGTGCTTAACGGCCCACTGAGCCAGTTTATCCCACTCATCTCTGGAGCGCCCGTAGATGGAGAGACGCAGCTCAGAGTTCTGGTATTTACTCTCCTCCAGGTCATACATCACCTCCTGGAAATAATCACCAGAAACATTGATGTGTCAGCTTGATTTAGAAAGAGACGCTTTTAGGTTGAGCCGTGCGACAGATTCCACACCTTGACTATGTGTGCAAAGTATTTCCCTTCGATGTGGTTGTCAGTCTTGATGAAGATCTCTCTGAGGATGGATTCTCCGATGGGGTTGTACTTGGCGTTGAACTTGTCAAACCGATGGAATGTGTTGCGGTCCTGATCGTGGGAAAAAAACCCCACAAATCTTGTTTTAACTTCTACTGAAGGTTTAATGCATATCATAACTTTGTATATCATAATCCTCACCGCATGCATATCCAGAGTGTCTACGCTCAGATCGAAGGCCGTCAGGTTCATGCTCTCAAACACGTCCTTCAGGGTCTGACCGCGGCCGCGCTCAATGTGGACGATCTCCTCGGGGTATTTCTTCATGGCTTTCTTGATGAACCGCAGCAGGTGCTTCTGATTCATGCAGGATGATGCGTGGATGTGCGTGTCCACCTGGAGTTAGGGCGTCGCAAGAGGATATGGAAGAGGGAGTCATGAACCCCAGCCTCACGCTCACTTTCAGGTAAGAACAAGAGCAACTTTCCAATTTGAATATAAACATGACATTTCACATTTTGCCTCCTGCCTTTCGTATGTTGTAGAAGTCTCTGTGTGGAACTTTCTTCTGAGCGGCCAACTCCTTCATCTCATTCAGGAGGATGTGCATCTGGAATTTAGAGCTCAGGTACTGCAGACGGCGGTAGCAGAAGGACTTCCTGTAAAAGAGACATTTAAGTGTTAAATAAACACTAACCTTCTAAACAATGACATTTGAGGGATGTTTGTAAACACTCACACGGGCCCGTTGATAATGAGGGCCATCATCACATTCATGTCAGTGATGTACTCCTGCAGGTCAGGGTAGGGCAGGTCCAGTTCGGAGCTCCTGAAAAAGACGAAGCGAAAAAAGCTCAACGACAGAAGTCTTTTTTAGTTTCTCGACTTCCTGCTGTACAGACACACACTTATCCATGTTGGTTTTCTTGGTGTAGACATGTACTACTCCGTCCACCATCTTGCATCCATATCCTGTGTCTGGAGGCATGTTCTTGGGGTCCTGGTTGTCGTAGGGGTGTGTCTGTGAAACAGGTGGATGGACGGGGGCATCTACGAAAACAGGAACATTATGTTACTGCGTTTCATTGCAACTGAAATGACTGGTGAAATAAGAAACAAGTATCTGGTCAGACAAGAAGATCGAGAGTCACGTCTCGCAGCTTGGCCTCAGAGCCTACGCTACGATGGCTCAAGGGAACGGAACAAAACAAAAAGGTCTGACAATTTTATTAAGTGCTTTTAAATGATGAAGCTTTATTGCATACTCTGTGAAAAAGAACATGTCGTTCTTCCATGTGATTCCGGTCCATTCTTAAATTCACGTTATTACAGCTCATTCTAAGCATCCCTAAAAGACTCTGTGTTTGCCGAGTGCTTCTCTTACCAGCGTCTACAGGGGTCTCAGGTATATCCTCATACACTCTCAGATCCAGAGGCTTCATCCCGAGCTCCTGCAGGGCGTGAGCTGTGGTCTTACAAAAGCTTTGCATAGATCGGTTAATGTATTTCTCACGGATGAATAACGCCTTCACCACACACTTTGCAGCATCTACCAGGTCAGTGAAGGGCACCTGAGGCACATACAAGTCAGAGTTAAGAAAAAAAAAAAAGGTTTTAAGTGAATGAAGCTTTTTGGAAGGAAAGTTTAAAATCCTGTGAAAAGAGACGCTCACCCCACACTTCTCCTCTCCAGAGATTGAGACCCGCTGGTACTCTTTCTCCATCGGCATTGCTCTCTCCCTAAAGCCATCATCAACAATGTCCACGCTCTTCTCCTTTAAAAGCCTTCAAAAGGGTTAAGAGGGAGGACATGGAGATTCAAATATACGCGGTCACTGAATTGACATGGAATGGTTAGGAGTTAGGGAGGTAGAGGAGACGAGGAGAATTCAGATGTTCTTGCTTTTAAAGATCTGTAACTGCAGCATTACAAGTCATTACAGTCTACTGTATTCAAATAATACTTTCACTTTAATGAGCACACAACACTCTACTAGAGAAGTGTTTTTATGTCGAGAGAATAGAACAACTGCTACTGTCTATTCATGTTTCACAGGTTGAAATGGTTCACCATCAGAGCTCACATTGAGCAGAAACAGAAGTTTCATCACCAAGACAATGGGAAATCATTACTCAGTCAAAAGATAGATTTCATGATGAGCTAATTAAAGACTTTCCTACTGAAAACAAAACAGTGCCTATTTGTCGCCAGCAGGGAGAAGATGTATTCTATCAGAATAAGCTAAAGTACAAAGAGTCCTTATGTCCCGTAGAAACTGATCCATGTTTATAAAATGGAACACTGTTTTGAACTTCAGATATGTGCATAGCAAATTTCAAAGAGTAAAAGCAGGCCATGTAGAAAAAGAAACTATTTGGTAGGGTCCGACCGATTCGAGAATTCTTGGGCTGATACCGATATCTTTGTTACCTTTATCTTTGAACGTTAAGAGTTCGATTGATATAGTGATACACACAAGTTTATTGCATTGATCCCTTTAAATGCAGTTATTAAACACAAAGGGATTTATAATTACAAGATTTCTGCACCCATCAGAGATCAAATTAACATTACTGATAGTTACGTGATGTCGTAATATCGGCCTGTGTTATCGGCTGGCCGATTAATCGGTCGGACTCTACTATTATGTGGAAGTCACTTTACGAATCATACGTGCATGGTGAAGCAGAGCTAACTCACTCTAGGTCTGCAGCACTGTCGATTTTCATGAAGTCCTGTTTGGCGCGGAGCAATATCTCAGGCTCAAGCCTTGTAGAGCGCAGCAGCGGAGCAGGAGAGTGTGGGCAAGGCGGCGGGAGGGCATCAGAGGAAGTGAGAAGTTAAGCACACAAACCACACCACACAGGCACACTGAACAACACATTTGATCAAGCAGCCTCTCTCACAGGCTTCTGTACATTCACACAGTAAGCAGATTAGGTATTAATGGTCAAGGACATTGACAGAAAACGTCACATTTTCAGTTGGGTAGTGGTACATCATGATTGATAAAGCTTAAAGGGATTCTGCTACCACCAAAACAGAAGCACCTCATAAATAAACGTTTCTGAACAGACGATTGAACATCAGCACATGTGCTATCTGCTGGTTTGCCCAGTTAGCTGATTGCTGGTATTAGTTAGGCCACAAAGTGGTGTGTTGGCAGCTGATAAGCACGTGTGCTTGGAAAAAAAAGCAGAACTGAGTGTAGAAAGTGAGGGCAGAGCTGTTGGCCTGTTTGAGATGTTGTAAAGTGTGTCCAGCTGGCCTCTGTTTGTGTGCTGTGTTTGCGTTTCCTCACTTAATGTCCTGGCTGATCTGCCTCTCCAGGCGGTGCCGTCGCTCCTCCAGCTGTTCGATAGGACTGTCCTCTGGGAACTCATAGGGAGCACTTCGCATTTCGCTATCTGCCATGCTGCGAGTGAACAGCTCCTGGTTGAACAGAAGTCGTAAACATTTATAGACAATATTATTGCACATCTGTTTCACAAGACAGATGTGCCGAGGGCAATGTGTGCATCAAAAACCTTTCACGTAAACACCAGCATGCTGTCTAACGGTCCAACTTTTTGGGCAACTTTTCAGTACAGGAACGTCTAGTGCCCAGGGAAATGTTGCAAACACATTTATGTTACATGAAATAGCAAATAGCTAATAGGAAAATAGCCTTCATCAATGATGAAAAGTAGTTTCAGGATTGGAGGCCTAGCGGTTAAAGTGTGCACCCTCTGTGCACAGGCTACAGTCAGACCCTGTGCATGTCATCCTCCGCTCTCTTCCACTAACATTTCCAGTCACTCTTCACTGACCAACAATTGTCTCTCAAACTAAAGTTGCCACAGTTTCTAAAGTGCTCACACACATTTACAACATTATTTACAATTGTAGCTGCAGGCGCACAGACCTCTTTGGGAATCACTCAGTAAATCAGTACAACAGAATCTCCACCCAGCTCCTATGGGGAGTATATTTCAAGACCATGTACCTAAAAGCTCTAGCGTGGTTCATATTGAGTCAACCGTTGACAACTCTGATTTGATCTTTAAGGTCGTACCTCAACAATCTCTTTGTACTTCTCTTCCATTGAGATTCGCAGGTCGATCGGGTAGTGTGAGATAGAAACAGGCGTCCCTGGCAGGGATCTCTGGGGCTTGAGGGGTTTGGGTCCAGATGCACCGCTCAGGTCTGTAGGCAGAAAAAGAAAAAAAGGTTGTGAGATGTCCATGTAACAGTTCCTTTAAGCAGTGAATTACAATGACTGAATAAAACACATTCACAGTAACGTTTTGGCTAATGTTCACACACGACACATCTGTAAACTGCCACTAAGTTAAAAAAAACAATTATTGAATTTTGTGTTATTTCAAATAGCTTTGATCCTTTTGCTAAATGAATACATATAAATAAAAAAAGTATCAGTTGTGTTTTCTGTAAAGATTACTTCTACTTCTGTGTAATCTATGTTTCTCCACACACTGACGCACGTTTAATTTAACACAGTCCACAATCGTAGCATCGTATGAAGCTAAAAGCATCCTGATCAACATGGGGTCTCAGATTCACGTGTGTGTGGACGGGGTGGGTGCTGCTAAATTCAACAACAACAGTGGCGGTCTCTCTTCGATTGCTGTCATTTCGCAGTCTGTTGACGACAGACAGATAAACACATCCTGTATGTCAAAAACAAACACAGCTCAGTGCCACAATAACAAACATAAATAGAAGGATTTCAATCTGCCTCACCGAAGATTGCACCGTGTGGTGAGTTGAGTTTGGAGGACTATCATTTTAGCACAAATTGGGCTCAACAGCACTACAGCTCAGACTCAAAGGACTTACACACAACCCGCTGTTACCGCTTCATTTGATGGACGAGAAAGTCAGTCAACTTGAAACAGCCAAAAGCAGGCTGCAGAGAGAACACAAACGTCCTCAAGATGAAGCAATCTGTCCCTTTCTTCATTTACACAACACCAGTTTTTCTTGTACCAACGAGGCCTTACAAACAAAGACAAAACAGAATAAACACACAAGACACCGCTGTGATGACCTACGAAGCTCTGGCGTCAGTGGCCAAGGAGACTATCTGTGGCCGAGCCTGAAATCCTCATAATATGTCCGAGGACAGAAGCGGGCTTAAGGAACGACAGCTGTACCAGCAGATCCTGTGTCACTTCTATCACCCCCCCCCCCCACACACACACACACACACACACACACAAATACACACTGACACGTGTGTACATACTCAGGTGTGTACACACACACACCTGAGTATGACACAGAGGGGCCTTCCCCAATCACGACCTGCTGGAAACAGATGACAGCAGCTCCACTCTAGATGAAACCCAGCACACTTGAGGAGATTTACCAAAAATGTATTTGTCTCACTGAGGAACATCACATTCACAGGCTCTGGGCGCTCTGCACAGACATCCATGACTTTAAGTTCTGGATAATCATACTTTAGAGAGTAGAGCACAATTACTTGTAACACACACTGTAATTCATCCCCTCATGATTTTATACAGCTCTTGGAGTGACGCATTCACTTTTCCTCTATAATTGCTGCTGTCGGTGTCTGGCCTGTGACAATTAGTCTGTGCCATCTGCCGTCTGCCCCCGAGGCTGGGGAGTCAGGAGTGAACAGAGGGTAACTCCACGGTCTACCAATACTTGACTGACACTTTGAAAACTTTTGAATGTTGGCACATACGAGTTTAAAAGGCTTTGCAAACATCTGCTGACAATCATGTGCTAAAGTAAAAAGAAGAGTGATTGACGACACAACATTTTTCAACCAACTAACATTGCCCTTCCAAGAGTTTTAGTTTGATCAAGCAGAAGCAACAACATGTAACAATTTGACCTTAAAATACTAGTTTCAAAGTTTTCAAAGGTCAATTTATTAGCACAATGACTTAAACAGTGAGCATAGCGTGTCTCTCCTTAGCCACAGATCGCCTGTTCACTGCAGTATCTTCATCCTGTGAGCAGTGCATGCTCCACAAGTTCACACAGCAGCTTGCAGTTATAAGAAGAAGCCCGTCGGCCCGTCTCTGTACAGTCTGACAGAATGGCTTCAGCAGAAGGTCATCGAAACCAAGTCATGACAAATAAATGAATAAATGAATGAAGTTATTTATTTAGTCACAGCTCATAGATACAGTATAAGGAACATATTGTTCCTTTAAAGGATTAAGTTGTTGTTAGTGTTTGTGGACACACTTGTAACCCTTTTTGTAAATGAACTTAAACCTATTTTTGACTCATCTATACTTCCATGAAACCTCGTTTAGAGGGCTTTTAAAACTCCTCTTGGAAAAAATTATTCAGTTAAATCACCCTGACTGATATATATATATATATCAGATGATATGAACAGTCACGAGAGCAGACGTTAGGATGCTTTCAAAGATAACATGAGCACTGTCACCCTGTGAAGTGTCCATGTAATCCTCCATGCTTAACTCCTCATATCTCATTTATCTGGATGACATCAGTGCTGTAGGGAGACCCAAATCTATTAAAGTAAAAACTACAGTAATGGAGGAAACTCAGGTGACAACTGGAAAGAAAATAAAGGAAAACACAAAAAAAAAGAGAATCGGACCAAACTTTATTTGGGCAACTTCTTGGTCATTTAGTAGGTTCAAACTTGACTAGCCACAAGTATTTTCTGTATTTTAGTAGTTATTCTAGAAGGATTTGAAATAACCACTTTTGCAGGTGTCTTTGTTGGTTTGCTTCAAATCACAGATCAGATCCATGCACCTGTTTTCGAAACGCAGGCAGGCTGAGAAACTCTGGCCTCGCCTCTCAAACTGTTAATCATGCATGTGTGTGTCTGATCCATATTTGAATTAAGGCCTCAGCCCTTCAGTCATCCTGTCGTCTTTGTCAGTTAATTTCTCTGACCTGAGAGTAGCATTAAAAAAGCTCTTCATCTCGGCTTTCTCTCACATCTCTGGGACCTTTGTCTGCACTTCGCCCACATACACTTCCCACCTGTTCTTTTGAACCCGACCGCACAGTCATCTGTGGAGCTGCCTCTGCTGCCCTATGACGATCAATACACTATTTCACAGTCTGTCTTAAATCCACTCTCCCGTGTGCAAGGAAAAAACAGAAGAAGAGCAGTTTAAGTGCTGAAGGAGTGAAACAAAACACTGTACAGTAAGTCTTTGTAAAATATTCCTTTTTCATGACGATCTAAATCAGTTTTTATTTCCTAACTCCAAATCCCAGAAGCCCATTTTGTTACTGAAACTTCCCAGTGAGACCTAAAAGATGAGCCAGTACCAAGACTCAAAACATTGTGATAAGAATTAGAACAATTCTAACATGAGGTAACAAGGGGATGTGTACTGATGAAGTGACTCCTTAAGCGCTTCAAGCTGAAAAACAAACTAATGAAATATAGACTCTCAGTGTAATTGTTCGAGAGTTAAACTGTTTTCAACACACATTTATGGCAGCTGGCTTCCAGTAGACGACGAAGGACCCTTGCCCACTGGGTCCGCATCGATTTCAACTTGTTTCGACATTCCTCAAACATGGACTCACGCAGAGCTCAGTCTACAGTAAGGGAGCAGGTTCATACTTTAACACACACTGACGCCATTTAAATCCTGACAAAAATCTACTATTATTTCCAGTCTCCTCATGTTATATTCTCACATTATAAACGACGCCGTGTTTTTGTGATGAGGAGCCAAACTGTTTGGGGTTTTTTTTAACAGGAGATGAAGGCGACTGTAGCTGGCGACTGTGCTGAGCAAACAAAGCATGTTCCTCTTTATCATATTGCTCCTCTGCTGTTTACGGATGTGTGTGCACGGGTGTGTCCTGCCAGTCAAAGCTTGATCAAGGAATGATTATGTCATCGCAATATGATTTTTGCAGCATGTCAACATGTCCGAGGACTGAAATACTTCTCGGGCCTTAGTGTGAATGTGTTTGTACTCCTCACTAACCCGTAATGGAGGTTTGCACTGGAAAGTCCAGATTGCAGCCAATGAGAGTTTTTAATCTAACATCAGATCATTTTAAATTCATATTTTTCGAAGCTGGTCTACAGCCAAGGACTTCACACAGCATGATGTCATCTATACATGTGAGAAATGTTGGATGTCTCTGTCTTTTGTGTAGGATTCATCCAACTCGGATGTATTAAGTTGACTTTTTGGTCTAGTAGTGCGATTGTCGCTCAAGCTTTAAAAAACTTTTTTTGTTTTTTTTGTTGGTACAGATTTCACGCTCGTCTGTGTGAGAGAGAGAGAGAGAGAGAGAGAGAGAGAGAAAGAGAGAGAGAGAGGACATATGCTTCAGATGTTCCTTAGCAACCGCAGATGAGAATAACCCTCCACTTCAGATCTTCATGTTAAAAAAAAAAAAACACACGCACACACACACGCACACGCACACTAAGTGTACTCAACAAGAGAATCAACATTTGAGATGAGATTTCCAGACTAAAATAACCACCGGCTTTAAAGCTGTCTTTGTAAAAGAGTTGGGTCTTTATCTCTGTAAAAGAACAACAACCTTCATACCGAACTCAATCCTGCTGAATTGACTATAACCAACCAGGTAGTTATCAGTCCTTTGCTCAGAAACAGTATAACATTACATTCATCTTTACTCTAAAGCAGCCTTAAAGTGAGCAAGGCGGCACCACAAAATATCCAGAACAGGATTATTTTCTCCCAGCACCAGCTGCACATTTTTACTCGACCTCAAACTCTGTTGCTTATCTGCTCGGTTTTATGCGCACCATAAAAAAAGGTTCTGTTCTCCTCAGCGCACTCGCAAGAATCTCTATGATTAATCCACTGGGGTTATTTTCACTGCATCATGCAGGAAGTAGCACACAGCAGCAGGGACTTCATGCCCCAGATGTTCACCCACTGCCGACTCTGTCACAAACTACTGAACACGTCAAGGATCTAAATATGACTCTCCTGGCTCCACACCAGCTGCGTGTGCATCCTACTTTCATTCCTGCCTCTCCTCCATATGTCTTCTGCACACTGTTCATTTTAACACACACACAGCTGTGTTTACTAGCATCTCCTCTGTCACTATGAGCCGGTACATTTTTGTAGTGACACTATGAGCCATGTCTCTCACATAACTGTTCAAACTTCCAGTAGCACAGGATCCACAGGAGCAGGCTCTACTGTCTGTGCTACTGATCGTCATAACTCAGCACATATGTTACAGTACCTCTGCGTCCCTGTCTTGTCCTGTTCTCACAGTCTCCGTTACAGTCGCAGTGGCCTTGCCCGAGCTCTTGCGGGATGCTGGGACATGTAACTAGGCCTGGGACGGTCGATGTACCCTCCCCCGCCGGCACAGGGGAAGAGAGCAAATGACAGCGGAAAGACAGAAGAGAGACAGAGGATAACGTCTCTGCTGATCTCTAACACCAGGTTCACACAGAAAATCCCCCCTTTTCTCTTCTTCTCCTGTTGTAAATGTCGCAGCCTCCAGTTTGCTATTGAGGCAGTTTTTTTCCCCTTTTCTTCCCTCCTCTGACTCTCTCTCTCTCTCTCTCTCTCTCTCTCTCTCTGTCTCTCTGTGTCTCTCTCTCTCTCTCTCTCTCTCTCTCTCTCTCTCTCTCAGCTTCCTGATTACACCGGTTTCCAGCCCATGAACAACACAGCCTCAAAGCTCCCGGATTTAAATACTGGGATGGAGCATACCACGTGGCAAAAAAAGGGGGAGGGACCGGAGTGAACCACTTCAGGTTCTTTTGTGCTATGTAACACAGAGGAGGGCCTGACACTCTGGCCACTCCCACTTCTTCTCTAGCTCCCTCCTCTCGTTCCTTGGGGCCCTGCTTCAGTGATCTCATGACTGTAAACCTTGAAATGATGTGACAAATACTCCAAGTTAAGAGCTATCTTTACATTTGAATGACAATTGATGACACATTGATGCAAAGATGCTCTTTAAGAGAGTGAAAAAAAAGAGCTTGGTGTCATTCTTGTCGGAATTACAACTAATGCATGTTTCATTGGTCAGCAGCCATGTAGAAAAATAACTGATGCACCACAATGTAAAATGTAAGAGAGAGCCTTCCCCTTTACTCCTCCAACAACAAACCACTGCCATATGGGTAATGAATCTGTGGTTTGTGTTCTGGCTGATGTATTATGGGTAAATACGTCTCTCCTGGATAAGGGGATGTAAAGTTATAAACTATGTTAAACTCTACTTTGAGCCAGCTGTTATAAACAATCTTAGCCTGCCATGGACGCAGTTCTGATTCAACCTTCGCTGAGACTATTGCACAATCCTCAGTTGGAAGAAGGAAGTGGACACGTTGTCTAACTTCATCCTGTCCACTGACCTCGCTCATGCTCCAAAGAGAGAAATAAAAAAGAAAATGGTGCAGAGGATGAAAAAGGGGCTTCAAGACACAACTAGCATGAAGGGGGGAAAAATGAAAGAAGCCAAACATGGAACTTTGTATGAGTTGTGGCAGAGTGGTAATACGACTGAAGCAGACTGAAAGTTTGTTGAAATGTTCAGATAATGTTGAATATAAAAGCTGCAGGGTTTGATGTTACTATGTATTAAACCCAAATATCATCACAAAAATAAAACCATTTGTTTATTAAAAAAAAACATATCTTCCAAGCTCAACTTTTTTTGTCGTACTGTTTCCTTTTGTTTATTTCTGTGTACTAATGAGCGTGACCGTGAACGTACCCCTGTAGACCCCTGCGTGCTGCACACTGTTCCTTAACAATACCTAGCTTAGTTTAGCATGTGAGCAAAAGCAACTTCAAATCAAGATACGGCTGATTGAATCGGGCTCCCCATCTACAGCTCAGACTGCGGGGACGATGTCACACCGAGTCATATTGCTCATTTTCTCTGACGCAATCAGAATCACGACAACTTCTGCAATCAGCCTTGTTGCTGACATACGGCTCACTGTGTGCATGCTATCCTTGTACAATAATCTTAAATCTTAATCACCGTTTGATGATTATCTGCAATGAAGCAATGAGACAACAATGTTGTTTGGAATATATTTAAAGCTACCAAGACAAATAAATCATCGAATAGGGAAGTATTCAAGTATCCTGTGTCTTTAATCTGTTATGATTGGTTTATTTCTTTGGCTTGTTGGGTTTTTTTGGGGTTTTTTTTACAAATCCTTCAGTGTTGTCTCTCCATCTCAGTAAAAAGTGACGTGTCTGTTGTGGAGCTTCATCTCACCGGTTTGGGAATAAGCTATACAGATGTGTATACGTGCAAGAAAGTGATGTAAATACTGAAGGATCACATGATCACAGGCGAGGCGGTTTCCTTCCTCTCTCACATGACTGCTGCACGGGAGGAAGGCCTGTGATGTACAAGAAACCTGCTCAGTCTCTCTTCAGGTTTCATTTTAGAGAGATTTCTCAAACTATCCTGCGGGAGTTTTTTTTACAGATGACAGTCAACAAATATAAATGTATACTGAGCATGACTTTGTACTGCGTGTTTTGTGCTAAACCATCCCATACAAATGACCCAAAGTCAGACCATCACAAACAACTGACTCAGAGAAAAGCAAGACGGCAATGTTGCTGTATTTACCTGACTCATAGAAGAGAGAGTTTGTATCCAAATTAAATACTGCGTGCTAACCCAGCTCGACAGGAAGACGCCTTTTACTCTCCTGAACCTAAGAAGGTGATCTGAGGGCATGACGTGGCTGAGCTGTATCCCAAATATGCAACTTGTTTTGCAAGGTTAGATAATTGAAAAAGGTTCCTGTGAGGAATAAGGTGAACTTCAGAATTGTGCTGTACTTTAGGGAGGAAAGTTTCCGGTACATTCCCATAACATTTCCAATAAACTTTCCATGGGACGTTAAGCTGGCAAATTCTGGAAATATTCCTGTCCTGAGTAAACGTATATACAAAAAATGTCAACAGATTAAATGCATGTGATGGAGGAGTGCACAGTGCATGAAGGGGGCGTGGCCTCAACAGCCCTGCAGTAAGCATGTGACTGAGGAGTAGCATAGATATTCAGGTTCAATCTGGTTGTTTAAATCATGATTATGCTAAAATACATGTTACCCAACTATGGAAAGTTTCCATCTTTGAAAATGTACAACCCTAAGTTTGCAACCCCAGCTCTACTATTATGTCATATTTCTAGATGTTTATAAGAGAACAGAGACAGGCTCAAATTCTGATGATTTTTTCTTTGAGGAAAGAAACCTAACCCCATGCTAGAAATATCAGACACTAAACCACAGAGTACCAACCCACAGTTGTTTTTTGTAAATGGTGCCCGGCACACACAAGGCTGTCACTGTCATTGCTCGAGCAGCCCGCGGTGGTCAGTGATGTTTCCATTTCCTGTCTGCTGTGGACTGAGTGGGCAGCATGCTACGTTTCAGCAGAGGTTTAACCTTGCCACGAGCATAATCTGAAGCTGCACAGACGATTCTCTCAGTGTTTTTTTTTTTCTTTCCAGCCCTGCCTGTTTGCAGATGCTTGACAAAACAGAAACATTTGGATGAAGACACACTGTAGTTCAAATAAACAAGTTCCTGCAGATTGGCCTTACCAGTCACACCCTGACAGAGACATTAGGAGGAGTACATTTGCACATACAAAGTATTGTTGTTTTCATAAAAATTTAAATGATTCCATGTGACAAAGGCATTTGAGGGATCAGAAGTAGATTCACCTTGAAACAGAAAGTATAAACTTCCTATTCGTTTGAACTTCTGCAGCTACTTCAGCAAAATAATAATAATAAAAAAACCTTTCTTTGTGGGTTAATTCAATGGAAGATTCTCTTGCAATCACTTGCATGTGACACTGATTTTTGATCAAGACTGCAGCTTTCCCCCATATAATTGGTGTTACCGTTTTTAAACTCCAAAATTAATCTCATCTCACATTCCTACAGTTATTAAGAAGCCCATGAAGAGAGCTCTTGTACATGTAGGGAGTTGTCCTGTGTTATATTGCCTGAAGCAAGTCTCTCAAGTGAAAACGCAGCCTGTCATACAGCTTTAATCGCATGTGCTATGTAATTGCTCATTTACAATCAAATGAAAGCGAGCTGATAAGTTAGCTGAAACAAAGCTGATGGTGTTATTAAAGAAATGTATTTTTCCTGAGACGCAGTCTGAGGTGGGTCGACATTTTCAACACTTGCTCGACCTTTTCTGCTGTGTCCATTTCCCGAGACACTAATCAAGAGCACGTGGGAGTGTGCCTGCACATTCTCCACACCCGATCTCCGAGGACTAACAACAGCTTCAGCATTATTGTTGCCAAGCAGACCGAACATCCGACCCACGCAAGAAAGGTCCCTCCGTGAATTAAACAGAGCGAACGTTCAAACAATAAACTCAGGAAGAAATCTGAACTCATGCTGATGTTGTGCGTCTCAATCAAGCCTTCCTTTCTGTCCAACACACACAAACACGTCCATATATACGGATATACTTCCATAATATACTCGTGTGCACAAACCCAGAGCAAATTCAACACCCACAGTGACACGCTGCGGTTCTCAGTGATTATCCAGAGGACGCTCATGTCACTGTCCCTTTAGCCACCTCTGTCAGTGCAGCTCTCACCATATCTGAATATAGCAAAGAGCAGCACTGAGTCACTTGACACTGTCAACATGTAGCGCCCTGTGCTTAGCGCTGCTCGGACATCAAGAGGCTGAAACCCCATTCCTGAGACCAAAGGTGTGTCAGAGCTGCAGACAGTGCTGTTTCACAGAGACATGTCCGACAAGACAATCTGTTTCTTTGAACTTTGGCTTCAGACCAATTTGGATTTTTATAATCTTGTTTCAATAAATCTGTGATCACTGGATGTTTCACATGCTATAACGTTTTAAAGTGAAATCACTCTATGGGCCTAAATGAAACTTTTAAACCAAAAGTTTCACATTTACTCAGGATGAACAAACTGTTTAGACAAATGTCCTCCTATATGTCCTCTATAACGATGATGACGTCAAAGGTCAACAGGAAATATTCAAACCCACTCAACTTCTTCTTCAAAATCCCTGCAGGTAAAAATAATGTCAAAGCACGGCCAGTGCAAATGACCATGATATGATTATGGCTGCTACACCCTGTGCTGGTAGAGACACTGCATCTGTAAACTGCCAAAGTCTGAATTTATCGCAACACGTTCGATCTTTTACTTCACAGAAACCTGCGTTACTCTCTCGTGTTCACGTGCGTTCATTTAACTCCGTGGATTGAGGCCTGGGTTTAATGACATGCTTTCACATCATTTTGAAGCGGTCAGATGTTAGCTAGCAGCTAACTAGCAGCGACTCTCAGATTAATCGGGGCCGGTTTGGACGTCCAATCAAGTTAGACGAGCCGCAAACACAACTAACAGCAGGGGGAAAAACAGAGAGTTATATGCACGTGTTCATTTATCTCACGTCGTATCGTTTTTGTCATTTTGAACGCTGTCGTCGCACATAGCATATAATTCTCTTATCGTACCAACTTTTCTCCCCCTCGCTGGACATGATGAGAGACTTTTATTCAAACTAAAAAAAACTTCCAGCGACTAAAATTCTGTCCCTTGTAAATTGATTCTAGAATTTCTTTTTAAGTGGGCACAGAAAATGTACAACTTACAACCAACAAGTTCCCCTGCTGGCATGTATGTTGTTATCGTGCATTTACCCATGGTTTTGCAAAGAGATCAGAGCGATGGCAGGAAGCAGCTTCCTGAAAACAGCCGACATCCAACAAAAAAGAAAAACGACTTTGCCAAATTCCTAGATGGCTTATCAAAGCGCCAAAACAAATTTAGGAGCGCACATCTGCTCCCTCAGCGCAAGTGCTCAAGGAGAAGACAATGTCTTCTCTTCTTGTGTTACATCTTTCTAAAGTGTAGGTGAAAGTGTGAGGGGAGAATATGAGCGAGGAGATCATTAATTCCTTGTTGCGAATTTGCGTCAAACCGCTTCCGCTCCAAATGCACCCAAAATGGCGTCCGCATTCCTCCACTGCCGGTTGATGCACTTTCAATACATACCTAGGAACCTTTTGCAAGCATTAGTTTGTCATAGGACCAATCGGAGACAGAACAACATCTGTCTGATGTGCGATGTGCTATTTTTATGTAATATCTATTTTATGTGCTACTTTCAAATAAACTTTCTCAACTTAATTTAGCATCTACTTGAAAGCAGAAACGTTTAAATAAAAAAAAAATGTAATACTTGGAAACAAATTCAGGCATCAAGGGGTTAAGTTGGCAAGAGATCCACTCACTCAATGATGTCACAGGACAATAAAAGAGCAGAAGCCTCACTGAGATGGACCAAACAAAAAGAGATCATTCATTAGGAGCCGAGAGCAGAGACTGACCGAGGCAGCATGCTTAACTGTACCACAGCGATGTAACACAAGCTATCATAACACACGTGTAAGCTCTGTGCAAATCACCCCTGTGAGATATGGCATGTCCAAAGGCGCGCGCGTGTGTGTGTGTGTGTGTGTGTCTTTTTATAAAAAAAGACAGATATTGTGGATCTACTCGCCCCCAGCAACAACTAGCCCACCTGTTGGTGTTTTGGCTTTCGAGGCCTTGTTTACTGGCCCTCCAAAATCCCTTTTCCAGGACTCACACACTTCCACTGTTGCATGGGAAGCAACTGAGCTATTCATAGCAGAAGAAAGCCCTGGAATGTTCCACAGAGCAAACTGCTCTTCAGTCATGTCGGCCTGCAGACCAGCAACAGACCGGAGACACTGACAACCAGCCACTTGTTTTAAACTGATGGTCTGACTGGACTGAACACTTGGTGCAAGAGACTCCCTCTAGTGGTAAGATTCAGACTATGAGCCCATAACATGCAGACTAAACCAATCCATGTCACCCTTGAATGAAGTCTCAAAATGAATACTTAACACTGCCGTCTAGGTTCAAAGCTAACTATTTTCCTTTCTTTAACATGTTCATCGTACCTTTTAGTTGCTCTTTGTCCCAATCGTGTCTTCACTGGATATATCTCTGCTACATGTCTCAAAGTTAAAATCAATGAATAATAACCTCAGTTTGTGCAGGGAAAGCCAGATCGGATTTGTCTCTCAGGAGTTTAGAAATTTAAAAAATGTCGGTACAGCAGGAGTAAGATTTACAGTTTGTGTGAACAGCCTCAACTGAGTTTATGCTAAGACAAGGACTCTCAGCGTTTGCTTATCAGGTGCGTGCCTACCTGAGCAACACGGGGTGGGGTTGTAGTGAGGTGGGAGGGTCGTGCAGGTTAGAGTCCACAGGGTAACAGGGTGTAGATGTACTAGCTATTAAAAAGGGGTGTAACAAACCCCCCCCCCCCACACACACACACACACACACCCCACTGTGGTAACAGAACAGAGTCCACATGATGTGGCAGATCATGAGACACAGAACACACAGGAGTTCATGAGAGAAGAACACAGAGACTTGCCATGACAAGAACTGTATACCTGATTAATAATGAACCATTGGGGGGGGGACTGAGTGTTAGAGGGAGTTAAGCAACATCCAACTGTAGCATTGAGCAATATGATGATTAACAGGATTAAAGATGAGCTCACTGATATCAACCTGTTACATGACTCTTCGTGCAGTATTTGTTTGAACCTCCTCACCACATGAAATGGGTTCCTACTGTTTAAAATAAAGTCAACCTTTGAACTGGCAACCAGACAAATATGGAAGCTCAGCTGATTTATTATTTGCTTTAGAACTTGTGGACCGGCAGATTTGCATTTTACCTGATTCAGATCCAACCAATCACAACTGTGTATCCAGCAACACAGTATAACCATCCATACACGTCAAAACTGTTTGGATTTATCGCCATGAATGAAAAGAAAAATGATGTAAACAGGCCATTCTTTCTCACTCATATGACCTGTTTGACTGCCATGCTTTTAGCCCATTCTGATAACATTAAGAGGAAGGCATTATGGTCTGCTCTGGTTCATATCCATATTCCAGACATACTAACATTTATCTTATTAGGGTTAGGGTTCGAGGGTCATTTACATTCCCCCCCCAAATTTCTAATGTTCTGCATCATACCTCAAATATGCTTGAATTCATATAATAATAATATCCAATTCTTCATGCCAGGGAGCTTCTTTAATGTCTCTATCTAGAACCTAAAGAGCAAGCAAAAAAACACAGTGCAAGTGTGCAAAACAAATAAGTCAAGGATAACAGTACTGAGGGGATTTCTAAAATTGTAGGAAGATCAAGCAAGAGAGCAAATCAGCCTGCAGATAAAAAGGTACAAGAGGCCATCTTTGTGAAAGGCCAGTGAGTCAGTAAACATCAGATCACAACAGAAGGTGGAGCATTAGGGTATGCTTGAGAGAGGAATCCCCTCCACCTCTCTGGCACATTCTTTGATAGCCTCTGTATATCACGTCATAAAGCTCGGACTGCAAATCTAGGACATAACATATTCTGCTTCATGTGATGCAATGACAGTCCAGTGGGAGTGAGCAGCCTGCAGGCAGAGACAGATTTGTGCAGATGAGAAAACTGCCCGAGAAATCAATGTGACCACCAGGCAAATCAACAGCAACACTTACATTAGAGAACAGCTTTCAATGAGCTAAAAAAAACCCACACAAAACCAATCGACAAAACCTATAAAGACTTGGAAGGAAAGGCATAGAAGTTGAGATATTATAGCGCTGTCGTTCAAAGTAGAAGAGAAAATACTATGACGGAGACAAAACACCAGCTGCTCAAGCTGCAGCTACTCTACATTGTTTTTTCTTCCTTCAGCTTTGTCAGATGGACGCTCTATGACGGGGGTGCATGTGGCTCTTATGAAGGCCTGGGAGCGCACAGGGCGCAGCCAAGCGACTAATTGAGAGGATTTAAATGACTGCATGGATGGAGAGACCTCTAACTTATTTATCACTGCAGCAAAGATGGGCTTCCTCAGCAAATATAGCACAGTGTGTGTCGA
Source organism: Symphodus melops (assembly GCF_947650265.1). NCBI lineage: Eukaryota > Metazoa > Chordata > Actinopteri > Labriformes > Labridae > Symphodus > Symphodus melops. The sequence continues at coordinate 16,382,556 of NC_136694.1, forward strand.
CATGAGTTACTGCTTGAGGTCTGCAGCTGTATTTCTCCAAACACCCGGCTGAGGCTGGCCGTGATATTTCACTGACTGATTGATTTCTATGGCACGCTGAGGAAGCAGCTTTAAAGGAATATGAACACTTCCGATTAATTTATTGATCTAGATAGGCGGTCAAACTTTCTAAATGCTCACCACAGAGGAGCAAGAACTTTCAAACCCAAATTGATTGAGTACAGATCATGTAGCCTCTAAAGTTAATAAAGTCCCTGCGCTCATCTCGAGAATTTACACGACTGTAATACTTCCAGTATCAAAATGTGACTATGTTCATTTACATACGAGTCAAGTTAACCAGCTTAACCCAAACTATTAAAAAAGGCATTGTGAAACTAGATTTATGGCATGAAGTCAGTTGATCTCATTTAAAAGTCGGATGTTTTGTATTAATAGAAGAGATAAGATTATATTGTGACTAATAATTCTCTCCAATCAGAATTAGGATTTTTTTTTTTTTTTTTGGGCTGGCTGAAGAAACAAGATAGCACAATCTCACTACAACATCCAACCCAAGCGTTTGAGATAAGGGGAAGGCCGGTAGATCCATGATCAACCGCTGCTACAATGGGAGGAGAAGTTAAAGGGGCCCAGCACGCACGAAAAGATAACCAACGCGACAACTGAAGAGTCCAGTTGGTGTTCTAATCTGCTGTTTGTCAGCAAAAACCTTGTGCTGACTAACTTAAACATCTTCATATTTGACGATTCAACTATCAAATCAAATAACTACTTTCATGATTGATTGATAGTAATTACCAAACTAAATCGACGTCTTGACCTATGTCATAAAAATAACCTGTTTTTTTTCCCCCAATCAGCTCAGTAACAAAATGATCAGCCTTTACATTATAAAACTGTAAAACGACGCATGGTATTTTTTCAGGTTTACTAAATGTCTTATTCCAAACCCTTTGTAACCAATATCAGAATGTAAAAAAAGAATGGCTGCCCTAGATCTGTTTAAAACAAGTCATTGTTGTGTCTAATATTACAGCACAAAGCAGAAGAAAAGAAGGATTCTTAAAATACAACCTCAGTGAAAGCATGAAAGAAATTCAACTGAAAACTCAAAAACTCAGTTCCTGCCCTTTATGCTCCTGGAGAGCAGCATCGATTCTTAAATGCCTCTGCACAAACAGCTGTGCTATTTTCTGCTCACAAACTGACAGAACAGAGTTCACTCATTCTTACAATGGGACCCTCTCTCCCCCACACTCACCAGGGCTGGTGGTGCTCTGCAGGCTCCCCCTCTTGCGAAACGGGGATTTAGGTTTAGGCTTCCCTTGTCCATCGCTGCTGTTGGAGGAGGAGGACGTAGAGGATGACATCTTGCTGCCTGTGCTCCTTTTACTACTGGAGCAGAGTGAGTCAGAGCTGTGCAGCGGCCAGCAGAGGGAGAGAGGAGCACTGGCTCTGACGCTGGAGGAGCTCTGTCTCATAGTGGGGCAGCAAGGCGGCAGGACCCATACTGGGCCGGGAGTAGCTCCTCTGCAGAATTGGCTCCTCCTCCCAGCCAGCAGCAGGGCAGCAGGAGCGCTGCAATGAGACGAGCTGAAATCCAGCCAAAGGCATCCATGACTCCTGCTGGGGGATATCCTCCTTGGTTGTCCTAGCAACCAGTTAAAAAGCTTCCTGTATCCAATGCGGGGGAAAACAGCCACAGAGGAAGGCATTGCAGATCAAAGTGTGTAGCTAGCATAACAACCAACAAGCCTCGAGACTGACTACACAGCAGCGGCTTAGCACCAAGGTGAGTGAAGGACAAAAGTTCTTTCACTCGCCTAAAAATAGCAATAACATATCGAAAGATTGAACTAAACCAAGATGGATAAACGGATAAAATCCAGAACAACAGGAAGTAACAAAAGCACCAGAGAATAAGGAATGAGCAGAGACAAAAGCAGAGTGTGTAAGCTGACTCGTGAACTCTCATTCTGCTTTAGTGGAAAACTGTGAAGGGTAGCCTAAACACCAGCCGCACAGGCCGGCCTGACATAATGAATTATAAATAGTGACAACCAATGCCAAGCAAGACTAGTAATGTAACCCGTGACAACTATGTGCACAGCTTTCTCTCATACCCTTCCAGTGGCTGGGCATTACTTTATAACAGAAAAACACGGGCAGAATCTGGATGAATAATGTGAAGGAAAAAAAGCAGTCAAGTGTTATTTGCTTTGTTTCTTTAACAACACCGTACTATTTTTTTTTATCCCATATGATTTTGTAATACTTTATTAATACCTGAGGGAAATTCCTGTCAACACTGTGTTATTGAGAGGCAAGCTTCTCACACATAGGCCCGAATCACACACACGCACATACAGGACCAGTGCCTTGCTTGCAGGCATTACAGTAAGCGTAGGGACACACGGAAGACAAAACAAGGTAAAGATCGCCATCTAGTGCCACAAAATGTGTATGCAGTTGGACAACACATTAGACCTGTCTTGTCACACAATATTGTACTCTACAGAGACACCAGACAGCAAACATAGTTTGGCCCTCCATTGTCATTATTTGAATGCAGTGTCATGTCATGAAGTATTTGCTGCAGCAAAGGAGAGACTAAACAAAACGATTCAACTAAATGTGAGGACAACGTCACGTCGCTGTCCAACAAAAGACTTCCTCACATATTCAATTACTGATTGTTTCTCTTCCACAAATATTCTCTTTAAAAACACTTCAGGATACACTGCAACTACAGGACTATGCACAGAATATTTGCAAATACTCTGGTGTAAGGTAAATACTGGACCTGATCATGAAAACGATTACAACCATGCTGGAAATACAAGCGATAGGTGAAAAGTTGATAAAGTATTTAAAAAACAAACTGGGTCTGAGACTAAATCAAAAACATTCAAAACTATTAAACTGATTGCTTTAACACTAACTAAATCCCTAAGGGTTTTTTTAAAATATAGGATCAGTGTGAAATCAAGCTTGAAAAAGAAAAACCTCCATTGACGAAGCTGCTCAAACTATTTCCTGAATGTTAAAAAGCTCTGCGCAAACGTTGTTTGCTTGAATAAGCTTTGCACAGATGACACTCCGATGGACAAATGATAGAAGTGGAAGAGGTCAAATTCACTTTCCCTTGAGTTCAAATAAATTGTTGTTGTGCAAAATGGCTTTGGTTTTTATTTGCTGAAGTTCTCAATCTCTCAATCATTCTTTATTTGGATTGTGTCAATTTATAACAATTATCATCTTAAAACAGATCAGAACAGATCAGATTACAAAAAGAGCTGGTCTAGGCCGTACTCTTTATAGTTCTGTGTGGGTCTGCAGTTTGGTGAGGGGAAAAACTATGTTCTTCCCACCACCAGTGCTGTCATTATAAGAAGTTAGTGACCCAGAGGAACAACTGGCCATGGCGTGGACTCAACTTTTTTATGCACAATGCACAATGTAGGCAACGCTAGCCATCTTCACAAGCAGAAGAACAGTTAATCTTGCACTGGGGAAGAGGTCTTTAAATTAAGTCTTTTGAGTGCAAACATTATTTTCAAAACAGGTTTACACCTGAAGATACAATGCACAATGCAATACCTCTTTAAAAGACGATGCCTTGTTCACTTCGGCATATGAATCAAAACTGGGTAAAAAGCTAATTTCAAAATTATATAAGGGAATGGAAGACCTAAAGGGAAATGACACGGAGTATATAAAAAAGAGGTGGGAGAATGAGGCAAATATTACTATATTGGTGGAAGAATGGGAGGAGATACATGAACAGCAGTGGAAAACAACTTGCTCCTTAACATGGAGAGAACACGGGTGGAAGAACATGATAAGATTCTTTAAAACACCAGCACAGACAAAGTATCATGACACAAAGTGTTGGAGACTATGTGGTGCTGACAAAGCCGACCACTTCCACGTGTTCTGGGGATGCCCCACTATTGGCTGTTACTGGCAGGAGATTAAAAAGTGTATGGATAAAATACTGAAGGTAGACCTTCCACTTACATTTGAGGTACTATACCTGGGAAAACTGGACATCAATTTTATAAGATTTGGGGACAAACACATTTATAGAATAATGCTGATTGCTAGCAAGAAAGCGATTACCAGAAGATGGACGAAGATAGAGGCACCTAGGGTGGAGGATTGGATTGAGGTAATACACGACATATATGTGATGGAAAAGCTAACTTTGGAGAGGGATAGATTTAAAAGAATTTGGGAAAACTGGATTGAGTTCATAAAACCAATTAGATCTGACTTTGTTTGAGATGTGCATTGTGAAGAGGAGGGAAAGAAAAAAAAAACCCAGTTCATAGCTACAGAAGTTGGAATTTTAGTTTTTTGTTTCTTTCTTTTCTTTTGTTTTAGTTCTCATTTCTTTTTATTTTGCTATATTCGCTACACTGGTAACATAACAAAACTCTGTTAGATTGAACCATTTAAAATGAAGGATAAAATGCAAATACCCACTATGTCCTGGGCATAATTTCATTTGTTTACATGGAAAAGTACAGACACTCTCTAAGGGGATTTAAAGTAAAAGGCTGAAGACATTTTTATTTCCTTTTTTCTTGTATTATTCATGTATCTTTTGATTGTCATGTTTAATTCTAACTTAAAGATACCTCATTTGCATTTGGAAATATAAAGAACTCAAACATTATGTACCAGCTGTATGTAGAATGTAAGCTATAATGTTCAATAAAAAGAAAATTAAAAAAAAAAAAAAAAAAAAAGACGATGCCTTATGTTGTGCTGACTGTAATCCCTCTTAAGTGAATTTCGGTAGTATAGCTATCTGAATTGACTTCAGTTTTTGAAAACTGTCTTACACATTCCTACTTGCAAAATCCTGTGTCAGATAACGTTCAAGCTACTTTGGGTGATTAGAGGCCCTTAAAAAGCAGAAGTCTTCACAACCTCTAAGGCTGAGCTACAAACCCTTCAAGAGAAAGAACATGTTGTATCTTTGAACATAACGACGTAAATGTATTGTTTTGTGTTTACTCTGTGTCACGCACTACTGACTTACCACCTGACATTGTGGAGGACACGTGCTGGGAGCAGAGGACGTTGATATGAGACAGTAAATATCCTGGAAGTAAGACATACAACAAAACGTGTTAACACTTCATTACATGTTGCGTTAAAATGACGCTAGATGAGTCTGCAAGCGAGCTGATAAACTATCAGCCACACCCAGGTAAGGTATCTCAAGTTAGTCGTCGTAAAATAACACTGTAAAGTTTACTAAAACCAAGGTTTTCAAGGACCGTACTTAATGTGATTTTCGTCACCTAAATCGCCCCCCTAACGACTTTAAAAATTCACAATTACGATCATTGGACCGTCTTAGATCGTAGTGATCTTCTGTTCTGATCTTTAGCTATCTATATTAAGATTCTCTTAAAATCACATCTGTTGCTGTTAAAGTTAGTGAGACACCTAAAATTAAGCTAGCAAATAGTTATCGTCTCATTTTCTCGTAGTTTTTTTGTTCAATGTCCTTGTTGTTTCTTCAAACTAAAGACAGAAGGCATTTTACCTGAAGCGGAGCCGTCTGCTGCGTCCAAAGGTCGACATACTGGTGGCTCAATTATTTACATTTTCTTCTTATATTTTATTTTTCTCTCAAAAGACGATTTTTTTTAATGCAGAAATTAAAAAAGACTAATTATACCACTATGTTACTTATGTGCATGCTAAGCAACTAACTAATGGTGCATAGGTGTACCTTAATATAAAGTGTTACCAGGAAAGGATATTGAGATTGTAATTCATACACAACAACTTCCTTACTAACCACTAATAAACAATAATTCTGAAGTTACTGAGGGAAAACTCTGAGTTAATAGCTTACTGGTTGTATAAGAAGGCCATGCAGAATATAGCCTATGACTAGATAAGAACCAATATGTTACTATGCATGCTAATAAGCAACTAATTAATGGTTAATAGGTGTTCCCTAATCTAAAGTGTTACCAATTCTTTTACTATACTGTGTACATTGTAGTAAAAACCAGTAGAAAGTTTTACAATTAATGTTGTTTTTCTTTTAATCAACAATAGTAACATTAGCATCAGACTGTGGAAAAGTAAGCCATGCTCCCCACCTCGTATGGCTCAGTGAAAATGAGAGGCTTTGCTAATTTTGTTCAATAATTCCATATTTTGTTTCTTGGAAAAACATCCGATGAAGTTTTACTTGGAAATGTTAAAAAAACAAAACATTTTTGTTATCCATACTCCCTCAATATGGTCTCACTACTGATGTGTAAATCACAAAACACTATTTTTTTAAGCACTATTAACAATATCATTTTCAGAGATCCAGGAGTTGAATTTCGTCGGCCAGCCAACCCATTTCACCAGGACGAGATTCCTGCGCCCTACTTTTTTCCTTTCCAATATTGTTTCTATTTTAAATTTTTTGTTTTTATCAACAATGATTGGCTGTAACGCTTGTTCATAAAAAAATCCTTTTACTAACTCCCCAGCACAATCTGTAAGTTTATACACCGGTTGATCCTTGACTCTGGTATTGGTTATTGTAAAGAATTCATCTGTGAATGTCTGTTCATATCCTTTCCGGAACACTCCACGGAGTTTGGATATTCTCACTGTATCACCCAAATAAAAGTCCTAAAGTTTATAGTTTCCGGCTTCAATTTGTATAGGTTAATGAATTAATTGTATGCAGTCACCAGGTCCTGTACTACATCAATATATTTACGTGAATTAGCTGCTGGTAAATATCACCACATACATGTCTTAAAGGTTCTGTTAAAACGCTCAACAACACATGCTTTAGTCTCATTCATTGTTGAGAAATTTTTAATTGTATACTGCTGCAATAATTTCTGAAATTGTTTATTATGATACTCTGTGCCTGCACCAGGTACCAGTTTACTAGTTTTCAGAAGATTTTCAATAATGTCCTCTTCCTGGTCAAGATTCTCCAGGATTATTTCAGCCGTTTCCGTCACAGCTAGTCTTGTGTTGGGGATGAAATTTAATGATTAAAAACGTCAAATGGCTGGTATGAATAGATCATTCCACATACGATATCTGATATCTATTGTTGTTTCACCATAGAAATAATCTGGCACATCCTGAAGGCAATCATGTTGCAGCTGGCTTGGATGTAGAATTTGACAGCCATAGCAGAGCTTGCCCCACAAGTCCTGCACAGCTAGATCGTAAAAGTTATAGACCACTGTTTTCACCCCGTCGTAAAGGTCGAATATTGAGCATTGGTTGGCACATTCAGCTTCCTGTAGCCACTCTGTGTGTGCTGCTACTGAGAGGGATTCATAGAAAGGGGTCAGCTGGTGGGAGGAACTGAGAGAGGGGGTCATTTAACACAGGCGTAGGCTGGATCATCCCCTGCTGGAGTGGATTGGGTGAATTCTGAGGAGTCTGGGGCGTCTGGAACATCAGAGGAGAATGAGGATCCGGAAACGATTCCGCACTCCATGCTGTAGAGAACAAGAAGACACATTTATATGATGATATACCAATCACCCCCAATGTTTATGATATAAATCAAAAAACAACCCACTTATTAGTTATCAGAAGTCATTGTGGGTGATCTCTTCTGATAATCTCGTCAATTTCACTGAACAGTCTTTGCATACACCCCCAATCGCACCACTGAATGAAAAAAAAAAAACATTTTAAACCAAGAGTCACGTTCTTGAAGTGTTAAAGGATAAGGATGTAATCTCCATTCTTCATTGCCTCTGGTGGCAACTGCTTTGCCTCGATCATCACAAACATTCAGGAAAATAAACCCGTCTGATCGTCTTGTGTAGCAATCAGCCTCAGCTCTGTAAAGCTCAACTCATCCAATGTGACATACACTGTCTCAGGTATGTCTCACATTGGATGGAGGTCTGGGCACTCAGTAGATCGAAAAACTTTCCAGTCTTTCTCAGACAGAGATGTACAGTTCGGATACTCGTCCGACAAGTCTACGGCATTATAGCCCCCAACCCATACTTTTACATAACCATCCCTATTCAACAGAGTTCGCAAATCCATCCAGTCCGACGTTCGGCGAGGAGATCCAAACTTTCAGAAGTATTCATGATCACAGTCACTTTTAGGTCCTTGTCCAAAAAAAGGAAAACAGGCATAAAAAAAAGAGTGAATGGGTTGAAAACACAGAAAAACTACATGTTTATATTATCTGTAAATTCAAGTACACCCCCCTTGTGAAACTCTCAGCTGTGGCAGGCCTCAAGGGAAAACACCATTAGCAACCCCAATAAAACACCAAAATCAGTTTACAACCCAACTCTGAGATTTTAGATCCGAGTGTAACAAACACAGAGAGCTTGTGACTAAACTTTATACACTAAAGGACCTTCATGAGTCCTGCTTCGTGCTCAGAGCTCACAAAATATCCATTGGTTCTTCAGGGTCAACAACTTTAACATTTGTACGCCTATAGGTATATCCACATCCACTCCATGTATCGATGTTCAGCGATTTCATCTACAGATAACCCGAATTCATCAGGTCACGGATCAAGCGTTTTCACATACATGACAGGTAACTCTGGAAGGTGAAGAATGCTCTGGGTGCACGCATGATCACAAAATGGATCATTAAAACTAAATCTTTTTCCACAAAACTTAAAGGCAACCCCCGTTTTTCATGTTTAGTTCAAATTCCCCTCATTTCCTGCTGGTCAGCATCAGGGGGCATAAACACACACACACACACACACACACACACACACACACACAATTTAAACACTAGACACTCTTGGAAACAGGAAATGTCACAAACCTGGAGGGGAAACAGCCTTAGCCACCCCAATAAAACAATTAGGTCAGGTCATGACCGGTTTAACTCCATTTGATCCATTAAATACCTATCATATGTCATTAATCAAGGTCATTAATCGCTATGCAGGATTGCTGGATGCTGGATTTGATGTGTAACAATGAATAAACATTTTTAATGTAAAAATAGTCAATGTGTGTTTTCTTTTGGTGAAAAATACAATGTTTGAATTAATTTTTCAATGAGTTATTCTTAAGTTTTATCAGAACTTATTCACATAAAGGACGTGGTAAGCTAACATTAACACATGCCTCTTAAATCAAGTCAAAAACTCAAGTCTCAACTCATCAAAGTAGAATCTGAGTCCCCAAAAGCTGAACATGTAAACTATTCTAATATAGGTGTTCTATCCTGTTTGAACATTGCAATTACCATTTGTAATGTGGTTAGCCTTTTGTCATTATGTTAGCATGTAGCTGCAGCATCTATTGGAAGTATCAATCTGTACTTATGTGACTATGTGTATTAGCCTTGGTGTTATGTGTCATGAATTTCTTATGGTGAATAAATCAAAGAACAACTAACTACCTGACTCACTCACCATTAAATAGAATTTGGCTGACTGTCAAACTATGTATATTAAACATATAGGGAGGACTGTTACGATAGGCTTCACTTAAGCATATCAGTTATATTAATTTATAATAATTCATTGCTCCAACCTTGGGCTGTTTTTATCTCTTTGAGTCTTAATGTTTATACTGTACCTATTTAAGAATATTGTTAAAGCCAGAGCCATATGATCATTAGATTATTGTAATAAGATGGGCAAGCTTGTTATCTAGTTAATGTATTGTTTTGTATCATTGTATGAAGGTCTTCTTAACTTTAAAGATAAGATAAGCTGTTAACACAAACTGTAAAGGTTTGTGTGCGCTAATAGTGCAGCAAATATGATTCCTTGTTTCCTTGTATGGATACATGTTGGAAAATTTACTTTAAGCCATCTTGTCTTCCCACATAATTGTAATTACTTCACTTAAGTTTGATATATATATATAAATCCATTACCAGCAGGCTGTTGTGTTTTCCTCCCTCTGCCATAACCTCTTTGTGATAAATTACCGGGTTAACGAGTTTCGGTCCTCTGACCATTGGGTTGTATTTATTTTAACCTAAATGCAACTAAAATATCCCAGAAGTAATATTTTTAGACTATACAAATCTAAGCCTCACTCATAAATTACTTGTTAAAATCCATATCTAGACAAGCTAATGCTACTGAGGATCTGTTTGTATCAAAACATCCTCTGTAATATCAATTAAATATTTAAAAATGAAACCAGATCTCAACAAGACCCTAATTTGTAATTTTAAAATCTGATACAGGTCTCGTTGATGTGTAGCACATGTCCTCCATATTATGTGACCTTCTCTGAAAACTGCTATTCAAATGACTCTCCATTCAGGAGTTGATGGCTTTGGGTATTTTAATAAAGAAAACTAACTGAGAAAAATAAGCAGTAGCATATTTTTAGAAACAAAAGACAAACAGCTGAACATACCACACTAGTGATCGCGTTCGAAGTTCTCCAGACAACTCCCTCTTTTAAAAAAAAAAAAATACATCAGTATACTGTTCATGGCCTTTGTCACTTTGCTTCAAGGAGAGCATCATGATGCATTGCTAACTACAGTTCTTAACTGTTTTAGATCAAAACAGTATTTAGTTTTGAAAATTGGCCGTAGATTAACAGCAATTGCCTACAGTGTATTGTAATGTAAATGTAAGGATACGTGTCTGAGATTCTGAGATTTCTTAACAAAAAATGATTTGTTATCAATTACTTTGAATCAACATAGTAAAAATATTGTCTTTCTCAGTAAGCAAGATCCATCTGTACGTTATCTGTACTGCTTTTCCCTGTTTAGGGTCGCAGCGGGGCTGGAGCTGATCCCAGCTTTCATTGGAAAGGTCAAGATTGTTTGCCAATCAATTTCAGAGTTGAAGAAGGAAAGATTCAAATTACAATTTAAAAACCATATATTACTCTTGATTAATCTCAGATTACAAATAAGCAATCAAATGTTATTCCTAAATAGCAGAAATACTGATTTATAAAACATAAACATTTTTGCTCAGGTTTAGTCTAGAGAGTGTATTTCTAGAGACTGTATTTCAAGAAGTCACAGATAATGGTGTCTGGTTTGGATTCCCAATAGAGCAAGCTCCTCCTCCCGCCCTCTACAACTCTGAGAAATGTCACTAGGTAATAATTGCCATGGGGATGGCAGAGCCTGGTGAAGCTGGGGGCGGTTTGACAGAGGTCCGTCACTGAGGTGTGATGCCTGTTGCACACCACCAGATTCAAAACATCTATCTATCTATCTATCTATCTATCTATCTATCTATCTATCTATCTATCTATCTATCTATCTATCTATCTATCTATCTATCTATCTATCTATCTATCTATCTATCTATCTATCTATCTATCTATCTATCTATCTATCGCTCTCTCTCTGTCCGTCAGTCCGTCCGTCCATCCATCCATCCATCCATCCATCTCTTTTTATTGAAATAAAGGTCAGATCACTGGCTTTTGCCTTTGAAGTTTAAATGTTACCTTCAGGTCAATGTGTTTGAACTGCATCCCTCTTTGCAATGAAATAATACTACAGAAACAGAGCACAGAAATATTGTGTCAAAGAAGCTATAAAGGCCCAAACTCATTTTTAAAGTTATGAAAATGTATCCAAAATGTTTTACAAACATAGAAACTCTTTATTACAACAGCATCTGTCGTTTAGCTTTTAACAATTTATTTTCGCAAACCTATTCGTATCATTAAAGTATAGTGGAAGTCGTTCTTTTGTTTTCATCACAGTATAAGAAACAATCTCTGAACAAGTGTAAATTCTTGCAACGAAGGTCATTCACAGTTTTGGATATATAGATGTGATGAAAAGATAGCTAGCTTAACAAGCTTTTGGCGTGGTCGCTCAAAAACAACCTTTGATTAAAAAAAATGTCTTTAAAACCCTGTTTCCGTTATGTAAGAAAGATTCTGTTATTTCAATCAATCATTTTGATGCATCATAGTTTATCACATCAAACAGTTTGCTATAAAATACTTATTCATCTCATCATCAAACCTAAACTGGAAAATGTAGCAAAAACTGTACCACCCTTTCTAATAAAAACCTCATCTCATAGTTGACTCCAGCTTTAGTCATCTTACAACATTGGAATAGAGTGTGCATGAGTCATATTTGACCAGGAACTGTCCAAGATTGTAACATAATGTTTGTTTCTTTTCCTGCACATGAGGTAATGTATAAAAAGCAGTTAACAGGGTAGTCAAAGTTTTCTTCTTCTTGAATTAAAAAAAAATCACCTCTAGAAAAGAAACAAAGGCAGTGACTGCATGAGTACAAATACTCAAAATAAAATGTAAACAAGTACTTAGACTCACAATTGAAAAGAAAACGTGTGTATTAAGAGAAACACACAACCCTCAACTTATACTGTTTTACTAACATAACACACATAGTACTTTGCAAATGGGAGAAATAGAATCATCTTCAAATGTAATGCAGTGCATCAATTATTTTGTTTTTTAGGTTTAATGTCCAAATACACTTATAAATCCATCACGCGGCAGGAAGCTGTTCATCCCACTGTTGTCCTAAACTTATGTGCCGTAAGATCTGGTTTGCTTTTTGAAACTAACATGCTAAAGATACGTATGGACAAGCACCAAAAAGGAGGGGAAAGAATCAGATGTATCTGTAAACAACTCGTGATTCCATGAAAGTTAGGCCACAACATGTACACGTCCTTATCAGTTATAATTGGCAGATTGGCAAATGGGTTAAGAGTGGCGTAATCCACAATGAAAGCCCCACTGCCAATCAAAAGTGACTGTAGTGCTTTTTCCTCAATGGATCCCCGAAATACTGTTGACACTTTTATTGCTGTCTACCATGTCTTTACTTTTGTTCCAATAATATACAACTTAAATTAATTTAAAGTCACAAATACAGTATCAGTTCACATGTTGGAACGTCTCATCCTCATTTCTGAATAGCTAAGCCATGTTGTCTTATAGTATTCTGCCTTTGGTACAATAAAGAGGAAGTCAATGTATCAGTTAACTTTCTAATATGAGCTCAGAAGGAATACTGTAGCTCTAAGTACTTTCTTTCTTTGTCAAAGAATGACTTTAGCTACTTACATCAGTGTTATTTTACTGTGTCCTTTACTGCACAGATCAGAGCAATCAACTGCATCAAATTGTGTCAACATAACTGTTCAAGGACAAAATCTGGTGAGTTAAAGTGCAATGATTCAAAGGTACAATGTAAACTCATTTACTTGAAGTGGACAGCCATCAGATAGATCATCTTGTTTTCGCTGGAATACATCCTGAAATGTCTGATTATCAAAATCAGGCTTATTATCAGGAAATAAAGGAATTCAAACTTAATTGTCTGTACATATATGGTTGTTTTTCGCCTGTTCATTCTCAATAAACTCTGAAGTCTCCTCTGCAATTTGTCCAGGAATTCGGAAATCAATGGGTATGGGCTGTGCCAGCTCTGGTGGTTGGGGCTGAGCCACAGGACAGCCCGCCTCACCTTTTGGACTGGAGGTGCTGTGAGAGTTTTGAGGATCCAAGTTGCAACCAGTGCCCTGAAGAAACTGTAGGAAGTTTTCTTCTATAGATCCTTCACGACTGGGAAGTCTTTCCTCCATCTCTGCCCCTGCTCGACGAAATAGACAAGGAAGATGCTTGCCCAGCTCTTCCCTTATCTGCCTGTTAAGACAGCCATAAAAGAAAGGATTGGAGGTGAAGCAGAAGTAGCCAATCCATGTGACCACCTCCTCAAGAGATGCCAGTGTAGCTGGAGGGCTGGCAGCCAGTGCTGAATACAGGTGGAAAGTAAAGTAGGGTAGCCAGCAGCAAAGGAATTGCCCACCCACTGCTGCCAGCACTGCTGCAGCTTTTCCCCCCCCAAAGGGTCGCTGAGGGGTCCCTCTACCCGTCCCAGTCCCGGTCCCAGAGCTGGTAACCATTGTGGAACGACTGCTGAGTGATTCCGACCTCTGGCGACGAGGTGTATCCATCCATGTGGGCAGTGGGCCGTGGTGCATGGCCGCAACCCGAGCCACTTTAAACATATTGCAGTACACCACAAGAATAAGCATGAGAGGACAAAGGAAATAGACCAGGGTGAACAGGACCATGAAGGCCATGCGGTTTGATGCTCCCCCTGTCCAATGCAGAGAGCAGCGCCTATGACCCTGAGCAGCTGGAGGTGGGACTGCACCACCACTTATTCCCCCAACCCCACTACCCTCTAAAAGAGGTGTTCTCCCACCTTGCAGGAACCAAGCGAGCAGTGGCAGAGCAGACATGGCCAGAGCTTTTACCCAAATCCCCACTAGTACTGACGCTACAAGTCCAACAGTCATCTTTACTTCGTAGCGCATAGGGTGTATGATGTAGTAGTAACGCTCCACATTGATTACAGAGATAGAGAGGATGGCAGCACTAACCAGGCACACGCTGAGAAAGAGGTAACTCCGACACAGGGCTTCCCCAAAGAAGGCTCGACTCGAGAGCATGCCAAGGGGCATCAGCACCAGGGCCGCCAGCAGGTCCACCACACACAGGTGGAAGACAAAGGCAAACTTGTGGAGCTGTGGGGCTTTGGCAATCACCGCCATGACAGCCACGTTACCCAACACAGCCAGCAGATCCATGAGCAACATGGCCAGTAGGGCTAGGGTCTGAGACAGAGCCGAGCCCTCAGGCAGAGAGGAGGCAGACATGTTGGACATGAGCTGTGGAGGTTGGTGGGAGGTGTTCCACATCGGCTCCATTGAAGGATGGGATGAGGCAGGAAGGCAGGATCAGTCACAGGCCCATCACCCATCCTTCAAAGCCAGGAAGTACGGCCAGAAAACAGCGACTTTAAATCAGGACAGAAGCTGCTTGGTATTTTGGAGGATGATGATGAGAACATCAGTGGGTTCAGAATTTAAAATTCTTGTCCATTTAGAAAGACTTCTTGTCTGCTATCAGTCACAGCCCACCCTAAGAAAAAGAGAGAAGGACAGAAAATAAATGTTCAAATTGTGTGCACCTGAGTTTGCATGTGGCTCCTTACTCAGATTTCTTGGATATAATCTAAGCTTTCCTCTAAGTGGCACGTGCAATCTGCTTGTTTAATTTTTTCACCTGCTACCTATTGAGATTAATTCAATCGGATGAAGTTTTATCAAATCCTTCTTAGCTTGTCAAATCCCTGTTAAGGCAGTTTTACTGATAGGGTAATCCGAAGCTAGCCTTTAAAGCAATTTAATCAATTTCAAAATGAACTATTCAAGTCGGGGACACATGGAACCTTTTTAGCCACATGCTAAAACTAAGGAGCAAAAATGAGTTAAACAATCACAAATCATCAGGAGAAAAGAGTTGAAGAATCTGGTCACTTTGGATGTGTCATGGTTCCCAAAGCATGTCTGATCATACTGATCCTCTAAAACTTCGTCGTACTGATATTATTATTGCAGTGAAAAGAGTCAGTTAATCCAGATTCCAGATTAATCCAGTCTTCTCCCTCCTTGGTGGGCCACAGGTGATAAACTGCTCAACCACGCATCCTGCCAATACATGAACACCTGCTAATTACCCAAAACCAATCCTGCCCAAGAGTAGGTGTTAGCCCTTTTTCATTTCAATTTATAACTGCTGTGCAAGCCCTGATCGTGTTCTACTTTTGTAAATCATATTTGTAAGATTGGTGACAGGCCTTGCCAGTATGTAAACCAAGTAGGTGGAAGATTCACTATATTGTCAGTTACTGCTTATGATCATACTCTACAGGGAGGAAGTCCTAACTTCTTAGCATGAGGAATTTTTGTGCTTATAATGGAAACCTGACAGTATTCATACGCTGCAGAGGCTGTCTGCATATTAGCTGTGCCTGATGTTTACAGACAACAAACAGACATGGGTGGCTGCTGCTATATTTGTGTCAGATCAAGGAAATCCAGTTTCTTACGCTATGAATGCTCTCTGCCACTGAGAAATGAAAAGCTTAGGATGTTCCTTCTCCTGTCTGCAGTGATTATAGTGCAAATCAGGGTGAACACAAATGTCTCTAATCTCCCTCATCAGCTATGAGTGATCACCCTCAGTGTGCCACATCTCTAAATCACACATAGGGGTGCTCCCAATTGAGCTTAACCCTCCTGACTGGTTTAGTCATGTTTAACTGCCTACTCGTTTATATATTCATCATTAATGCATTGCACCCGCTGTAAAAAGAAAGCCCCCACATTCTATAGATTACATTACATTATCTATCTATTACAGTTACATTAGAATTATTGTGGCACTCAGCAGTATATATTAAGCAGATTAGAGGAAGAGGGTAAAAACAAGGAAGGAAATTGTTTAGGAAATCAGTAAGCGTGAGGGAATGAGCAGAGAGGCAGCAATATGTACCTGGAACTGAGTATTTCCTGATGCAGCTGCCTGCTGTTTTGGTCTCCACGGATAAAACCTGGTGTAGCTCCCGCTGCTGAGGCACTCAGTGGACATCATTCACTGTACCTTGTGAACGCTGTTGAAGTACTTCCTTCTATACAAGTCTGTTTCTCTTCCCATGCCTTGGGCTTCGTCATGCATCTTCCTCCCTGGGTGAGTTCAGCTGTGGCGGTGGGGAATGTCTTTTGAAATGATGCTGATGTAAATGCTTGCAAAGATACAGCTCACTCTCTGCTTTCCCTCTCCACTCACACAGTGACTGCAGCGATGGAGCAGGAGGCTGTAAGAAACAGGACTGGAGCTGCTGTATGCACAGGGTCCTAGTGCCCCCACTGTAATGCCAAAATGTTTGCCCTTCTTTTAGTGATTAGTGAGCAGTGAGATTATTTTGGTAAGCCCAAGACTTTAAAAAAACAACATCAAATGAGTGTGGTTATGGTAGTCGGGTAGTCTTGAGATTCAAATCTGTTCTCCATCACTGTCTGATTTGGACCTGCAACCAAACTGGACAGACACAGACTGCAACGGACAATCAGGACTGCAGAAAAGATCATCGGTGTCTTCGACCTTCCCCTCATCCAGGACTTATACCGGTCAAGGGTCAGGAAACGGGGAAGTTGCATCACTTCAAGCTCCTCCCCCCGACAGGCGTTACAGATCACTTTAAGCCAAAACAACCTGTCATAAGAACAGTTTCTTCCCCCAGGCTGTCACTCTGATGAACACTAAACAGTCACAGAGTGTCAGACCTGCTGCTGTGAAATAACCCTGGAACTACTCTGTCACTGAGAATGTACAAATATTATTTAATTTCAATGACCATCTACACACACTCTACTATATAAATACTGCAAAAGATAACTACCTCATGTCTACTTCATCCTTTTGCACTACTCACCACTGCACTATTATCTTATTTAGTATTGTACATATTAGTCTTTAACTACCGGTTTATATTTTTAGTTGATTGTTAATGTTGTTGTTGTTTACATTGTACAGAGAGAGCACCGACGTTAAATTCCATGTGTGTTAAACATACCTGGCCAATAAAACTCATTCTGATTATTGTAATAATCCAGCACAGCTAACTCCATCTAAATGCTCCAACTGGGAAGCCCAATGAAGTGCTATGTTTGCTCAACATGGTTCCAGCATCAAATTCATGTGACTTCTATGCGATGCTACATCGTCTAATAACTTTGTGGTGTGGAATAAAGCGTAGTACAGTCTGCAAAAAATGCAAAAACAACCTTGCTTGTTTCACAGAAAAGGCTTAGTTGCTGAAAGATATTGCTGCAAAGTGACCTTGTATGTTCTCATAAACAGGAATGGGCTCAATACATGAGACCTCAACTTCATATCTAATACATCATCCCTTGCTGTTTTTACAGTTGATTAGTTTTTGTCTATCAGCAAACAGTCAGGTTGTAATTTAATGGCTTAAAGCGTCCTCAAGTGCAAGATTTACTGAGGCATTGAGCCATTGATTAGGCCAGGCCTCAGCCTCCACAATCCCAGCTCCTCAAACTGGGGCTCCTGTTGCCACGGTGATCTTTCCCATATACACTTCATCTCAGAGGACAATGAAATCTGGGCCATAATGGCTAAGGCTACTGTGCTGAAGAAGCAAGCATGAATCTGCTAGATGCTGGGTGTTTTTCATTTGCATTTCTAAGGTTGCCTGTAATCATACTCATAACATTTGCATTTCATGGGTCACATCTTTCACCTCGTGGACTATTAAAACGCTTGTTTTAATTAGCGGAACCTCATGTTCACAGATTTATTCATCTGTTTCACTAAAAGCCTTATTATAATAATGCCACATGTCATTGCCAGGTCTGAGTGAAACATTTGAGTTGGATGTTAACAGACTAGTGCACCTTTTGTATCAAGAACAACAGACTTGTATGTATTTTTTATGTATACTAAACATTCAAGCATTACTTTACTTTTAATTCAACGGTATATGTATGTTATATGTCACAAGAGCTGCAGTGATTATTTGATGTCTATTGAAAAAAAAAATATGATTCTGCATTTACAGTACTTGACTATGTAACTCATCTTTCAGACTAAAATGCCAAAATGCATTTGGTTCTATTTTCTCAAATACTGATATGTTCTGCCCATCACATGTACTGTAATGTGACAGTAACACAAACTTTGAAACCTCCAGACTGGGGAATATGAGATGAACATTGAACTTTGACTGATTGTCAAAATGAAATGTATACATTTATCAGTTATGAAAATAACACATTGAAAAAGTTGCAGCTCTTTAACAACTTACCACGTGTCTTTAAAACCTGGGCCTGATTGTTTTAAAGGTTTAATCCAGTCAAGATTGATTTGGAAATCCACATTTTGTTGCTATCCAGGATGAGGTTATCTGCCTTATCCCTGGTTTTCAAAAAATAACTGGATTGGATATCTTGAAATAGATTTAAAGTTATTACTAATTTTGGATAGTGTTCCCATATGTACTACATACTTTGTCTATGGAGTCACAATATTCAAATGATCCACTGTTGCTTTAAATTTAGAATTTTATGATTATCATAAAAAGTTGTTCTGTGAAAATATTTATGGAAACGTATCCTGCAGTTTCACAGCCCAAATTTCAACTTTATCAACAATGTCAAAGTACTGATAAAGCATTCATGTGCAAAGTTTTTTTTTTTTTTTTTTTTTTACAAAATGTTCATGTTTACTAGCCTGGATCCAGCCTTCTGCCTAAATTAAAACAAACTTCAATTTTTTTGACTAAAGTTTTATCAATCCTTCTGAATGTTTTTCCTCCCCGCAAATTGTAGACTTTATCAGACACCTTTATCAGACACCTGATCATATGCCATCTCATAATCTGTTCTTCCACTTTGATTTGAACATTTGATTCAATCCAATAGTTTTTATGTAATCAGAAATAAATAAAAAACATGTTCCTTTATTATTCTGTTCCATTATAATTTATTGATTACATGTTAACATATTTTTTTTTGTCTTCTTCTGTCAATATGTCAAACCTGAACATGCCTGTACAAATGAAAACATTGCAGCTGGGTGGAGAGATTTAATAGATGGTGATTACTCCAGTTGTCATCTTGAGAATGTATCATGTCTGCTAACATAAAACAGAGAATAGTATACACATGCCTGTGTGACACATAATGAAACAATTTAAATATGTGGGCTACTGTTTGATTGTGGTGTGGTTTTGTGCATTAAGTTTGTGTAGATATGGCTGCTACTGCTTTTAATATTCAGTTGTGTACACCTGAGTGTGTGTGTGTGTGTGTGTGTGTGTGTGTGTGTGTGTGTGTGTGTGTGTGTGTGTGTGTGTAAAAGAGTGTGTATATCAGGTGTGGACACATGACAAAAATAGCAGAGTCTTGCTCGGCCGGCAGCACCAATCGCTGCCAACACAAATACAATGGTTTCTATGGCAACCTTGGAAATAGACTCCACATTCGCACTCAGAAATAGCAAAAGGACGCTGCACTAACCCCGGAGAGCCCCCACTGCCAATAATAACTATACAGACAAGTCCACACAGAAATCTTCCACAGTCAGAAATAAAATCATGCCATGACATTTGACCAAAAATATAATAAATGCAACCATCACACACAATCAACACACATCTAAAATGCATGTTAAGCATCAAAGCATATGAAACCATTTGCCCTTTTATTGTTTAATTAACATTTTTTAATAAACCTGACATGATTCAGGCAGAGCTACCTCACAAGGTCTAACATACCAGCAACATATTGTCAGATACCTTGTTAACGTGTGGGACCTTGTGAATGTGTTAGATGTGATGGAGTGATTTTACTGCAGATGGAGAGTAAAGTGAATGTTGCCGTGGAGACACTTGGGGAGGAAGGTTCATATCGCAGCAGACAGTCAAAGGAGAGAACTGACAAGAGCTATACTCTTCGGTTGTGTATCCAAGGCACAGCAGTCCGTTTTTTTTTGGATATCCTTCTTATGCTCTGCCACACAATTCACTGTTCTTCCTGGGATTCATGGAGTGTTTGGCAGGAATTGAACACAATATTGCATAATATTCTTTCAGATTGTGTCAGAATAATGATTTTCCCATGACAGGGATTAGGTTTTTTTTTGTTTGTTTGTTTTTTATCACAGTGCATCATAAGAGCTTTGAAATAACAGTAAAAGATTTCTCCTAAAAGCTGTGATACAAGTAGATGATGTGTGTGCTTTTGGTACGATGGTGATAATGTGTTTTCTTTATTTAAAACACATACAAACACCCTCTTGGAGTTCATAAAGTTTGTCACCATCAAGCTAAGCTTAACAAACCAAAACTCATTTGAAGACCCAATTCACATGGTTTATTAATTTGTTTTTCTGTCTATAACACTTCCATAAGAAACTTTTTTTATTTTATTTTATTTTTTTATTTTTTTTACCAGAAATGTTCTTGTGAAGATCTTAGGACTGAAACAAACAAACAAACAAACAAAAGGGTAATGTGTGATATTTATTTGTTTGGTGTTTTTTTTAGTTGAAGACAATAGTCTGATGCGTAAAACTCTTTTCAAGGGCTCAATTTTCCCAAATTATTTTTGACATTTCTCATCCTTATTTCTCAAGCTTTGGTGGCATCGGTTCTTTTCGAGTCCATGTTTAAAACCAGCATTTTTCCCACCTGTGTTTTTATTCTGAAAGGTTTCTGTGATTCTTAGAGGCCCTGAATGTGCTGCTTATGCCAGATGGTGGCAGTGTGTCCACTTGTGCATGCTGTCCAGTAACAGAGACAGTCATCTTTCTCAGAGCTGTTTTTGGACTGTAGTCATGGAATTGGCTAAATCTTATACAATTTAGCAGCTCTGTTGAGGCGCATGTGCTGCACATAATGAGGAACATACAAACAAACAAAAACATCTGATAATGTGGGAGATAGAAGTATAACACAAATGAAAATGTCTGAGAAAAGATTCCTCTGCCATGTAAACATGGGAAACTGTGTATGTCAAGTCTGTCTTTGGCTTCAAGGTAATTTTATATTCCTGTGGGATAAATTAAATTAAAATATCTTTTATTACGTTCCCATTATTTGTATATGTTAATTAGAACTTCTGTAACAAAGAATCAGATATAAAAGTATATCAGTAAAACTATACAAACCATGGCATCTCTTTGTCATTAAAGATTAAGAAAATCATTTGAAAAGAAAGCTATTCTATTGACAGGACATTGCTGTTACTATATAGACCTAAAGTCATAGATTTTACATCCTATAGTCCCAGCTGAGAGCAGCGAGCAGCTCGCCCTCTTAACACTGAGGCAGATCCCATTTAGCTGATGGATATCAGCCTAACATGCTGCCACTATACCTCATTAATTATTCACAAGGGAACAGTAAATATCCTGTCAGAGGGATGTCCATCCACCAGGCTGCTGCCTAAATCAACACAAACACCATGTGATACCTTCAAATCGAACACAGATCAGGTTAAATCAGCTCTGTCAACAGACTGTTGTGACAGTAAGAGGGGAGTTTGAGACAATAAAGAAGATGAATATGAAATGTACACTCATGAGAAAAATGTGACTAAAAGAATTTAGAAGAGGTTGCATCGTTTTGTTGAAGATCTGAATCTTGTGGGGTTTAAAAGGCACAGTAGAAGCATCAGCACATTTTACTACATGAACTGAAGTCAAATATTTACTTTAGAGGGACTATTTTTAGCCTCTGATTAATAGTGTGATCCTCTTGTGGGATTTGTGGACAACAGCGAAGCTCTAAACACCAAAGAGAAATTAGATATACATCAGAGATCTATGTAAAAAAAATTGATTATCTACTTTGACTTAAATCTTTTGATAGAATGTTTGTCGGTCGAGTCTGGCGCAAAGCATATATATTGATTTTAACTTGTAAAAAGAAAAGTCATCAGGCCACATGTCCTGCATCAGGGCCACAATGCTTAGTTTGATGAGCAGAAGCATTACATGCTTGTTTTTGTGTGGTGAGTGTGTGTGAGTTTCTTGCACGTGTATCTCTGTGTCCACACACTAAAAACACCACTAATGATAGATAATTACAGCTGCTCCATGAGATCCATGTCGCATTATTACACAGCAGTGCTAGCAGCTGCAGTGTGCCTCAGTCGCAGTTACTCAGCTCCATATCAGGATGAATACTGTCATCATAAACTGAAAACCAATTCTCTCCACATTGAGTCAGTTTTAACTTTCTAAAAAAACCAAAATAGTTTTAGTTCAGACAATGCCTCAGTGTTGTTCTCTTAAACAGTATGAATACAAGGCTGATGAACACATCAGAGAGATGTCTCAAACGACAGATTCAGAAACAGCATAATTCACAAAGACACAAAAGTTAAGTCCAGTTCCAGTTTGGTAAACAGGCTTGTTTGGAGATGCTCTAGTTTTCTGATCATTCAAAACCACACTTAACACATCAACACTGTTCACACCACATTAACACACCAACAGTAGAGTTTGCTACTTAAAGTGCCCAACCTTACAATATCATTACTTCATTCACACACAACATATAGTAGCAGGAGCAATTTGGAATTCCTTGACTTGCCAAAGGGCTGGGGATCGCACTCCACTCCTTCAGGTTGACGGCAAACTCTATCACTGAGTTCATTTCATTAGGATTTCAGAGAGCTTGTTGTGATCATTTACACATGCAATCATTTCATCCCTAAAAGTAGTATTCATTTTCCATTGTATTTAAATGTAGCCTATGCTGCAGCTACAAACTCCACACTCTACAAAGATCCAGTACCGTCATTACGCCTACGAATCTCTGCTGCTGGATCACTACAAATGTGTTGTTGCTAACTCTGAATATCTCTTCACACCTACAGTACGTAACGCTCTCTCACCCACAGACACCTCATTGTGGTGTAAACCATGCAGCGCACCTAATCAATAACATCTCAATATACATTGCCTGAAGAATGAATTGTACAACAAAAACTTGTTTGAGGGATCCCTGATAACCAAAAAAAAATCAATAAACATTAATGTTCTTGATTGATGTGTCACATTTACTTGTTAGCATTTTACATTTTAGCAGTACTTCAAGTACTGATATAAAAACCTAAAGAACCTCCCCTAAGGTATTTCAATTTCACACAACCTTCCACTTCTAATTCATATATATACAGAGAAATATTGAACATCTAACTTAAATCTAAGCAACCTGTCATTTTAAAATCAGGTACATGCAAATTGTATGAGCAGTTTAACAAACTAAAACTTAAAATTAAACTAACAACAGATTACTATCAAGAACCACACTGTCAACAAGATGCAATTTGATAATTATATTATGAATAGTTGGATGATGATTCTGTATGACGTTATGTTAAATGTCTTGCTGTCATCAATTTACAGATGCTTTCTTAGGGGATCCACCATGCTTTACATTGAACAAGGAACACACCAGGCAGGTCCGAGATACTGTTGTGGAGAAGTTTAAAGCTGGATTTGGATACAAAAAGATTTCCCAAGCTTTAAACATCCCAAGGAGCACTGTGCAAGCGATAATATTGAAATGGAAGGAGTATCACACCACTGCAAATCTACAAAGACCCGGCCGTCCCTCTAAACTTTCAGCTCATACAAGGAGAAAACTGATCAGAGATGCTGCCAAGAGGCCCATGATCACTCTGGATGAACTGCAGAAATGTACAGCTGCGGTGGGAGACTCTGTCCACAGGACAACAATCAGTTGTATACTGCACAACTCTGGCCTTTATGGAAGAGTGGCAAGAAGAAAGCCATTTCTTAAAGATATCCATAAAAAGTGTTGTTTAAAGTTTGCCACAAGCCACCTGGGACACACACCAAACATGTGGAAGAAGGTGCTCTGGTCAGACGAAACCTAAATTGAACTTTTTGGCAACAATGCAAAACGTTATGTTTGGCTTAAACGCAACACAGCTCATCACCATGAACACACCATCCCCACTGTCAAACATGGTGGTGGCAGCATCATGGTTTGGGCCTGCTTTTCTTCAGCAGGGTCAGGGAAGCTGGTTAAAATTGATGGGAAGATGGATGGAGCCAAATACAGGACCATTCTGGAAGAAAACCTGATGGAGTCTGCAAAAGACCTGAGACTGGGATGGAGATTTGTCTTCCAACAAGACAATGATCCAAAACATAAAGCAAACTCTACAATGGAGTGGTTCACAAATAAACATATCCAGGTGTTAGAATGGCCAAGTCAAAGTCCAGACCTGAATCCTATCGAGAATCTGTGTAAACAACTGAAAACTGCTGTTCACAAACGCTGTCCATCCAACGTCACTGAGCTCGAGCTGTTTTGCAAGGAGGAATGGGCAAATATTCCAGTCTCTCAATGTGCAAAACTGATAGAGACATACCCCAAGCGACTTACAGCAGTAATCGCAGCAAAAGGTGGTGCTACAAAGTATTAACTTAAGGGGGCTGAATAATTTTGCACGCCCAATTTTTCAGTTTTTTATTTGTTAATACAGTTTGAAATATCCAATAAATTTCTTTTCACTTCATGATTGTGTCCCACTTGTTGTTGATTCTTCACAAAATATCTTTATGTTTGATGCCTGAAATGTGGCAAAAGGTCGAAAAGTTCAAGGGGGCTGAATACTTTCGCAAGGCACTGTATATATATATATATATATATACACTTGCCCTGCCTTGCTGAAACAACACTGGCAGGAGCCACTCTGCATAATGAGAGCTTAAAGTAGGCTACACTGTGTAACTAAATCTTCTAAATATTTAAAGAAGAAAAACATTGAATGGAGCTCTTGAGCTTCAAATGGAGAAGTTAAACACTGAGGTGTTGCTACTTTTTTTGAAGGTACCAAACTGTTCAAACATTTCCTGATAGCAGCTTTTTATTCAAAACATCAATGTGACAGTAAGTGAATGAGCAGTTTTATCAGCCCATCAGCATGTCTTTATTGTTTGTTGTATCTTTATTTAAAGACTGTGGCATGCAACCTTTAAATAATGTGTATAAATATTCAAACTATGTAGACATGTCACCACATTTTGGCATTGGAAGTGTTACCCTTCGATATTTTAAGTGTCATTACAAGTGACATGAACATGAAAACAGTTTTATGAGAACAGCAAAAGACAATCTTCTGTCATCCTGAACACCTTTCAGCTACCTATTAAAGACTCTTATAGCTTGAATGAATCTCTTTCAACACATATCTGTATGCAGTGCAGTGCTTCAATTGTTGCTGGTCGGACAGTAAACAAAGGCGACACAAGGTGAAGAATTAGCTGGTCTGAAGTTCTTTATCCTAATGCTAATGCTAGCTACACCTGAAGTCCTGGAAACATGCCTATGGGGACAAGATGATATGGCATTATCAGGTAATATCTTATGGGTTACAAGGTTTGGATAATGCATCACTGTTCTAAAAGTGTTAGAACACTCTAAAAGTGTTTTAAAACCAAGGCCGTGAATATTTTTCACAGTTTGAAGATTTTAATTCAAAACTTACAGGTCAAGATTGTATTGCCTGACAACCCTTTACACCCAGCTAGCTCTAAATCTTCTCTTATGTGGTTGTTCCTCATGCCTTTGACACAGTTACTGATTTTTTTAAAATAAATTCTTGTTTATTTGTCTGTACATAAAAACTGTTGTTTTTTTTTCATTCCTCATATTCATTATCTCATCTTCTAAATGTTTCCTTCGACCTTTACATGTCGATCACTTTATACGACACAGTGTTCCCTTTCTCCACTATCACCTCTTCCCCTTGTCTCCCATGGTAACCAGCCCCTTGGCCCAGGTCATCTTCCTGTGAGGGTTTTCTCTGTGAGGTGACCTTGTGCTCAAATGCATTTAATGATCAGCTCTCTCTGAGCTGAATGTTTAGTATCTGTCATCCTGTCGTCTGAATCATTGCCCATTTGACCTTCTCCATCTTCAGACTGCCGGACAGAAAGCTAAAATTAATACATTTTCTATAAGTTTTCCATTTACTATTAATGGTAAAAAATAATGTTTTCGAAAAAGCAAGATTAAGGCGTAATATCCACTGGTATGTCGAGCGCCGTATTATGCTCTGTTCTTTTTTTTATTACCTGATTTGAGCTGCTGTCTATAAGGGTTTTGAATCAACATACCGTTTTAAAGCAGATCAAAGAAACATTTTAAAACCATCAAATGACAATGTGAAATCATTGTCAAAAGATTTGCTCAAAGAAACGAGACTTCCCAGATTTGGTTACAATAAATACTAGCCTAAATGTATTTTTAACCTCTCTCATTACGTACACTTACTGTTCAGCACTTAACCTATACGATAACAGTTCATGCTTAAAAGAAGAACTTGGTTGAGCATTTACCAGCTGAGGAGACAGATATTGTTTTTGTAAACCAGTACAGTTTCTACTGCCCCCATGAGGCCAACCCAACCTTAATTTATTTTTTTCCAGCTTACAGTACAAGCTGTGTATTTGCAAATAATTAGATAGCAAAATCTACCCTTGCAGGCTTAACTAGCAACATTTTTTTTATAAAGAACAAAGACAACTCTGACCTAAATTACCATAAATAACCTTAAATAAATGCAGCAAATGACAGTGCTTCATGTTTAATTTGTACAAGTTTAATGTGTTAAATGTGTCAATCAAAGGACAGGAGTCTAAGCTGTTAACGGTTAATGCCAACCACACACTGTTCACGCTGCTCTGAACTCTCTGCATATTGATTACTCACACACTGCTGCATGCACATCACGTCCTGCACTTTAAGACTGCTGCAGCTGCAGTTTCACACACACACTCACACACACACACACACACACACACACACACACACACACACACACACACACACAAGAGTGACCTGTCCTTCACCAAAGAATATGACGTAAGTGAGGCAAGGGCTATTTCATCATTAACCACATCAGCATACTGATCATCACACTTTTACATCCCCCCAGGTGCCAAGCAAAGTATTTATGAAAACACCTTAATAAGAGACAATAAAATAATTTAGAGAGCATTGAGGACAGAAACAAATAAGTTAAATTAGTCTGCAGTGTTAAATCTCAATTCAAAGACAGGTCATTCCCTACATGTAAGAAGTTAAAATTCAACATGCTAAAAAAATAAATGATGGCAGGCTGCAGACACTAAATAATGTGTATTTACAGCTGTCAAATAATAGTGTTGATGACCGGCAGAGGATAAGGTGTGATATTCCACTAATAACGACAGCTTCACCTTGATAATGTTTAAACAATAATTGTGCCTTATAGAAAGAAATACAATGACTTAAATGTCATTGCACTTTCTACAACAAAATTTGCAGTGTGTCTCCTAAAAATCTCATTCACTACTTGCACACATACATTGAAGTAGACACAAATACATGAAATGAATTTAAAAAAAAAAAAAGATGCAAAAAATACTTAAAAAGACAACAACAGGTGCAGTCTTAACTGGTAAATGACCCTCTTCAACGATATGCACATTATGGGTTTTCTAATTTTCCTCTCGGGATTAATAAAGTATTTCTGATTCTGATATTATAATTGTAAACGTTAAATGGTTTTCCATATTATTGCTCATTATGTAGCTTATGTTACAGCTGTTCAGTATGTACCCTACAGTTTTATGATAAACAAAGAAGAGGAAAAAGAGGCAATGAGGGAGAGAGCGAGAGAGGCAGAGAAAGAGATGGAGAGAGAGAAGGGGAAATGGGACACACCCCCTGCTTTGCCGTTAGCGCCCCATTTATCAGCTGTCACTCGGTTACCTTCCTCACCAGCACAGTACACACTGCAGACAGGCTTCTTCGGTCACTCTGCATGTGCGTCCCGGACCGGTGCTGACACACAAGACCGACCGCGGATCTCTGTAGCGTTGAAGAAGAGGAGAAGACTGTCCTGCATAACGGGTTTTCTACGGACTGGACTTGTGAAGACTTCCTCCTTTTTTTCCTCTTCAGAAAGCGACTTAAGGTAAAGAAGCAGCAGCGAGCGGGACGCTTGTGTCTGCAGGGACAAATATCTGTGACTCAGTGAGTTTGCTGATGATGATGATTCAACGAAACGGACAGAGATTAGCCTACTTTGAAATATGTTTTTAAATAAGTTTGATGTCGACATTATTATCTACTGTTCATATAAAGCTTTATTTTGACATTCTGTTTGCTAATTTTTCAATATATTTCAGCTGGATTAAATAAAACAAGGGGTTTATAATTATGATGTCGCAGCAGGATGACCTCACAGCTGCTGATTTATTGATCTCCTTGTACACATGTCCTTACAGCTCAATGACTCTCCACTGTGAGGACTAATACACATTCAGGCTCCTGTAGTTTATGATCCTGACATGATGGTGGGGTCACAGTGGCTTTCCCAGCATGCCTCTGGAGCAGTGTTCTGCAGAAGGAGCCTCATCATAATTCTACCTCTGACCTTGTTGGTGGCATCAGTGCCAGTGAATGGGCAGCTCATAGGAAGCCCTCTGGACTGCCACAAGACATGTGTCTGTGCCAGCAACATTGTAAGCTGCTCCAAGATGAATCTCACACACGTTCCCCTCGCTCTCCCTCCATACACAGCTGTGCTGGACCTCAGCTTTAACTCAATCACCAGGCTTCAAGCTGAGTGGACCCCCATCAAACTCATGAGGCTGGACAGTCTGCTGCTCAGTCACAACAGTCTCAACTTCCTCTCTTCTGAGGCATTTGCTCATGTGACCAGGCTGCGTTCCCTGGACCTCTCCTCTAATAGTCTCCGTCAGCTGGATGAGTACATATTTGAACCACTGGAGTACCTGGAGGTGCTGCTGCTCTACAACAACCGTATAGCTCAGATCGACCGCACTGCCTTCTCTGGCCTCCTCAACCTGCAGAAGCTCTACCTGAGCCAGAACCAGATCTCGCGTTTCCCCATGGAGCTGGTGAAGGAGCGGGGTCAACTGGAATCTCTAAGACTGTTGGATGTTTCCTCCAACCGTGTCAAATCCCTTCCTATCCAGGAGCTTCAGGCTCTGCCTGCCTGGATCAACAACGGTCTGTACTTTCACAACAACCCTCTGCCTTGCAGCTGTGAGCTGTATGACATGTTGGCAAGATGGCACCTCAAGGAGCTCAGCTCTGCCATCGACTATAGGAGCAGCCACACCTGTCTGTTACCAGGAGCACAAAAAGAGAAAATGGCAGTTCTGGATCTGGACAAAGTCTATTTGAACTGCAGTGAAGTCAGAGTCATGGATGAGAAGGCATACTTGGAACAGTTCCTGGTTCTAGACTGTGACACGAGACAGAGGGACATGAAGAAGAGCTGGGAGCTACCTGGAAACATCCCAGTGACCTCAGAACACAAGACGGTCATGGTGCGTTCAGACAGTAGCCTGCAGATTGGGCCACTTAAGGTTGAGGACTCCGGAGTCTACACTTGTTTAGCCACTAGTGACACCTTCAATGAAACACTTTATGTAACTGTGGTGGTATTTAATTCCACCTCAAGCGGTGGACTGGAAAACTTGAAAACTGCCTACACTACCCTCATAGCATGTTTGGTGAGTGTGGTGATGGTTCTCATCTACCTCTACCTGACACCCTGCCGCTGCCCCTGTTGCCCGGATCAGGGCCTAGAGAAAACTGACCCCACAGACAGCCTCCATTCTTCTACTGTCAGCATCTCTCAGGCTCACGAGGAGATGGAGCAGCAGGAGAGGTTAAAAGGTGGAGGATACCCCTACAGACAAGTCCCTTTCCTGCAACCCAAGGATCAGCTGGAGCAGAACGGGCGGTTAAACCCAATAGGTGAGGAAGACGAGGAGTGGCAGGGGGACAGTAGGGAGAGGAGGAGGTCAGATGCAGAATCTGTCAGCTCTGTGTGCTCAGACACACCTATGGTGGTGTAAAAAAAGAAAAAAGAGGCACAGCCCAAAGAGTTAGACAGTGATGTATGCTATGAATGTGTGCAAGATTCAAAAGTTAGCATCTTCCAAACAAAGTTAAAACTGTTGACTCGCTGTAGCATGAAGTGTTTTCAAAAAAGATATCAGCAGTGATATCATAATTCAAATACAAAATTAAAAAATGTGATAATGCCTAAGAATGAACCCAAGTTGTCCTGTGAAAAATATTTTAATGAATGTATCTAGATTAGTTGTCTCACAGGTTTGAATGTATTCCAATTTCTCTGCTAAAAGTTTACTTTAAAAGGACTTTCTTTTTTTGAACACGTCAATGTACATTTCTGGCTTGCCCTGCTAGAAACTGCTATGCAAGAAGCTATAAACCTTAAAAATGTTAGGAGATTGTTTTAAATAAAACACCTGCCCTTACAGTAATTACTCAACAAACAGCATGAAAACATTTCCTAGGACTTCACTTTGAATAAAGTTACACACCATTGTTTATAGCACTGGGGAACATTAGTTCTTAAGATGTTGGACGATGCTGCTCCTGCTTAAAGGGTATCGATTTTTATGCAGAGCTTGCAAAGCTAATTAAATCATTGCTAGAACATGTTCTATATTTATGTCTTGCATTCCTGTTTGGTATGTGGGCCTTCACAGGAGATGAAACTGTGAGGATTTGAATGCAATTTCAGTGACTGATATTATTTTAGGATGTAGTGGGATTAAATGCTTGATAAACATAATGTGCTTGTTTGTAGTAGTTTACCTTATGTTGAAATGTTTGAAATGCTGCTTGGACATTATACAGGTCAATTTGAAACCAGGATTCAGAATAATGAAATGAAGTCAATACATTTTACTTTTACTATAATTCTCTCAATCAGATTCAAAGGAAGTCTCATTTCAAATCTGTGTTGAATTGCTTTTCTATACCAAGTTAATTATGATTAAAGAATCATTTTAGATAAGCCTGACTACATACAGCTTTGTGGCAGTTTCTCATATCACAATGACCACATTAATAATGCAAGCAATACTGAAAACTAATATCTGGTTGTTTGTATCAGTATTACTACAACCATTGACTACCATGAGACAAATATTGTCTAACCAGAGTTTTCTCATTATTCTTGATTCAATTACTAGTCGTGCAGAATCGTTTTCCTCTAAATGTTAGATGTTGGTCACATATTAGTCACAAGTTAAAAATTATTATAATTTTTAAAAATGCATTTTTCAGATCACAATGATAGGTTTGGTGTAAAATACAGATTGTCAACTTGCCTGGGCACCCTGCTTTAGTGGACGGTTAGCAACCAGGCTGCATCACTCAAGGGAAACAATAGGGAGCAGGCATTGTCTATTTGAATCCTTCTGGGCATTAGTGCCCAACCCAGCTAATCAGAAAATGCCAGCAGGCAGACTCGCAGTCAGAACAGTCAGAAATAGCAGCTAGTAGAGCAGCCAACACACATGCTGCGACTGGGATAAAACATAAATAAAGAGAAGCACCTTTTAAACTTATCTTCATAATTGTTGAATTGCTAAAAGACCTTCGTATTGTTGTTTTTACATATCTGGATATGAAATCAGGACAAAAACACGAGATAATAAAATACAAATTATACTTTCATAATGTTTAAAAACTCAAAACTTAAAAAAGACCAAGCTGTTCATGATACATCACATACTGTGCCAGTGGTGGTAACATATGTGGCAATGTGTATGTACTTTTATTTTAAAGGAACTCTTACTTTTGTGCTCTCATTTGACATGGTGCTTTATCAAGATTACTTTGCAAAATCAACACTTGAAAGGCAGGTTTGCTAATTTTCAAAAACTAGCATGATTTTGAATGTAGTATTTCCTCAGTGCCCCATCTGCACACAACCCCTCTCCTCTGTGCTCCCTCAATAGCCACGCCTCTCACTAACATGCACAAGCGCCGTTGGTTCAGAAGCAGAACTCTGGACCATGTGTTAGAGACAAGTAGGGAAACAGGGAGGCGTGATTGGTTCATCAGATTGTTAACTCGTGGCAGAAATTGGTTGAAGTTTTTACAGGCTTACAGCTGCTACATATGACAGATTCTTTGTTCCTTTAACTAAATATCTCTGGCAGTAATACATTTAGAATTGTTATGACATTTTCAGTATCATCTGATTATAGTTTATGCAGTTTCATCACTTTCTTGAATTGTTCATATCTACATATAATGTTGTATCTAAGTCTTTCTGTCCTCTGAGTCACAAGCCAAACCAACCAAAGACTGATGAGAATCTACATATTCAGTGCTTACAGGCAGAGCACGTATATTGTCAGTAATACGTCATGGTCATATTCTGTATTTCTGTTGACACATTGAAGTTTAATATATGCAATCATGTTGTAAAAGTGACTATCAGTGTTTCCTGCATAACCTCTTGTCTTTATCAATGCTGTGGTTCATAAACTACAAAAACATGGCAACAAAGAAAACTGTATTCCTGTCAATTTCTTGTCTATTAAATTTGTCGACCTGCAGTTTGTGATTGAGGAAATATGTTTAAATGTGACTTTAGTGAGAAATTGACTGAGGGTAAACAAAATGTGTACAAAAGTACAGAAGTCTTATTATGAAATTGGTGACGACAACTGTTTAAGAAATAAACGTTTTTTTTTATATCAGGCTCGCGATGTTGGCCTACTCCTGTGTAGTTTTAATGCTAAGCTATGCTAACCTTTAGCTGGTGGGGTTAGCCATCTGTCATCTCTTTGTGCAAACATTTGTCTCAGCCTGTTTTCAAACTTTTATGTACACTCCAGATGTGACAGCATAGGTGTGGTGATGTGTTTACGTCAAAGATCAGGCTTTAGCCTGTCAGGTTAGCGTGTTTCTCCAAGCTATAGTGGACGGTTAGCAACATTACTTTGTTACACTATGGATTCTTGTTCACTTGAGGATGAAATGTGCGACCATCACATCACTGGAGCAGAAACTGTTGACCAAGATGGTCCTGTATGTGCACTTATTTCTCTCTGAACGTATTCTTGCAAAATCCAAATACGCTAGTGTTTTTTATTAAATGTGGCTCACGTTTCTCTTTAAAGGTCTTATCTTAATATTGTGTAGTTAAGTTAGAAGAAGCAAGAAATATGTGGAACATGCCATATCACATTTCTTTATGTTAGTGGATCAAACGTGGTGCATAATCATTATTCAAAGTTCATTTTTATGAAGATGTTGGTCTGGCAGATGCTGCAGTGTGATCCCTCTCCTGCGGCCTTGCTGCAGGATGAATCATTGAAGAGGCCTGCAGGGACGCCCATGCTCCCTTTTCTGTCTTATGTTACCGTGTTTACCCTCTATTTATGCAACAGCAGCCAGGTGTGAGCGACCATTCAAAAAAAATGCAATGCAGCAACACTGGATTGATTTCAGAGTTGTTTCATTATTTTGATGTTTAATGGAAATTATTGATCTTACAGCAGGCATGAGAGGGTTAATGATAGCTGTGTCTCGATGCACGTGTTAAAATGGGAAAGAGCTGAATGACGCACCCCCACACTGGTTATTAAATCACAGGTTATAATTATAACAACTAGAGCAGCCAGGAGAAAATCTCAGATCACTGAACATCACACACATACAGATGGTGTGAATGTAAGCCAGAAGCCTGTTCACAATGAATGACTGGCAGGCAGTTGCATCTGTGTTTTGGAGGCTGAATTCTCAGTAAGATGACTCATCCTGTCCTCAGGCCCCTCCCAGGAGAATCACATGAATGCTGAAGTGGCAGACTGCACAGCTCAGTTGTGTCCTCTGCCATCTGCTGGCCACGAAACACAACAACCTGAGAAATATTTTGAAATTTAAGAGCATTTTTAATTCTCCTTATGAGCAGTAGAATGGACCAACCATATGCTCATTTTAAGGTCTGAGAGGTGATATTTTTATTTGTCAAGAGTAAAGTCAATAACCTTCTCTTAAGGTGTTAGGAAGAGAATTTATCTCATTGTTAACAGACCCAGCTGTTACTGCAGCAAGCTGAGCATCCAGAAGTACACCTTGTTCTGCACCCAGCGGCAGACTGGGAAACACATCATTCTGGAGACAGAGATTTTGTGGTTATATAGCCTATAGTAGCAATGAATTGATAAATGTGGTGTTGACAAGATAATATAACATTTCACAACACAAACACTTAACATTTTAATGAATCCTTTATCATAAAACTAATTCAGAAAACATTTACTGCAGGATCCTTTGCACCTGGATTGCCCCCCAGGGACAAATAGCGTTTTTTAAATTGAATTTATATTGAATTAAAAAACATAATAGAGTTATAAGCATTCAGATTGTTAGGTGTTTGTTAAGGTGTGCATATCCCTGTTGAGTTTAGCAATCCGATGAAGCTGGTCTCTGGCTTTTTCATTCTGTGTAAGTGTTCCAAATGAATTAAGATTTGATTTCCTTTTGTGTTTATTCTCTCTTATCATGATATATATAAAGCCATGAACTCATTTCAAAAAATGTTTCCTTTGTCAGATAATGGCTCAGTGTTTACGCTTATTGTACAAAAAGTGCATCGACCTTTCCTTAAACCACAGCACTAGCTTGTACTGTACTTTTAGCAAATAAACATGTCTATATTTGGGAGCTTTAATGTTGCATGTTTTTGCATCTTAAGGATATTTTTATATTCTTAAAGATATACACGTCAAATTGAAAACAATAACCAATGGGTTATTGATCTGCATCATAGAGTTAACCTTCAGGACAGGGGTTTTAAAAAATGTACAACTCATTTGTAATTGGACTTCTTTTTAGTTACCCTGCTTCTGTTTTTCAGGAGGGTTTTTGTTGCGTTTAGTGTAGGGATTATCCAAAACAATTGCAAAGATAATGTTGCTCTAATGCAAGGGTAAAATCTTAAAGGATTTAGTTATTCATTAACATTTATAAAACCATTAGCTTCAACCATTCATTCATTCAGAGGGAATAAGTGGTGCACTATACAACCATGTGTCTTCAAACATAAACTTAGTTTACTTTGTTATATATAAACAGAGAATATTTGGAAAGTTTCTCATGGGAAGCACCCACATACACTCTGCTGATCATCCCTCAATTGCATGTTCATAAATGTAGCACCATTTAAAAGAGAAATAAACTTTCCAACCAAAATTTTTTTTTATCACCATGAAGTACAAATGCCCTTACTTTTAGTGTGTTGATTTGTATAAAACTGTTTGATAAAAGTACCAATCATTGTTTTCTCTTGACCTGTTCTGTAAATAAAAAAATATTACAAATATAGTTGATATTATGAAGTCAACTTTGTACACACTCTAAGTATGAGGAGTATAGTTTACTAGTAGATTCAGTTATTTAGTGTGAGGAAAAGTCTGGCTCTTTGTTTTAGTATTGGGTGTTTGACAACAACAAACATATTAAAATATTAAAATATATAAAGGTTCTGTTTATGTCATTTACAGGTTCAAAAGTGCATGTTGTCTTTGATCCTGTCACACACAAAAAGAATAATCAGTTATATGTTAACTGATTATGTATGTTTGTTTTACAGGTTCAAAACAGGTGAGGGTTGATCTTTGCCAGTCTGGGTTCTGAATCCAGTTGTGCACTTAAAAAAAAAAATCAGGTCTTTATGGACAAAATGATTACACTGTTTGGGTTTGTCTGTGAAAAAAATCAAACCAAAGATAAATGAGTTCACTTAGTCAACCCCAAAAAATGTTCAGACTGGCAGTTCAACCTGCACATTATTTCCTAATTGTACTTTACATTACTCTTTATGTTCTACACACCCGTCGCTATGGGCGGGCAGTAGGGGGCTGGGCCCGCCCGCACTTTAGGAACTTCTACAGTCATGTGTGAAAACTCATTTTCCATGCTCCAAAGCGTCTTCTCAGAGTAACGACGCAGTATGCTGCTCGGAAGCAAGGCCCAGCTGATTCAGTTTTCTTTCAAAAAGAACCTTAAACAAGTTTAAGTCCAGATGGAAGGATGAGAAGGTTCTCTGACGCTGCACCCAGCTGTACTGACAGGAGGACTGGCGAGAGGACAGCGCTGCACTGCTGCCACTATACCGGGTCATATTGCTGTTGGTTATGTTTAATGTGATGTTTGCGTGCTGCGCAAATACAGTATAGGATTATTAAAATATGCGTACTGGCTGATAATAATTGTGCCCCCCCCCCCATGCATTTCATATGCTCCCCCAAGACTAAGGTCTGGCAACGGGTCTGATGTTCTTCATATACCTCCTATCATTTCTTTATTTGTAATTGTTTTACCTTTTCTGTTTTTTGTATTGCCTACTTCACTTCAAAGCTTCTCCTCTGGGATCAATAAAGCTAATATCTGTAGCCCTTATAGTTATTGACATAAATGAAAGACAAGCTGAATCTCTATCCAATCCTGCCCTCTACAGGACTGAAGGTATAAAAACCAGAACCAACAATTAGTGTATCCTGTAATCATGTGATGAGACACGATGGGTGTCATGGAAAGAAAACACAACATTGTATTCTGTTTCAAAGATTTATTCAAACGAAAAAAAATACAAGTCACACAAACATATAGTTGTGTGTGCGTGTGTGTGGAGAATAATTAAATTCATACTTACCAATACATCGACATGTGCAGCAAGTTGCACTTCTGTGTCCTTGTAGGCTGAGGCTCACAGAGCTTGCTCAGATCGGCTACAGCAGGATCCGTGTCTGTAACGAGTTTCCTTTCATTCTTGTAGTACAATCAGGTGCGACCTGAAATACTAAATATGTGATTACAAGCAGATCAAACATTTCCAAAAAAAATATAAACTTTCAAAAGTTGAAGAAAACTGAACATGTATCTTCCTGTAGTCACCACAATACATGTGTAAGAATTGGTTAACAACTCCTGATTACAGAAATTCAAAATAAAGCAACGCAATGCTTCCAAAGTTCAATCTGCTAAACTTTGAAAGCTGGATTTTGAGACTGGATGTTTTTGGTTTTTTTTATGGATCATTGTTGCTGGAGGTCCTGTGTCTAACAGGAAACCACATCTTATTTAACTCATCATACTGGTATTTAACATATTTCATTTTTGAGCTGGACGTACAGCTTAAATAGAGAATAGAGTGTTTAACGGCTTTACTTACAAACAGGATAAAAACAAAGTCTGAGGTGAAATTAATGGAGGTTTGAAGTGTTGCTGAACTAAGAGCAGTGAAGTGGAAGCTGGAAAAATCTTTAACAGCTTATAGGTAAATTCTAAACTTTCAATTTCTATGGTTCATTCTGTGCATCAATGAGTTACTCAAGTAATTTATATTGACCGAGTTATCTTGCAAACCAGTTTCATTAAAAGCTGTCTGCACGTGATAAAAATAATGGGACATTCAAAAAAGCAATTTTATATTTTTTTGTTAAACTTAATTGCACTCTATTCTTATTGTTTAACTTCATTTTAGTCTATTCTAGTTTTTTTGGTTTGACTACTTTAACTCGTTTGAGTTCTATTTCAAACATTTCTATTTGTCATTGTGGTTTTCAGATTAGTAGAAGTTACTTTTTAGGGGGATTCTAAAAAAAGAGAGAAGTGTCGTAACATGTCATAACTGGAACCTTTTTTGTAGAAAGACTCGGTTTGCTTCAGTTTTTGTTTTTAGTCATTAAGAGTTAGTTCACCGGCTTTTCTTTGGTGTTTGCAGTCAAACATTTCAATACGTACCCATATCAGCAGCTCAGGCAATCTTACACTTCATCTGTGGACCAGCAGCCAAACCAGCTCGGGTGAGACTCAAACCTGTCAAAGCTCACGGCTCCAGGAAAGCATGAATCCCAGCCCCGGCATTGTGTGGAGGCTCGGGGCTCAAGGCACGCTGTTTAGATCCCATTAGTCTGGAGCAGCACGGGCAGGAGATCTTGCAGCAGATTCTGACTTAAAGATAGCCAGACACCATCACTTCTCTTTCATAGGGTGTTTGTCACAGATTGTTACAGGTATTTGAATCATACCAACATTTCAGCTAAAGACTAGGAAGGAATTTATCCTCTGCGGGTTTCTTTTAAAATCTGTCTCCCTGTGTCCACCTCTCCACGGGCATAAGGTGAGACACACAGCAGTTATCTTCTTCAAAACTCCAATGAAAGAACAAAAAGCAAATACACAAATAAACACGGCTCCATCTCCAGCTGCTGCTGCTGCGGACGCTGAAACGACATCGTTTTGTCTGTGTGCTGCAGGAGCCCGATGGCTAAGATGAGCGCTGCTGTGGCTCCGCTGAGACACTGACAGATGGAGAAGAACCCGAACATTTTGGCTGAACATGTCGAGTGACAAACCAGGCAGGTGATGAGCTGGCGCTCAGCCACGCCTCTGAAAACACAGGTCAGAGGAGACTGAGGAAAAGCCACATATCTGATGAGACAGTGATTCTAGGTTCGTCTTCAGACGGGCTGAGAAAATGATTAAAGTGCGGCTGCATTTCTATGTGTCACATGAAAGCTCTTCACGAAGAGGTCATTAAAACAAATGATCAACAAAATGAAATCGAGGCCGATCTGCCTCCATTATCACACCTCCTCTCCACTGGGACGACTCCTGCTGTCAAAGTGATAAAGCCTTTACAGTTTGATAGACAATTCCAAGAACAGAAAGGTCACAAAAGTTGTCTTCCAAGGCACTTGTGTTTCCCACGAAAGAGTAAATTTATTGAGACAAAATCAAGTGCACTTTGCACTTTGTGTTTTTTTTTTTTCTGACAGGTTCTACTTCTTAGGCCCTCGAGCACTGATGTTCTCCATTTGTCTCTCCAGACATCCCGAGTATACAGCACAAATCTGCTGGGGGGGGGGGGGGGGGGTTTCCCCACTTGAAACACAAAACTCAAATCATGAAAAAAAATCATCATTAATAGTCCGCTCAGAGGAAGGCGTGTAAGGCCACTGGAGGTCTCTGATGATTCAGAGGTTTTCAATCACATCAGTCCAAGTGATAGCATAGCAACATTTTCACCTTACAGACTCCTGATCCCTTATCAGAAATGTACATGACATACATAACGCTCGGAATTGATACACTCCCTCTTCTTTTCTCATTAATAGTTCATGCTTTGTTGGGGTACTTATATTATTTAGTGGATTATAGTATTAGAAACGTAAAGAATTTTATCAGACTATTACTTTGCAACCAAATGGAAAACTTATCAATAACAGTACAAAATAACAGAGGTGGACACAACAGCAACCCTGTCTCGCAGATCGCATTCAGAGGTCATAAAAGGCAGCAGCTGTGTTCAGCTTTGTTAGCATATCCTTGAGATCATCAATTGTCAATGTTGAGTCTGTCAAACTTCAAGCAAACCTGCAAGAATTAATCATCACGTCTAAAATGTGAAGATGTTTATATTCCAAAGCTCTTGTAATTGATTAATGAAGAATAGAGCCAGTGGCTCTCTGAATGATTCACATCATCACGAGTTCTTTATGGCACCTTTGAGCGACCTGCAGTTCAATAAAACACTCTTCTCTCACCAACTTCAATGACATATTTGCTGCACGGTCTGTGTATTGAACTGCATTACAATGACGAGGAGCTTGCTGCTTGAGTCCACCTCTACAGACGAGCCAGTTATGAACCTGCTGATGTGGATATTTATGGTTTTGATTATACTAGAGCACTGAAGGCTCTCGTGTGCATTTGAACAAATACA
Source organism: Symphodus melops (assembly GCF_947650265.1). Lineage (NCBI taxonomy): Eukaryota > Metazoa > Chordata > Actinopteri > Labriformes > Labridae > Symphodus > Symphodus melops. The sequence continues at coordinate 16,422,550 of NC_136694.1, forward strand.
AGGGAAAAAAGTGCTTAAGCCAGATATTAGAAGAACTTATATAGCTACTTTTTCCTTCTTTTTTTTTCACCAGTTGACACATCAGCTGATCAAAACTGACAAAAATCGAAAAGAGCTGTTCTAAAACAACTTTGATTCAGGAAGTATTTAGAATTTGAACTTTGTCAGCGAAAAAGTAACACAGATGCACATCTGGAATCTGATGTGTGTTGGACAGGCACCAGAGAGAAAACTGAAAAAAATTCCTGAATCCTGATATAGATGTTATCTACATGAAATTGACTTCATTCTTTCATGGGCAGGCCATACAAAAAATTCAGTGCTGCAAACCTGCTGATGCTGAGAATGGATAAAGATACTGGGTTTTGGATCTTAAATTCTCTTTTCGTTTTTAGCAGATATTATAAAGAAAAACAAACAAGAAAAGGAAACTGGAAGAACTGATTCACAGGACTGCTCTGAGTTACTTTTGGGATGATGTAAATTTATCTGATACGTAAGTCGCAGGAGGCAGCATGGCACGTAAAAATAATTAACTCCAACAATTTATCAAATGTATTCAATTCAATTAGACTTTGAGTTTTATAACCCTTCAACAGTCAGAGATACAAGCTACCATGCAGACCCTGTCATCTGGTTTTACAACTCACAGTTTAACAGTTCATCAATGAAAAAAACAAACATTTTCTTGGCTCTTTTTCTCTCATGACGCTCCTCTGATAATGACCATCAACATGTAGTCGTCCTCTGATGGGGCATATCCTTTAGCAGAGGCATCCAAGAACTGCTGTGAGAACTCACATGGTGGAAACACGTGAAGGACTCCTCCGTGGTCCTTGTCACGGCTGCCTCCCACAGGGAGGCTGATGATCCCTGCCGCTTCCTTCTGCTTCAGATAGGACACCAGGTTCTTTAGAGGCCTCTCTGTTGAGCTGCTGGAGTCCTGGAGCCCTCCTTCATCAGATTTCCCAGGCAGAGCCAGGAGGACGGAGTATCCACTGGAGCCAGCTGCCTTGATGCGACGAGACACCTCATCGAGCTTGGGCTTGTCCAAGCGCAGACGCTGGCTGATCTTTAGCTGCGAATCTTTCCCCTTCTTGGAGCCCTCCCCCAGCAGGCTGGTCGCCACCGACAAGTCCCCCTCCAACAGGTGCAGTGAAGTGGGAAAGCTGCTGTTCTTTAGCAGAAGGACACCCTGCCACACTTCACTCAGCTTTTGGTCTCCGGCTGCTGCCTTTGACTTTTGGCCAGACTTGGAGCAAGAGGAGGAGGAAGGACGTCCTTCGCGGTTATCCTTTTTTGCTGGGCTCTTTGAGGACTCACCGACTTTGCGTTTTTGCTCCTTCTCAGAGAAGGAGGCGAGCTCTGCTGGGCTAAGTGTTCTTCTTTTCCTTTCTCCAAAGCCAGGGTCCTGGCGCTCTCTGTTGGGGGTGGCTCTGCCAGAGCGAGGTAAACGCTCAGGATCACTGTAGCGTCCCCCATCTCTGCTGCTCCCTCCAGGGCTGCGCTCTAGTGAGCTGCCATGACGACGGAGACCAAAGTCACTGATGTCAGGTAAATGATCTGGCCGAAAACCATCGTCCAAATGTTTTCTTTTTCGACTTAGATCTCTGCTTTGCAACTCGCGTTCTTGTTCTATTGACCAGGTCTCACGGGGACGCCTCTCCAGCCGGTCTAAAGGATCAAAGCCAGAGCCTCGCATCCTGTCATGGACACCGAGGCCAGACCACTCAGCGCCAGAGTACAAGTCCCTGTCTCTGAAGCGAGCAGAAGGGGACCTCTCTCTCCCTCTCACAGAGTCAGTAAGACGGTGAGCGAAGGGTTCAGGAACTATGTCAAAGCGAGGCAGGGGGAGAGGGAGCTGCAAGTATTGCTGCTGCTGGTAGCGTTGCTCTGTGTCCGCAAAGTCCACCCTGAGTCTCCTGTCAGGTCCTCCAAGAGGGAAGCCCCTCATGTGAGTACATGCAGCCTGAGCAGCATCCAAACTTTCATACTGAATGTAAGCCCACACCTCCCCTTTCCTGTAGTCTATATTCCTGATGGTCCCAAAGCGGTCAAACTCCTTAGCCAGTGCAGCTAGCGGAACCCAGGGTCCAAGACCGCCCACCCACAGCCTGGTCGTGGGTGTAGGTTTCCCATAGCCTATTTTGATTGGGTTGTGGCCCACCACTTTCCCTGCCATGGCGACTTTTGCACGATGAGCCATGTCAAGATTCTCAAACTTGATAAATCCGTAGGTGTTGCTCTGGCCTCTCCCCGCCCTCTTTATGTCCACCTCTGTTATCACTCCAAACCGGTCAAAAGCCCGCCTCAGGTCACTCTCTGTCACACTGACGTCCAGACTGCCCAGAAACAAAGTCCTGTTTGCCCGTTGGTCGTCCTCAGGATTCACCAGGTCCTCCTCACGGTAGACAGCACATTCAGGGGTGAACGGGGGTCTATTCCTCGCATCGTACATTGGGAAATCTCGGTCTCTTTCCAGGTCTCGGATGTGAGGAGGTGGAGGAGGGGGGGGATGAGGATGGGGGAGACGACCCATAGCCAGCTGCTGTAACCGGTAGTCTCTGTACCCCAGACCAGTGGGGGACAGCTGTCTCTGGGAATGAAGATGCCGCTGTCCTGAGGGGAAACCGTCTTTAGAAACAGGGGAGCGACTTCTGCGCCTGTTCATGTAAACTGTCTCGATTTTCAGAGGCCGGTCGTAAAGCACCAGCCTGCCGCGGGCGTGTTTAGCCGCCCGGGCGTCCTCCGGCCTCCGGAAGTTCACAAACGCCACCTTCTCGTCGTTTTCTCGACCTATCCTCACACTCACGTCCCCGAACCTCTGAAACTCGTCAAACAGCCCGTCCTCTATCTCCTCGTCGTTCAGCTTGGAGCCCAGCTCACTTATTTTCAGGGTTTTGTACTCACTCTCGGGGTTTGACGGAGGCCGGGGGTCGCCGCGTGAGCCGGACCTGGACGTTTCCTTGGAGACGTCAGCGCCGCCGTACGGCTTGCTCGGCGGGACAACTCCGTAGTCGTAACCGCTGGCCCGACTGGATGAATTATGTCCATCTAAGTCCCTTGTGTCTCTTTTCTCGTTGTGTAAACTCCTCCTGGATGATGCGGCGCTTTGAGCTGAGCCGTTTCCGTTGTTACTTCCTACCACCGGCACAGCTCCGGTCTTCTTGCTGATCGGGTGGCTTCCTCCTCGGTCTCTGCTAACATCTACATCCCGGGGGCGTTTCTTCACCGGTGACCGCTCTTTTCCCTTCATTTCCAGCGGCCTGTACTCTAAAGATAACAAACTATGAACATATACTTTATACTACTTAAATTCACCTAAACTACTTTCACTTCTGCGCGGTTTGCTCCACTCTCTGACGCGAGCTACATGGCCGCCATGTTGGAAAAAAAATTGCAGCGCTGTTCGGGAAGTCCCGCCTTTCCGCCTGGAGGAGAAAATGATTGGCTGTGTTGGTGTCACTCATGTGAACAGGAAGGCTGCGCGCCTATTATAATAAAGGGTGCGGCTCTGCTTTATGGGGGTCAAAGTACAGTTCTCACATCAAAAGTTAACTTGAAATAGTCAGAAAAAGATTATGATTGCCACAGTCTGTATTCGTTTCAAATAGGTTAACTTGAACCATGGATAAATTAAAATGTAATCAACATATTGCAGGCCTCCTATGTGTGAGACATTTTATGACTACATGCAGGAAGAAATTCATATCTACAAAAAGTAGCCCAATAAAGTTTTTGTGCAAGAAGGCTATCATGTCCTTGAAGTAGGACTTTGACATTGTGTTTAGTAAGTTGGAAAAAGCAAAGTTGAGGGCGGGGTGTGGACCTTCTTATCTGTTTGCATATGTGCACCAGAAGTGCACATCATGAACTGATAAGCTGTGTATTATACAAGTGTGTAGTTCTCCATACAATGTAGCTTGATGATATAATATAAAGTGCTGTGGAAATTGAGGTAGATTCATTGATAAAGACTTTATTTACTTTAGTTTTTAGTTAGTTTTCTTGAACATGTGAAGGTGAAATCTAATCCACTATTTAGGTATTGGAAATACTTTCATATTTAAGTTAAGGAGTTCGGCCTACAAAAAAATTGAGAAAATGTGGGAAAATGTTTTATTTGATATATGTTCTACTCGTGAATATTGGGTTGGGAAAATGTATAGGCTACGTTGTGATGGCTGTTCTAACCTAAGATGTGTTTTTACAACAACAACAACAACAACAACAACACAAATGCAACATAAGATTGTTATTTGTCAAAGTGTTCAGCCATTCTTCTTTTAAGTCTCTTGGACAAAAATGTTGTTACCACTAGGTGGCAGAGGGGCTCTTCATACTTCCTCATCAAATGCCCTTAACACAGAAACAGGAAGTGTAGACAAACAAAAACAATTATCTTATAACGTTTGACTGTAAGAAACGTGCTATACAAGTCTAAGTCTATTTACAAAGTCCATAATCAAAGTGACAAAATGGTGAGGCATGTATGTAGGGCGCTCCCACGCTTAGGATTAGTCTGCCCAGCAGCAGGGAGAGAGGTGGTCATAGAGTTATTCAACTGGGACAGTTAAAGCTCGGAAACTTCTAGCTCTAATTTATTTCATGAAGTCACACTGGTCATGCATACAGATTTTTTTCAGTTTCTTTATCTAAGCATGTTTTCTGATAAAGTTTACTTGCTATCATTTTATCATATTATCTTTGATTTCAGTCAATTTAATCTGCTTTCCTTTTTTTCTCTTGGAGCCCTGCCGTATTATCTGTTGTATTAACCTTGTTGTACCAACAATTTAAAAAAATGCAGCATGCTCTGCTGTAAGCGTATTTTAAAAGGATTATTCAGTCCAAAAACATTGGGATGAGAGCTTTGCCCTCAACCCTGCAAGCTGGACTGGCCCCTCTTTGAGAGACCATCTGTTGAAGTACCTCTAAAGATCATCACATGACATCGCACAGGTCCAGCAAGGCAATCTGTCACCCAGTTTTGAAATGGGCTTAAAGTGTGCAAAGACAGAATGAGGGGGAAACATTTTTCATGTTTCAAATCTCATTTCAATATCCAGGTCAGTTGTTTAAACCTCCTTTAATGCAGCAAACAAAGAATTCATCTGTTTGTAAAATGTGTTGAAGTCTCTCAAGTAAAATTGCAACACAATTATTAAAGAGCATCTAATATGCTGTAACTGATAGTGACATTGTCTGTTAATAACCATCAAAAACAGAATGACATGGAGGTTTTTATTAACGAGCCATCAAAGGGGAAAATCTGTTCACGATTAGTGAGAGGGAAAAAAGCATGATGTGTTTCTATTTCTGTGTTTCCCCAAGGTGAACAGCATGGCCTGACACACTGCACTCAGGCTTTAATGTCAGACAGATGCTTAGTAACAGATCTGTGTGTACATCTGTTATCAGGCATCAAAAATATAACCAATCCTTCACCTGTCTAACCTGAGCCAGTGTGCTATCTGTGATTACTTTCCCATCACACACTATCAAACTGAGAGCCTCCTAAACAGTTTCTCAGAACTCGACAGCATCTTAGCACAATTTAAACGCACACGTTCATTTTGTAACTGTTACTGTGTATCCAAATGTAACGATACCATTCTGCATACAACAGTTTTGTTCACATCTGAGTAGAGAAACGTGAAATCTTGGAGTTTGTGATGCAGAGCACTGCAGTGTGACTGTCAGAGCCCAGAATGACCCACTTTCTCCAACATCTGAGCACCTGCACCACACCAACACCTCCCTGAGCACTGATGCATTCTGGGAAAGCAGAAGGTGATACACCACTGTAAGGATAAATTCACAAATGAACCAGAAAGGCAAGACTGTTGGACTTTTTTTTGAACTATTAGGACATAAGATACGAAATGTAAAGATGCTCAATTTCCAGCATTTGTTCATTTCTTATTCTGAAAGATGAACAATGTGAAAACTTCAAATAAGTAAGGATTTGTTTCACAGGCTATTCTTCTAGTCATTTCTAGCAAATCAGAGTGTCCAACGTTCCTTCCCTTTAGCCATCATGCCGAAAAGACTCAGAATTGGGGGTGCCGATAAACAAGAACATATTAGCATCTCTTTCAGCCAAGCAATGATCCAAGATAGCAATGTCAGACATGGGTGAAAAAGAAAGAAGAAAATAACTGCTTTGCCTTATCAATTCACATCTGTCCAACACATTGTAAATGTTACTTTTTTTTTCAAATGCTTAAAACAAGAGTAATGGACTAGATATATGATACCACTGAGCTAAGTGCAGGCTGGAGCTTTTTTAGGAGCAGAGTGACCCAGACAGCGCAAAACTCATGAGGAGAAACAGAGGGAAGGGAGGGTTGGGGAAACGGGACAGGGAGGGAGGAATATAAATGAGACTGGAGTGAAGGAAAAGTACTGGGCGGATGTGGTGGTAAAAATGCAGAATGCATGAGCGCACGTGAGTGAAAGTGGGTGTGGGGTGGGCACAAAAAAGCTGGTGCTGCAAAGCAGACGAGGAGACAATGTGAAGTCAGAGGCGAATGAAGGTGAGAAGCAAAGAGGAGTAGAAATGTGCAAGGATGCTGACGTCAGATACCCACTGATTATGTTAGAAGTAAAGATTTCAGAGAGAAAATCCTCCATAGTATAAGAAGGGTGCAACGCAGCGGCTTTGTGACAGGAAGCAAATGGCAGGATGCTGATGAACAAAAAGTGAAGAGATCAAGAGAAAAAGTGAAAAAAGACTGTTGTAACAGCTGGCCTGGGAAGCTTTACCAAAGAGTGACGTTAATAGTCTGAAAATAAACTCTGGCCATAAAAATATCAATCATACTTTGCTGCATCAGTTTGTTCATGTGTCTAAACTTTGATTCTTACAGAAGAGCTTGCTATTTGATTTTGTAAAGATATTCATGGTTTCCAGGGGATGAATCCAGTTTACTTTTAAGATCCCCAACCTGTCATATGCAACCATGACACTGACATTTGGGGTTTCGTCTCAATAAGTATTTGATCTGTTTGTATTAACTGTAGAAGAAAATCTGTTTTCCTCAGGATACTATACAATAACACTGGTGCACCTGACTGTTTAATATGCACAATCATATGACCCAAAATGTTGTGACTTTGTGATCAGTACCTAGCAGTTTCCAAAAGGTGCAAATTAGCAAATGTTAGCATGTTGTCACATGCCATTAAGACAGTATATTAGCTTGAGTAGTAGTATCAAAGAGCCCTGACTCCTGACAAGAAAAGTAAGGTCACATCTAGTGCTGGATCAACAGGACAAATCTCTAAGATTTTACAAAACCCCATACGCTATAGATCTTTAGTGTAAAAGTGCAGATGAAAATAACTTACATGTGTTCAACAAATGTAGGTCTGATTAAAAAGACACTTCAGGGTTAGTGGAGGCAGAACAAAGCTGCAGCTCCATCCCAGATGGGACTGTTCGGTCATTTGCTAACCAGAGAGGGCAGCAGTGCTGCTGTGCCAACAGTCCCACAGGTCTGTGAGGCTGCTGATGCAGGCTTAATAAGCCCACAAAATGATGTGCATGTATTACTAGTGACAACCAGCTGTCCACGTAGCAGACGCCCTGCAGCAACTGAGGCTTCCTTGGTCGAAAGCACTTCAGTAACCCCGCTAGTAATTGTGAAAACTGCTTCTTTAGTCATTTTTTTCATGATTATATTGCATGTGTAAAGTTATCAGAATTTGGTATGGTTTCAGTTCCCATTCTGTCACCTCAGACATGTTTTCCATTTTCTTTTAAAGTTTTTTTGTCAGATTTTTTTCTCTCATGAGAAAAGGTGACAAAAGGTGTCTGACGCTAAAGTGGGGTGAAAAAACAGCCTCAACTTTACTACACTGTACGCTACTCAAAAATATAAAGGTTAAAAGATAGGTTGGAATCAGAAAAGATAGTGTAGGGAGGAGATACCAGAATGGTTAATAGTTAAGTGACTTGTGATTTTGATAAAACAAGGATTCATTTTCATCAGTTCCAGCGGAGAAATTCTTACAGTTTAAGCAAACCAACAAAACATAAAACTCCACAAGTCACACACGTATGTTAGGGATGGATTAAAATGCATTTGTTGATCTCTAACTACATAAAATGTGTTTATTGAGGAGGGAATGCAGTAAGGAGGGAACAGAGATGAGACAAAATGTGTCATATGATCCCGAGGTTGCCACAGCAACAGCTCCCAGGAGTCAGCTCCTAGAAGGTGCGTCAAAATCGTCACCAATGAGCGAAGGCCGGCTGCAGTAATAGAAAACAAAATAGAACGACCCCTGAGAGCGACTCAGGTGCTTCACTTTAGTGTTTGTTTAACTTAAGACAAATATAAACAAACACATTTGGCAAAGCATCACATACAGAGCATGAACTGTGATTGCAGTAAAGATGATAGTTTGAATTTCCATACTTAGAAAGGAAATAAACCTAAACAGTTGAACTCAGTGAGGGATTCTAGGGGTGAAGTGGTAAGGACTGCTGGCTCACAAAGAGTTTGTCCAGGGTTCAATTTCTTGATCTGGCTTTTCCATGTGACGTTGGAATGTTCAGCCTTCCTGTTTCCGGACTCTGGACCATGCTTTTGAATAACCATAATGAACTGGAATATAAATAAAACTAAATGGGCAAGCAATGCAAGACAGTTATGTGGTGGTAAGAACTGCCAGCAGAGGTGTAGAATCCAGTGTAACAAAAGAGTAGGGGAAGAGCAGGTACAGGGCAAGAAGCCTCTCCAACCAGAGAGGGCTTGTTTTTAGCATTTTGGGCTATCCATTGCTATGTGTGTATTGTAACCTCTCATTGAATGCATGTATCTTATTTCATGTTGCTTTAAATTGTATTTCTACCTTCATTTCATATTTGCATCCAAAATTGACTCTTCTCCAAGTCCCTCCTCCATTCTGCCGAACTATTACTAATTTATTCTTCATACATTCATTATGAGTTTTAATTATATATTTATTATACTTAGTCATTGTTGGGCTTTATAAATGGGGCTTGCTCAGCTGTTTCTCAGTCGTCTCTCTGATTTGTGCTCTTAGTACAATGCTAATCAAACCTCCACTCTATTTTTATCACTTTTAGGCTGAAAACGTCATGTTTTTTTCCTCCAGCATCCCGTGGTTCTGTCCTGTCGGTGCTGCTGAATGGCTTAAATTTTTCATCAATTGGAATGACGAAAGCTGCGTCAGACACCCACTTCCTCAGGTAGGAGTGGATAACCTTGACAAATCCGCGCCCTATTTTGTCCCCACCCCCCCAGTAATGAGATGTGAAGAAGTCTCCCACAACAAGAGAGAGTGAGTGGCAGCTGATCGTTTGTGTATGTTGTTAATGAGCAGCGTTCTGTGCGTCACGGTGCGTCCCGGACTCTCCTCCCTGCATGTCAATTGTGGGCAGAGGAGCATGTGATCTTCCGTCCTCCAGTGTCCTGAGAGCGCTTCGTCCGTACCACAACGACTCGCAATTGCTGCCCTACGGATGTACTCATGTTCCTATACAAATTGTCGCTATAATACATCCTGATATTGTTGATTGCAGCTAAAGGAGCGACATATCTCTCCTTTTCCCCAAATTTGCATCTTTGTTTCTGTGAGGAAAACCAGCGCGGTAAGTCATATTCTCAAGATTTAAAAAGGTTAAGACAGTTTTTTTCCTGCAAAAAGTTAAATAACAGCTTGAATACATGTTTCAAATGCTTTGTTATATGTCGAATACGCTTCAATGGAACTTGTCTTTCATCGTTTACAATTTGCATCTCCACAGAATTGTGCTCTAATTTACCCAAAGGTCAGAAAATAATCATGTGTGACCTTGATTGTGTTAAAAGTCGTTACATCCCTCCGTTTAAGCAGTAAAAGCAGAGATGAGAGAGCAGATGCAAGGTTATCAGCATCAGCACCAGATGTGTGTCCTGGTCTTCAAATCGACTGATATGTGATGCTGATCAGTGAGAACATCCAGGAGCTTTAATTCAACTGCAATTGTTTAGTTCAGCTTGATTTTAACATAAAAAGATTTATTAATGGAGGAGGTTACTTTGAAATATATGGTGCTTTGGCTGTGTGTAGTTTTAAAGAAGTTTGGCTCCTTCCCAAAAGTTTGGCATTACAAATCAGTGGTTTGGGGTTGGGAAATATTAAGAAATTTGCATTGTGAAACAGCTGATAAATACATTTTAGGCTCAGACGTGTTTATGAGGCTGTAATCTTAGGCAGTAATCGATTTAAGTGTGGACCTTTAAACAGGACTAATTACTGAGGTTGACACCATATTGCAAAGTGTGCTGTTTTAAATCCTATAACCAAGCTAGAAATCTCTTATAAAACAACAATATGTTTAGTATGACTGATGATGCACTCTTTGACATGGGAAATGATGATTTGGTGATTTCCAACAGCAGAAACAAAGATGTGTAAAAGCATGTTGTCACAATTAAGGATGAACTTGTGGCCCTGCTGCTATTGGACAGTTGCCTGTTTGATTTCATAACAGGGATTTCTATGCAGAAAAATACTTGCAAGGCACTCATCAAAGGAGAAAACAGATGCTCTTTAAGTAAGATATATATATAACTATATATATATAACTAACTATATATATATATATATATAGTTTAGATATGTAGCTGTTACTATAGAAAATAAATTTAGATTTATCCTGGTAAGAGCTCAAACAAATAATCCCTTCAATCGCAAACTGAAAGTAAATGAACAATATTTAATATGTATTTAGGAATGTTCATCCAGAGTTTCTTATTCCAGCCACAATTTAGGTGGATTGAATATTTTTCTTGACCATATGCGATAAGTTATCTAAGTTTTGGATTGTTGGTTGAATAAAAGAAGCAATAAGAAAGAAGATGTTGAATCTGCACGATTTAATCAATTGTAACATAACTTGTTTTAAAAATACATTCTTATTCTAAAATTGAGAACAAACTGTCTGTACATAAGTGCATGTTATATTATCTTTCCAAAAAGGAGCTTTATGGTTTTTGTCCAAAAACTGAAAGATACTGAACTCTCTTTAGTTTAGAGTCTCAACTCTCCGTGTCTTTCAGGTCATGAAAACATGCCTTAACTGTGGCAGAAGAATGTGTATTGTGCACACCGACTGTTGTCGTCTGACCTTTGCGTTTTCGGGGGATTATTGGTTGGGTGAGATGATAGATTTTGGTCCCCCACGCTGGCTGGATGCTGCAGCCTCTGATTGATATTACGTGGCTGCTGCGGAATGGGATTGAATGACAAGACAGAAAAGCAGCACCGGGGTTTTACAGTTAATGCACAGAGGATTATGAAGACTTGTTGTGAATGGCGACTGGATTATTGCATCATAGGCTCATCTTGACATGCACTGGGGAGGAAATCCAGGGCAGGTTTGGGAGAAAAAATACACAAACATGTAAAGTAGATGCACATTTAGAGCCAAAATAAGGAGTTTCTGGAAGTTTAGAGCTTTCCTTGACCGATAGATCCTCAAAGAGTGAAGTTTGTGATCTTTTTATAGAATGCGCTGTTGGAGGTAGAGTTTGTTTCAGGCTGATGTAAACTGGGAGGCTTGTGACGACGAAGGCATGTGTGCATCACTGCTGTTGCATTACTCTAGAGGTCCAAGTGAAACTCCATTTAAAGAACCTACAAAGCTTGTTGTTGTTTAGTTTTCCATGGATGGCAGATTTGTATAATGGCGAAACATCTCGCTTAATAACTTATGAGCCTACACAGAGGCTTATGATGTTGATCAGGAGAACACATGACAGGCGTTTCATCCAAAGCATCATGTTCACTTCCTCCATTACGTTTGGGTTGAACCAACCACTCCCTGAGAGAGGGGTGAGGATGGATGGATGTTGCTGCTGCAAGGCTTCAGAGGATTATGGGATTTATTGGAGAAAAAAGCTCCACTAAAGTTAAGCTTTGCAGAACAGGAAAATGAAGTAGAACAATTTGCAGGATTGGGACTTTTTCAGGACTAAAAACATTACGTGAGGGACAAAAAATTTGGTATTTTCTGTGTAATATGACCTGTTCTTAAGAGAGTGAGGTTAACACTAAGGTGAGATGAATTGTCTCCTGTCTTTATGTTGACAAGAGCCATAACTATTTTTTACAACCCTTTCATTACAAGCTTAACCAAGCACTGTGTGTATGAAATGTAATTTATGGATCAGAGCAAGAAAAAGAAAGCTTAATTTGACTGGACATTAAATGAGCCCATTTAAGTGCATAAAACATGACACAATTGTATTTAAAAATGTGAAACATCTATGAAATTATATTCCTATAATGAAATTTCTTGATGACACAATTTTCCCTGTTTTTTTCTGACACAGGTCTGAGTCCTACATCTGAAATCCCACTTTCAAATTCTCCCTTAAATCTACCTCCACCTGTCATCTCTTTCTGTATCACTCGATCCTGCTCCTTCCAGTCTCTGTCTCGCTCTCTCTATTCTCTCTCCACCCCTGCCCCCTCCCCCGACCCTGATGCCTAAGAACAGCAAGGTGACGCAGAGCGAGCAGAGCCATGAACACGTCACAGAATCGGTGGCTGACCTGCTCGCACACGAGGAGCCACTGGACTACAAGAACAGCTCCCTGAACGTCGGAGGGGCCGCTGGGAAAAAAGTTCCTCAGATAGAGGTGCCCGAGAATGACGGACGCCCCGCATGGAACAGCAAATTGCAGTACATCCTGGCCCAGGTGGGCTTCTCTGTGGGCCTGGGGAATGTGTGGCGATTCCCTTACCTGTGCCAGAAGAACGGAGGAGGTGAGTGGCTGATGACATCAATGGAAGAAACAAAAAAAACTAGGTCTTTCATTTTACGTAGGATTCAAATACTAGTAGCCTTTATCCACTAGCACACTGGAAGGATTTTACAACCTTACTGTTGCCCACATTGAAGGTAACACGGGTAAGGAAAATGAAGTACAGCCCAAAGAAAAGCACAAAAGCACAACTTTCCACTTTATTGCTGCAGTACAAACACTAAGAGAAAATCAAAAGATGATACATTCAAAACAAAGGTATAAACTTTAGCTATGTTTTCAGTGTCATGAAACTGTAATTGTTGGGATTTAACAACAAATAGACATTTTAATTTATTTATTTATTTAGTCCATTTTAAGATTTATCACTGTGTGATTTTCACAGGTATTGAAGATCTTTGATCGTCTAGCTAATATTTTGATTTGAACAAAAAACCTCCTATACAAACATTTCTACATGCTCATGTTTTTCATTGTAGTTAATATTCACATGCTGTCATACTAAACTTGAATGTTGTTGGACAGAATACTACAAACTATCAGCAAATCAATATCTTTAGTGTCAGCATGTAGAATATGTGTGTTCTTCTTTTACAATCTCGTTTGAACAAAGCAGGATATCCTTTAAAGTAGATTTACCTAAAAGTAACAATACATCCACTGGGTTATTTAGACATCTATGACATTAACGTGTACTTGGCTTATTTTGACATTCAGCACAATCAACCATCACAAACTACATAAAAACTCACTTCCTTTCAGCTCAGAGGTGCTCAGACTCAGAGAGCAGCTGTATTGTTCAGAAACAGCCCAGTCTAAATATAGCTGCTCTATTGATTACAGCTGCCTACAGGGCAGGCCGGGCTCAACTGATACTCTGGTAAACAGTGAGGAGCTCAATTTCAAAACTGACTGTAACTTACGAGTAATGAGGATTTATTTTGGTCTGTGTACATGTAGTGAGAGGAGTACACAGTGTAAACCTTTGAAAAACCCATCTTGTCATCATGGCTCCATAGAGATGCTGCTGCTTACAACTCTGTCATCTCTTTTTTTTTGCTGCTTTACCGTGTGTGTCTGATTTACTGCACACAGACAGGATTTATAACCAGTACAGGAGGATTTACTCACAGGTTACGTGACCTGGTGAGCGTCCATTTTTCACCCTGTGATCGTCTGTCTGGCAGCAAATTACAGACACATTAGAGCTCTGTGTTCTTTGGGATTTATCGCTGTGTGGTCCCTTCTCTCCTCTCCGTTACTTCCCTTCCACCCGTCTCTTCCATAATATCTTCTACGTCCTCTATCACTCCTAACTCATCACTCTGTCACTCGTCGTTTTTATTGGGCTTTAGTTTGAACGTCCTGTGATTGAATGGATTTATGTTAAGCGGATGTGAGTATCATGGCACAGGCCCAAAATGTCTCGCTACATTTAACCTCACCATCATCTGTATTTCAGCTTTCTGCGCTTTAGCCTTTCACCTCCTTTCTTTCCTCTAACCCATTACTCGACCACTCGGAAATGTGTGCAACCCTTAGTGTAATTCCTACTTTGGATGTATTTATAGTCGCCCATATTTGCCTTTTTTAATTCCTCGATTGTAACTCGCATCAGAAAATGCAATGGTATCCTGATTCTGCCTCTCTGGATTAAGCTGCAGAGGGACAAAATTAGACTTCCATCAAAATGAAATTCAAAGACAATTCATCTGTGCAGCAGAAACCTGTTTGTTTGAGAGGAGATGGGTGTTTCGTAAGCTTAATAAAGCTTACTGAATAACACATCATGCTTAGTTAAAAGGATTCAAAACTGTTTATTTGCCACTTGTAGTGAAATACTTATGAACACAAAACTATTTTTGTACTTGTCACATACATGTCACAATTCCCTTTTAAATGTGATGTGTTCCTTCCTGAAAATACAAAATCTAAAATTGATTCAACAAATTTCACTTAATGCATGGGCTGATTTAGCTCTGAGGTTGTTGTTGAACTCGTTTCTAATGTTTGTTTCTGTTGATCAATTTATTTGACATTTCAAAACTTTTTGTCTTGTGCATGTTAATGAGACAAAACATCAATAACTTTTTACAACGATGAGCTCAAGTTGAAAATCTGCAGTGATGTAGTACACTGTGAGAAGCGGTCAACTAGAATTCAAGTTTAATTCATTCAAACTAAAAGACAGGTTTATAAATGTTATTTAAAAAAATGATATTAAGGGCTGGAATAAAAGCCTGTGCATATGGGACAAACGCACCAGCCACTAGGTTCCCATGCCCAGGAAAATGCCTTCTAAAGTACACAACCAAACCTAGCAAACCTTGCCATTACAGTTAATAATTTACAAATCTAACTTGAAATGCTAAAAAAGCGTCCCTGTTTTTCTAGGTGCCTATCTTGTTCCCTACTTTATCCTCCTTCTCGTCATCGGCATCCCGCTCTTCTTCTTGGAGCTCGCTGTGGGTCAGAAGATCAGACGTGGGAGCATTGGAGTCTGGAACTACGTCTGTCCAAATCTGGGCGGGGTCGGGATGTCCAGTCTGATGGTAAAGGGGGGGAAAAAAACATTTTCTTGTCAACTGTTTTTTTCTTAAATTTGTGTAAGACAGAGTTAATTTATTATCTCTTTAGCAGTTACTCTAAAACATAGTGTTGTCTTTGCCATCTCATAAAGAAGCTTGTCTGGTGTGGATAGGAGAAGTGTGGGTCCTCAGATAACAATCATGGGGTTTGTAATGGCGCTGCTTTATGGAGAGGCCTTTTCCTGCATGAGTCAAGTCTTAGACTTATCTCATACAGTCACAAAACATTTGATTCCTAATTTAAATGTTTGAGTATTCTTTCAGATGTTGAATAAATGTAACCATGCAACTCATCAGAATGGTGTGCAGGACTCACCAAAGTAGCCTTCATACTGACTCTGCCTGTCTCTGGGTTTCTGGGTGGTATTGACGTGTTTGAGAGTGAAAGGTAGCCTTTCTTCAGAATAGCTCGGGTGGCGCAGAAGCAGCTATAAATATCTCGCAGAAGATCAGTGTTGAAAAGAGAGCACTTTAATTATTCATGCTTTCCCCAACCTTATTTAGCTTGTGAATGTCCTGGCTGGCATGACTGCAAAGAAGACTGACAGCAACATGGGACGTACAAGAAGCACGCTGCTTTATTAGCATATTTTGCCTCTCTTTAAAGAACTTATTATACAGTGTATTTAAAGGTACAGAATGTGACTCATTATACTGGAACATAATGTTTGATCTGTCTTTCTTTCTTTCTTTCTTTCTTTCTTTCTTTCTTTCTTTCTTTCTTTCTTTCTTTCTTTCTTTCTAGGTATGTGGCTTTGTTGGTCTATACTATAACGTAATCATCGGCTGGAGCATCTTTTATTTCTTCCAGTCTTTTCAGTATCCTCTCCCATGGAGCGAATGTCCAATCAGAAGGAACGGGACACTGGCCAGTAAGTGACATTATGTGAATACAATGAATGTTATAAATTCAGCACGTTTCTTTTATTCCGCATAGATCAATCACATACATAGATGGATTAAATAACTGCTTCGTGCTAAGGTACCAGTGTGAGTTTAATGAAAACAACAGTGTAATTGTGCTGGTAATAGAATTCACTGTTAATACAGAGTGCAGATAATGTGATTATGTTTTAGTTTGTGTATTAGTTTTATAGCAGGTACTTAACTACCGTAAATGCCAAAAATGGGAATGCCAGTGACCACCAACGTCATTCATGTTCTTAGTGTCAGAAATATCTCAGAATCTCATCAATACCTGCTGCTAGCTTGTTGGTAAATCATTGACAAGAAATTAGATTTGATTACATGTTTCCCTAATCCCTAATGGAAATGTAAGTGCAGTAAAATACACATTTAAGGGCATAGAGTATCAACATTTTAATTACTTTAGCTACCTTTTAAGGTGGCTAAAGTTGGGTCAATCATCATAAAAAAAATAATATAGCCGTTACTTTAATGTGTACACAGAAGAGTACATCTAAAGGAAAAGGTGGTTTATTCTTGAAGGATATACAGTCCATGTGTTTTTGCTTCAGGCCATTAAGTGGTTTTTGAGACAGTTTGTGTTTGCTTCAAATCGGCTCGTTGAGTCAAATGCCATTACAGCAGATTAATGTCTTCATCTAATATCAAGAGTGTGTACATTTACAGGATTATGCTTGGGACAATATCCATTTGTCTCATTGTTGTCGTCAGTCTTATTTTTAGAATGTATATTGTTCTCACATTAATTTCTTAATGGGCCACCACGCTAAACGCTATTGGATGAAATGTGCACAGTATGAAGCCTCAGTCTACTGACACACCTGCAGAGAGTAGACCAGACAAACAGTGAAACTCTCTTTCAACTTTCAGTCACGATTTAACATGCATAATCCAGATTAAACCCCCCCCCACCCCATCCTCCCCCCTCCCCCTCCATAGTTAGACCGGAAGTGATAATAACATGATTCAGGGCAGCCAAGAAACACTCGTAGCATGTTAATATGACTCTGCCTGGCAGCTGGCAGCAGAGAGACGGGGAGCAACAATTCAAACTGAAGACGCTTACACTGAAGGAAAGCTGCAGCATAGAGAGAGAATGATTGACTGTAACACGTGACCAGAGAGAAAAAACATAAAATTAGATGAAGCCATCTTGAATTCAGCTCTCCCTACAATTCTATCAGTGTTTATGTGTCTGTCCGTGTGTGTGTTTTTGTATGTGTGCATTCATAAATCTGCACTGTCATGTGATTTGCATAAAGAATTCATAACATCACTGATTCCCTCAGCTAAACAGAGTACAGTATCATTTCTCCAAGGTAGAAAGAGAATATAGCTTGTGCAACTCCTGTGTTGTAAATGGTTCACACTCTGCATACTAAACACACTATGACCTTGTTCAGGTTACTTTATGTCTGAGAGGTGTAAACCAGCCCAGAATTGAGATATTGACCATGAGTAAACACTTGCAATCTGATTATTTTCCACCTCTGGTAAATCCAAGCGTCCCACTGCACCCTCACAACTTTTTCTGTTATTTTATCTTTCCCCGAACTTAAGCTCTGTCATCTCTTCTTTTGTCCTACAGTTGTGGAGCCAGAGTGTGAAAAAAGCTCGGCCACAACCTACTTCTGGTACCGTCAGACTCTGAACACCACCAGCACCATAGCAGAAAGTGGCGGCCTCAACATGAAAATGGTCATGTCTCTGCTGATAGCCTGGATCATTGTGTGCCTCGCTGTCATCAAAGGGATTGCCTCCTCTGGGAAGGTAAAGAGAAAATGAACGGTTTATGAGAGAAAAATGTGGAAGAAACAACTGTTTCACTTGGAAGAATGTGTGTTTTTTTTTATTGTCTCTCCAACAGGTGATGTATTTCAGCTCTCTTTTCCCCTACGTGGTACTGTTTTGTTTCCTGGTCCGGGGTTTAATGCTGAAAGGATCAGTGGATGGTATTGCTCACATGTTCACTCCCAAGGTGAGACCAACTTCAACTTCATCCTCATAATTATAATAGGCCATTTGAGAAAATGCTAACTAACATATCGAGCTTGTTCTTCTGTCTCTCATAGTTGGAGAAAATGCTGGAGCCACAGGTGTGGAGGGAGGCAGCCACCCAGGTTTTCTTCGCCCTTGGTCTGGGGTTCGGTGGGGTCATTGCCTTCTCCAGCTACAATAAGATCGATAACAACTGTCACTTTGATGCAGTGCTTGTCTCCATCATCAACTTCCTCACCTCCATTCTAGCCACGCTGGTGGTGTTTGCTGTGCTTGGCTTCAAGGCCAACATCATGAATGAAAAGTGTGTCGTAGAGTAAGTTCATTCTGATCGCTTCCGTTTTTGCAGTTTTAGGATTATAACATCTGTAAGCCAAAAACTCAAAACACTTAATATAGTTAATTTCCTGTCGTGAAGTGTATATAACAATTTACATCACTAATAGGAAAAAATAACAAGTCAGATAGTTAAATACTGTGTGTTTGATTCTCTCTGCCTCTCTCTCAAGTTGTTGTAAAGGGTTGAAGATATTTCTTTGAATTTCTTTCCCCTTTGAATATAAGCAAATAGAATTGAGTATTTTCCTCTCACAGCACTGGCAATGAAATTTGCATTCACATTTGCAATGCAAATGTTAGCTTAAACAGTAGCCCTGACTTCTAATAAGTGAATATGCTTGTGTTAAGAGTAAGTTTTCACATTACACTTTGTAAAAAAAAAAAAAAAAGAGTACAAAGGAAAGCTTTTCTTGCAAAGATCACATAAAATAATGCAATTTCTTTTTTTTAAATGTGCAATACATGTTTCCCATATGTATGAATAGAACTTCTGGGGAGGCCAATTGGGGGTCTAATATACTTTAGACACACTTGTAACAGTGCTGTCACTCATCTTCTTCTTACAACTGACCATGATTTTAACAATTTTTCAGACCTAAGCAGACTAAATGTCAATGGCGATGTCTAAAAGGTAGAGTTTAGCAGATTTTGAAAGGCAGATGATCTATTCTGCAGGCATTGACTCTATAAAATAAAATGTCTTGCTCTTAAATGCACAACAGACAAATCGTACATGTAAAAAAAAAAACTCTATCTCGAGCCCTTGGATGTGTATGATGTATGTTTATATATGTATTTTGATGGATATCTTTATCTGTTTGTGCCTGTGTCCATATTTTCCTGTTAATGTCCTTTTCTACACTTTAATGAGTGCTACTAAGAACCACAGATATACTTCATAGTGTTGTATTATATTTTGGCTTTAATTAATGTTGTTTTTTTATTTTTGCATCTGTAGAAATGCAGAGAAGATCCTGGGATACCTCAACTCTGATGTCCTGAGTCACGATCTCATACCTCCACATGTGAACTTCTCCCATCTCTCCACATCAGACTATGCAGAGATATATGGGGTAATCAAGACAGTAAAAGAAGACAGCTTTGCTCAGCTGGGTTTGGATTCTTGTCTCCTGGAGGATGAGCTCAACAAGGTGAGTCTCTGTCAGAGTTCTGTAACTGAAAAGTCCATTACATTTCCTGAATCCATTGTTACACTCGTCTGCAGGCTGTCCAAGGCACAGGTCTGGCCTTCATCGCCTTTACAGAAGCAATGACTCATTTCCCAGGGTCTCCTTTCTGGTCGGTCATGTTCTTCTTTATGCTCATCAATCTTGGTCTGGGCAGTATGATTGGCACCATGACAGGCATCACAACACCTGTGCTTGACAGCTACAAGGTCCATAAGGAGCTTTTCACAGGTAACCCGCCCCCAACGTCTTCTCCCTCAGCCAGGGCATGCCATTAGTTAAATCCCCTTATTCAGCATTTAGAAAGTATTAAAGCAACTTTAGTAAAAGGCTGCATTAGGCTTTGTATTATTGCCATGAGTGGACTGAATACTAAACACTTAAAGAGAAACAAATGGACTTTCTGTCAAACCTTTTTTTGTTCATTTTATTTTCTATTGCACCAAAATCTCAAAGACTTGTAGCTTCTCCATTTAACTGTTCATCTTCTTCTATGTTTGTTTTAGTGTGTTGCTGCATTGTGGCCTTCTTCTGTGGCCTGTTGTTTGTTCAACGCTCGGGGAACTACTTTGTCACCATGTTTGATGATTACTCTGCCGGACTGCCTCTCACTGTTGTAGTCATCCTAGAAAATGTGTCTGTTGCTTGGATTTACGGCACAAAGAGGTAACGCTTTTTAGGTTTTTGTTTTTGTGTCTGCAATTCACCAAGATCATGTCTAAATTATAAAAATAACCACATGCCCTGGAAAGGAGTATTTTAAATAGAAATAAAACTTTACAAAGGGACCTGGTCATTACTCTTAACATTTGTTGTTGCTGTCTTTGTCAGGTTCATGCAGGATCTGGAGGACATGTTGGGTTTCCGACCATATAAGATTTATTTCTACTTGTGGAAGTATGTCTCGCCTCTGTGCCTTATTGTGCTCATCTCAGCCACGGTTATAGAGATGGCCATCAGCCCACCAGGATACAACGCCTGGAACCAAGAGCTGGTCAGTCATAGAATGCATATGTACATGTGTGATGAAACCAGTCTATTTTTATTGAGTTTTCTTTTGCTTAACTGATTGTTTATTTTCCTGTTTACAATTTATCATGCCAAAAACACCCATGTCCCAAGTGAGAGGGTATTCTTAGTTGGAAGTTTGATTATAAGGCAGAGACAAATTTTGGATTTTGGGCTGTATTTGACCTAATGTTTATCAAAATTGTTGATATTATCTATAAGTACTGTTTATTGTTATGTAAAGTATTCTTTAGATGTTAACAATTTTTTCTTTTTTCAAAATTCATCCTGTCAAGAATTCTATGAAGCCCCAGAAAACAAACTTTGTATTTATGACATCTTTCTGTACATACAGTATAAACTAGATAATAACACTTAGTCAGCATGTAGCTTAAACATGTTGATAGTTTGAGAACATAAACATACTAACATGCTCACAATTATAAGCTGACAGTCGGTTTCAGTAGGCTTAATACTGACCACATTTTTTTGTCTTATATAGGCATTTAAACACACCAATGTTTGCCAATTAGCTCTTAAAAAACAAAAATATATATACAGTTTATATATTCATTCTTTTTACTTAACTCTGTCTGTGTGTCTGCAGGCTCAAGAACGCTTCGAGAGTTACCCTCCTTGGGCATTGGGCATGTGCTTTTCCCTCATTGTAGTGGCCATGCTTCCTCTTCCCATCGTCTACATCGCCCGTCGCTTCAACTTGATCTCGGACGGCTCCAACAAGCTGTCTGTCTCCTACCGTAAAAGCATGATGAAGGACATCTCAAACTTGGAGGAGCAGGATGAGTCCAGATTTATCCTTGGAGCCAAGCCTGGGGACGCACCATCATCAGGTGCGCCACATAAATCCTACTTGACCCCAGGAGGGAACAAACCCAAATTGGACCCAAACTCCTTGTCTCCCAACAGCTGTTACGGCACGAGCTACCAGAACCCCGCCATCAGCCCCACCACTCCAAGTACCCCGCCCACACCTGCCACACCTGAGTCTGACTCTTAGCCGCTGTCCAAAGACCCCTCTGTAGCACAGTTTACCTTTCAGCTAGAAAGCCTCCACCAGGGGTCACTGCAGTGCAGAGAATCCCCTCCACTGCCCTATTATCGTCACTAAACTGTATGTATTCCCCCATCTCATGGCATGCTTCCCACTATAACACCATGAACCACGAGCAGCAGGAGAAAAGAGTTCACTCAGTATCAGTAGATCAACACTAAAATCAGGGTGAGGCTTGCATTGAAACACTGTACATCTGTATCTATTCTGTATTTAACATCAAAGGGTTTATGTGCTTAATGATGGCGTTTATTGTTCTGCTTTCTTTGCCTTAGTTTAAAGGTCCTCAGCAGAAAAAACACCAATAATGCACATCTCTATTTGCACAGTACAGGGGATATGAAAGAGTGAATGTAGTGCAGCTGGTGTGGCCCTACTGGTTGAACTGGTTTTCACTCAGCACACTGGCACCAAGAGCCAAGATGAATGTGTTAAAGTATATTTAAGGGTTTAAAGCTTGGTATCCTCCAATGTTGTACTGTGTGAAATCAGCAGTCTCTCACAAAACACATTTATGTATTTTAAGTGTCAGGCAGTGATTTTAGTGGCTTCACCCTTATTTGGATGATCTGAACAAGGCACACTTGAAGATTTGGTTTTCACAGGGCTGTGTATCATAAACCATCCTTAAGGCTTCTGAAAAGATATACATGTTATTTCCATTCTGTGTGTAGTCAGTATTGTTCTGGCTCAGTTACAAGCAGTGTAAGGTGTACTATTATTAAGCAGAATATCATGTTTGGCCATTGCACACACATTCTGACTTATACACCACTTGTTCATTTTCTCCATCAAAGTGTAAAGAGTTAACAAAACATTTCTACGCAAGAGTATACTGGCTTGTTTCACTAAAACAAGCTTGTTTTAGTTTGTCAGAGAGAGAAAGCACAGCTTGTTAGTGTAAATTTGAAGCACACATAACAAACAACACAACAAAAGCACAAATAAGAGATTTTCACAAATTCTGTGCTCAAGTGGAAAACCTCCACTGATTAATGACCAATCATTTCGTGAACATCTAAGCACATGTCAAATGAAAACTATTCCTACCGTTAAATATGTCTCACACAAAAAAAGTAAGCAATACGTACTTATATTGGAGCACAAAACAGAATGCACAAATATTTCACAATAAACATGAAATCAGCAATGGACCAACAGATTTGACTTACTGAAGTGATGAAACAAAGCAGACACATTCACTCACATCACCGTTTCTTTATAATGAAGACCTTTGACACTTTGTTGAATTGATGTTGAACTAGCTGACAGTAAGAACAGGTCAGGTAAAGATGGTTTACTACCTTCAACTTGTTTCATTTTTTCACTCACAGTTTCTGAACAGACGTGAAAACTGTCTAGTTTAAACTGAGCACATTCAAGTTTCTGCTACATGTAAGGTGATACCTTTATTTATTTTTTTAATCACAATTTTAAAAGCCATGGTGTTAAGAATTATATGGACTATATTTATATTTCTGTATATTTGCAGTGTATGTAGATGTGATGAACAACAAAGATTTATCTTTTAAAAGAGACCAGTATATATACATATTGTATATTTTCATCTTGTGTGACACTTATTTAAATTGTATATTTTAAGATTTTATAGGCTATATTTTGTAGTTTGAGTAGTTAATTCTTGTTGTGGGATGAGTTCATGCTGCTGGGAGGTGGAATTAAAGTCATGTGAAGTGTAGTCTCTCTATGAGCTGCACCTGACATTCGGAGACGCCCACTGTTTCCACTTTTTTACTGGTCTACTTGTTTTTAGCCACACTAGCATCACACTCAAGTTACCATGGACAGTTAAACCGACAGTAAACCATGACTTTTTGTCAACAATTTGAAGGTTGTGTTAAAAAAAAGTGTCTATAATATATCAAATAGCTGCAAGCGTTCATGTTAACATGCTAACAGGATTCAACAACAATTTCAGGAGAATGCAAAGAAAATTATGTTGTTTTTTTTGTAACCTCAGTTTTAGCATTATAGTCATCTCAACATCACCTAGCTCGCTGATTATTGAAATTGTTTGTTAACAGGTAAAATCAGACCTTTAACAAAAAGTAAATAACTCTTCTCACAATTAGCCTAATTTTTTTCAATCTGTGTTAACACTGGGCTTAATTAAGACCAAACTGAAACATAGCTTAGACCTCTATTGTAACCACTTTGTTGACACAACTGTATTTCTTTCTGCTAAGTGCAATATTTTAGACATTGAACTTTAATTCAGAGAACCATGATTGTTCGCTCGACTCAGCAGTTTGTAATTATGGTGTAAATTCTAAGACATAAATGCAACAAAAGCCCACATCAGCAGCAGCTGAGACTATAATGACTTAGAGCTTTAACTGAAAACTTTGCCAAACCAGACAGAGTGGATTTCATTGTGAAAGAAAATTCATCAAGGTTTTGTTTGTTTGTTTTGTTTTTGAGTGTTTTGAAATCAACTCAATTCGACAGAGAAGCCAATGAAAAAAAATAAGTTTCCGTTTAGGCTATCACATTGTTTCCCTCACGTTAAGACAGAAATTACCAACTCCCAACTTTTGCAGCCATCTACTTTGTTTTGCCATCACATGACCATCAAAACATTTCAAAAGCCTTGACTCATACTTTCTATGTAGAAGAAAATTTACTGAGAACTGAGGATTACGTCCTTTCATTGATGCAACATGTTCCCACCTTCTCTCAAATCAGATTAGTTTTTACCACTTCAGTGGTAGACCTAAGCACACATTACACATTATTCTCTTCTTTTTATTATCAATTAAACTTATTTTTCCTTACTGTACACGTCATAAGTATTACATTCTTGAAAGAGGGCTAGTGTGGCTAGAAACGTCTAATTCTTGTTTGATATCTTGTCTCCTGTTTGTGAGTGTCATGCACTTCTTGCAGAGTGCATGGTGTGTAGAGATCTCTTTGTTGTCCAGACCTGTAAAATAATATTGTCTAATCAAACTATTGTCATGATAGAGTTTATTCATGTGAAGTAAATAAATGTAAAAAAAAAAATGTTTAGCAGAAAATGTGAAATAGGTTATAATGAATGTGATAAATGCACTTTTTTCACTGGGACTGCAAAATGTTAGCATTTTGTTGTCCTTATAGCAGTACATTTCAAGGTCTGTGTAAAAGCAATATCAAGTTATTAAACTAAAACTAAAAGAGGCTTGACACATTATTGTCAATTCTTAGCAATGATTAGAAACTGCCCCTCGTAGCCAAGGGGACTCCTCTTTCAAAGTGCTGGAGTCTGTGTGCTTATGTAAATAGACCAAAGTGTGTGTGCGTGTGCCTGTGTGTAGTGGTCTGTGTGTGTAATCCATATTCCTTCATCTTACCTGTGAATGCAGGGCCTTACTGAGCACATGTTACAAGCACTGTCTGTGTGGGAGTCACTTCTAGTCATTTTCCTTTATAGGTTCTCCTGCTGACTTTCCTGAGTCATAGTATGATTGTATGAGGCTGAAAAATTGTTGTAAAAATTGTGAAAATCACCAAAAATATTAATAATAAAGAGTGGATAAGCTGCTGTTGGATTTCTGGATTTTTTTTGCACCTTTTTCATTTTGATTAACAGATATCATAAGGGTACATCACAACAATTGTCACCTAATCATAGACAAAAGTTGACTAATTCACTACTCCCTACATAGGCTGGACTATTTAGTGCAATTATTCGGCACATTAAAAATGATATTGTGGCCACTACCTGCTCATTACCCGGCCGTTGGCAATGACGTCATAGCTGTCGCACAACTAATATGAGCTGCTTAACATCAGCCGAGGAGACTTCAAAAACCTTTTAGAATAAAGGGGTTTTGCTGATTTAGAAAAAAAAATCTATGAATGCTGGCCTGGTGCTATTTCTGATTTCTATTAAACACTAGATTATAAGGATATGAGCATTTGTTCCCCCATGACACAAGATAAAGTGAAATACTTTAACACATAATGTCAAGTTAACTGCAATAAAACACAATTTCAAGTACTTCCATTGTTGGCTTTTGTGGTATAAAAACACCTGCACAAGTATCTTACTGTAGGTTTGAAGGAGTTTTACTGAGGTTAAACATTAATGACATTATGACATTAAAGACAGTATGATAACATTAAAAAAGCAGGCAGTCAATGACATGAAATTATATCCATTTATTTAAATGAATGACGTGTACAACATGTTCAAAAAGAAGCAGTAAGTTAAATTCATGTTTGAGTGAGTAGAGAAAAGGGAGTTTACAGGAATGTGGTGGCATCAGAGATTCATGTTTTTACTGTACAACAAAAATAGACACAAGAATGGTGTTGTGTCTAAAGTATCCACCACGTTTTTTTTCCACATTTAATATACACAAATCATTTATTCCAGAGGGGGGAATGATCTATTTATGTATAACCATATATAAAACAACCAAGGACAATAATGGCCTGTTTTAAAAGTAAACCAAGAAGTCTAATATTAAAATTCGTTCAAATGGACCAAAGCTGTCAGAAGAAGAATCACTGAGTGTGCCGTCACAGATCACAGATCCTAATGCAGCATTCCTCTCCGAGCCAGAAGCCTGGATACAGCGGCTCTTTGAACTGAGCTTCTATTGTGTACAGAAACTTCATAGTGTCTGAAACCTCGTAGAACGACAGAGTTCCCTCTCTGAACTTTAAATATACTCCAACCCTCTTTTGAGTGGGTGGTGTTGTGAGCTGGATGCTGTCAGCCTTGTGGCTCACTGAGTAGTTTGTGGAGCGATCTAGACTCCAGGACTTGGCATTCGCCCCAAAAGCTGACAGACTAGTGCGTGATTTTCTGTCTAAACTTTTGTATGCAAGAGCAATCTCCACCTTGTCTCCTCTTATCTCTACCTCGTAGTAGCACCGCTCAGCCTGCAGGCCCTCTCTGCAAAGCACCTGCCGTCTGTAGACAAACTGCTCATCGTAACGAACAGCTGAAAATTTAAATGGTTGAGGGCTCAGCCTGACTTCTTTGTCTCCTGTGGAAATGACCAGGTCTTCATGAGCTGTGTGGGGGTCAAAGGTCAGGCAACGTGCATCTGTAATAATGTAGAAAGAGATAAGATCTTTGCAAATACAGCTTTAGTTTGCTGGTTCTGCATGTGGTGATGGAAGAAGTGTTTGTATCTTTTAATTATTAACAATTATCAACCTGTAGCTGCTTAATAAGGAGCTAATTTAAATCATTTATTACAGTTAGGTTATCACATTGTACTGTAGGTGTTTATGTGTAAAAAGCTATTTCTGATACACAAACGAAAGCTCATTCCTGCTTTCTGGATTGTTTTCCCCATATTAAATACTTTGGCAGTTTTACCTGTTTATGCCTTGAACACTGATTAAAATGTGAAGTTTAGAAGGAAAATGCGAACAGTCAAAATCGCAGACGTCTAAAATCAGCCAAAAACAAACCAAACAGCCTAAGAAAGGACCCAAAGGCAGACAGAACATGCAGACTTTAGTTTAATGACTTACAATATACAAATTAGCATACAGACAGGAACTGGTAGGTAGACAGGAAGTGTAGCTGGAGCCTGAGAGCAAAAAGATGAGGCAGACACAAGCACATAAACATGACTGGAGTGAAAGCGTAAAAAGGTTCTGGGATGGTATACATGTAGTGTTGATGTGAGAACAGATGACAATGAGAAAGTGTGGTGAAGAAGTTTTAGGGCACGGAGAACGACAATAAAATTCATGAGGAAGTGACAATCAACCCAAGAGGCCAGAAGTGGAAAGGACCTCCCACTGAGGTTACAAGCTCAAACGTTTGTGAATCACTGGTTTACTCTTAAACAATGTGTTGTTGTTTTAAAAGCTTTGCACATGATTTTTAATACACGAACAATAAAGTTGTCAGGAAAGTGTAGTGTATCAAAAAGTACAATCTTTTCCCTTGCAGATATATTAGCTATGTTGCCTGACAATACAATTTCCATCTCTTTGCACGTTTAACATTAAGGTACGATAGTGCAAATGAGTGTTAGTCCAGTCCAAAAGAAGAAAAACTTACACTGCAGGAACTCTGCTCTGGTTTGAGGTTCAATTTCCTGATGAGTCAGACTGCTGTTAACTACAGGGAGACCTATGAGACATGTCAGAGTGTCACAGTGAAACAACTATTTAGAATCATGCAGCAAAAATAAAAGGTGCACAAACTTCTACTGGCAGGCCAATTGACTCTTGAACTGTCACTTCATCAATATTTTTAAGCTGTGTGGACAGAGTGCTACCTTGTTTAAGTAGTGCTTTTGGACCGATGTATTATTCCATTGATTATCTTTCCCATGGAAAATGTAAATGTATCATTTTCATGCATTAGTTGTAACTTTACAGTGACAGTAATTTCTCTGATGCTCTAGTTTGCTTCATTAGCTCAGAAAGAGGCATCGGTATCAATTACAGTCACCAAAACTCCTCACAGGAAATGCTAAGTGGCAAAGACATTAGGTCATGATGTTGTTTGTTTTTTTTTAAAGATTTATTTTTGGCGTTTTTATGCCTTTATTATAGAGGGAGGACAGTGGATAGAGTCGGAAAGGGGTAGAGAGAGTGGGGAGAGACATGCGGGAAATGGCCACAGGCCGGACGCGAACCCGGGCCGCCCGCGCGCGAGGACTAAGCCTCAATACATGGGGTCGCGCGCACTGCAGCTGCGCCACCGGCGACCCCATGATGTTGTTTTAAGGGGACTTGAAGCTTTATTTTTAAGTGTAACGTAGGACAAAACACAATGACTGTAGAAGTTTTGAGAACTCATGAATTAATTATAATTTTACATTGTGCTGCTGGGCCAAAAAGCTTCAAGATGACAGTTTTAAAATCAAATCAAGGTAAGGCAGAGGGGCATATTAAGCTTTGTTTAGAGTGCAGGAAAATCTTTTTTTTTTTTCTCTCAAGGTAGACTGCTCAAACCAGTATTATCAAGAGAGCAGAAAGTTTTGTGTGTATAGAAATGACCAGTCTATATGCAGCGGGTTTTGTGTAAACATGGCTTTCCAACGCTAAAGCATAACAAATGAAGATCCATCATCTTCCCCACCTGTACTGGTGCAAACATCACCTGACTCAGATTTGAGCATCATGGAAATGTTTTTTTTTCTTTTTCTTTATCTGTATATTTCTTTGAGTAGAGAGTCTGAACAAGGCCTTTCAATTTTGGTGAGCTTTCAGTTCAAACAACCAAAGGCTGCATAACTCAAATAATTCAGACATAACAAAGTCTTCTGATTGTTTTCTTAATAGAAACATCAACAACATTATCAAACATCAAACGCTATGAAGATGACTGTGATTATACACAGACACACTAGCATCAGTTTTCTTCCATGAGTACAAACCAGTGGAGTTGTAGTTGTCGGTTTCAGGTCTTCGCTGCATGTCAACCTCCTCTGAGTCGCCTCCAGAATTCACCTGCTCTTCACTGGCAGCTATATCATATGAATTGTGAACAAAGGGTGAAAATTAAAAACAACTATGAATGGTGTTAACAAAAAAAAAATCTGTAAAAGCATAATACCAGTCTGATGGAGAGAAGCAAATTCGATGTCACAAAATTCCTTCAGTTGCCTCCCCAGCTGTTCAACTGTCCTCTTGGTTTGGACAAACGGGAGGAGTGGGTCTTCTGAACTCTCACTAAAATGATGGAGATGGTCTGAACTACAGAGATGCTTCAAATGGGGCCATTTCTGTGAAGGACACAGAAAGACAACATCTATGATAGAGATTTAGGTATGGTATTATCTGTTTTCATATAATCATAGTACCTGCAAGAAATAGAAATCATCAGTGAGTGCCAGACGATCCAACTCAGTGTCCCTCTTCTGTAGTTCCTCCATCTTCACTTGCAAGGTTCGTAAAGAGGTCTGAACCTGAGATGCTGCCACCTTCTCCTGAGTGCTGATCATATCCCTCAATGATAGGAAATGTCTCTGGAGAGAATCAATGACCTCCACCAAGATGCACTCACAGTGGTCCTTTGTTTTTCCTGCCTCCTCCTGTTGTGTACACAAGAGCAACTGATCAGTGTCAAATTTTAGAAGTTGAATGTTTTCACAGGAAACGTTGAGTCACCTCGATCAGTTGAAGAGTCTTTTCTATGCCCTTCCATTCCTTTTCTTGTTTCTTGAGGATCTGCCGGGTCTTGGTCTGTAGGTTTCTCAGCTCCTTCTTCAGTTTGTGTTGGATTAGAAATTCACACAAGAGGGGTGCAAGGATACAGCTTATTGATGTGTGTGTGTGTGTGTGTATATATATATAGCTTATGTATATCATCAGAAAGAGCAAAGTACCACGCCACTTCTTTGAGGAACGTCGTTACCCACCAGGTTAAGTCAGGGCTGTTAATAGTAGATACTGTATATAAGGCACTGTTTTGTACAGCTGAAGTCTAGCTGACTTCAAAAATCTCAAGCTTCACATCATTTCAGGTCAAAGACGAGGCACATGGCCATGCTCCCTTTACCCTGCAGCTTAGTGTGAAGCACATCTTAATGATGTCAGATGACATCTCCTTGGTGGAGTATTTCCAAAGAATTTAAGCTATCAGACCCCTGACTCTGCATGAGGAGACTGCTCTATCTCTTTCCTGATGAATGCAACTGCAACGCATCTGGACAGGATGTCCAAATGGGAGCTGGGATGGATGGTTCAGATAAGTTGTGACTGAACTTTTGACAAGTAGTATAAGGCAGGGGCTGAAACATTACATGTAGTGACAATTCAGTCCTCCTCTGTCTTTGGATCCAGCACCCAGTACTCAATTATTTGTATTTGTGTCAGTTTTTGTAAAACATAAAATGAATAGTATAAGCTGTGTGATTTGTGACTGTATTGAAAAGATGAAAAGCAAACATTTCTATTTTTTTTTTTTACCCCTTTTTTCTTGAGCCTTTTTTTTAGCCTTTAGTCTATAACAATAGAATAAGCTTTATTGATTCACCACAGTGGAATTTGCCTTTTTATAGCAGCTATCTAAAATACATCAAAATAAAGTCAATACAAATAAGAGTAATAAAAACTATACACCATGTTCCTTGTAAATAAATGCCATAGATCAACATATTGCAGAGAAAAACAATGCTCAAGAAATCTGAGTCAGGACAGAATCATTGTACCATATTGGATTACTTAATGTCATGTAGTCTAGGTTATCTAATTATAACACTTATTTGTATTCACAGTCTAACAGCAGTAGGCTATGTAGTCGTCTGATTTAGGCAGCGCTTTATATCAGGCACCAGAAAACCAGTTGGGGTAGCCTGCTGTTGTGCGTCTTCGACGCGCATGTTATGGGTAAATATAAAATAATGGCACGATCCTATGTGGCCAACTGAAGAAGTCACCTGTTGTAACTGAATAGTCTACTATTCCTAGGTGATTCGGAGCTCACAATAAAATCATCTAACACCCAGACAAGGAGAAACGGTCCACCTGACCGCAGCCAGGATTTACTGCCTAAAAATATCCGTCCCGTAGGATAATTAGGTACCAGTACAACCCCTTAACAGCTACCCCTCTACTGTCAATGCTAGGTGGTATGAGTGTGCCGTAGTGTGATGTGTCAATGCTTACCTCCGAGGCTGACGGGGCGTCGTGAAGAAACCCAATCAAAAAAGGAGGATTTGGGAAGATTTTATGAAATTTATTGAAAATTCAAAAAAGGCTAAAAATCGGACAAAGTCTTTTAAAGCTCCAATACAAATCAGTTAAGTAAGAGTTTATAAAAGGAAATAATAAAAGTTAAAAAATAAGATATTAAAACCAAGTGCCTGAACTCTACATTTTTTCAAAAGTTTTGGTCCCCAAAAGGGGAATTTTTTGTTCAGAGCGACGTGGAGTCAGTTGGCAGGAGCCAAAAAGATTCCCGATCAACATTTTCGAAGCCTTTTTATAGCCAATCGGTTTCTTTGTCTCGAACTTTTGAAAAACCACCTGTCTGAGTGAGGGTGCGTGTGTGTGTACAGGTGCACGTTAATGTGTAATTGTAAGTGTGTACTTTGTGTAACTGTGTTCAATGCTGCAGGTGCATCCTCCTCTACACTGAGGTCACATTCACACCTTGATGCCGCATAAAGTTCACATATCTAGACACCGCTCACCCAGAAGTCAGTTCATTCGTGAACCTCTTCGCTTTTTTTTCTCCAATTCGTAAATTCAAATCGGGACATCTCAAAACCACACGCCATCATAAGTGTGTGTGTGGTTCATCGCTGCATACGGTTTAGCAAAACATTGTCAGGGTTACATCATCAATTAAAACAAAAGAAAAAGACAATGCTTGCAAGAATATGAGGTTACGTATGAGCAAACAAAAGCAGTTGTGATCACATGAATGGTTGACATGGATTAAATGATTATCAAAATACATAAATTGCAAAACAAATTCACCAAACTGCATAATCTTTTCATGCATTGTCAACACAACAGTTTGCAAAATAACAATGCTTCAAAATCAAATGTTCATCTTCAAATGTACTTCCGTGTCAAATGACTGTTCCTCGTCATTTATTAGTTCATTGAAAATGTAATATAACGCTGTTTTTTGTCGGTTGTATGTTGTTGTCTTTGTTTGCAGAAAGCAGAAGCAGAAAAGTCTAGCCAGACAAACAAACGTTCCCCCAAGCCTGTTCAATGCTTCAATAGCCTACGATAACCATCTTTCATCGCTAACATGCTTTTCGTTCTCCCATGTTTACAGTTATCTAAGTTTCCTTGCTGAGTTACTTCTGGGTTTGTAGCCTACCTGTTTCCTCTCCCTCTCGTGCCCCACCAGACCGATGGTGTGTCCTGTGTGCTCAGAAGACGCACACGCCGCACATATGATCTGCTCGTCTGTGCAGCAGTAAACATCCAGGCGGCGGCTGTGCCTCCAGCACAGATCACTGCGTCCTGATGTCTCTGGGTCTGGGGAGCGTCGGGGTCTCTTTGGGGTCTGCATAGCCGCTTCTAAATGCTGCTTCTGTTTTCCTTAAGTCTCAACAACGTCTGTAACGGAAGGAACCCTTGGTTTCGTTTTCCCTGATAAATGCAGATACATTTTCGTGGGAGTGGTTCTCTGGTTGTTTGAGATGGGTGTTGCTAAATAATTTGAATTCTAAAAAGGGAGTGCCAAGTCTGAAGAACCACTCCTTTTCATTTCTGTATCTCAAAGGTTACAATTACTCTCTTCTAGGTCAGGTGAAGAGGTACCAGGTATCTCCAGGAGCAGGATAACCTCCTCATTGTGCTCTCACAAGGTTGGCCAAGGTTGCTGTTTCAGATTGTCCATCATTTAGCCTTTAGTACACCCAACAGAGTGTCTCCAGGCTCTGTCTGTCCGTCAGTGGATCATGGTTAAAACACTTGCATTTTGTGACAATATTTAGGTTTAGTTCTAAGTAATGTAAGACATTAAACCATTGTTCCCTAATGTTGTGATTATTATTATTTATTTTTTTGGTGTGGAAACTTTACTGTGTGCTACATTTGTTCTGTTCAATTTTTATTGCTTCTTTTCATGTCTCAGTTACAGAGACACATCAACCCCAAAATACATGGGCAAAAATTCTGGGAAGTGCTTACAATTTCACCTCTTTCTAAATTAAAATTGATGAATTAAAATTATAATGTCAAAGCCTATTAACATCAATTCAAATGTTTAGTCTGTCTTGTGCCCAATCGTGTTTCCATGACCTCCTGGGTGTAAAACAACATTAGATACCTGTATAGAAGTCACAAGTTAATCCAGTTTAGTGATGTTAAACCCAAATCAAGATTACATAGTGATCTATTTCAATACGTTACATTACACGACTACGGACATGCTTTATTCTTTCCATTCATCACAGCTGAGACAAGTCCTCTACATTTCAGGGGGGGGGTTCTCTCTTTGACTTTAATAAAATAATAACACATTAATAAAATAAAAACAGGAAATAACTGAATGTACACAAGACTGACAGTATAATTTTATTACAGTATTTAAATCCATGTAAAACAAAGAGAAAAGCATGATAAATAAGTATTACATTTCACATGTTCTCTCATCACTTAAGCCTCTTTAATAAAACACTAAATTAAAAGGTAGAAAAAGACGGAGGAAAATGTTTCTATAAGTAAACTGAGTTGTTCCTTTGGTTCAATCTGTGGTGAGTGAAGCTCGGAAACATCAGATCTCAAGACAGAGATTAAAAATCTGTTTGTCGGTTTTCTTTCAAACAATTGTGGGAATATGAGTGGCCCCTTTCTGTACAGAGAAAGTTCAATAAAACGTACTTAGAAGTTTCATTTGGTTAAAAAAAAAAAGGCTGTATTTTTACGTCCACTCACCCTGATGCCTTCATGGTCCCAGTGCAAAGTATGTAGGCAGCACCCAGGAGAGTTAGTCAGAATGCAGAACAACACAAAGGATGAGTCAAGTGTAAACCCCTAAAGTGATCACTTTTAAAAACTAATCAAGTTTCTATTTGTACTGAAATCCCGACTAAAAAACACCAGTCCTTTCACCTCCATAACATTAGCTAAATCAGTGAAAGTCCAATTTGCTAATGTTAAATGCATCAAGGTCAACCTCAACAAAGCGCACACATCTCAGTTTAAGTCTCAGAACTTCATTCATACCATGTCTTTAAAATAAAAAGAGAAGGGAAGTCATGAAGTGCTTCAAGGTCAAACTTACTGACCTTCTATAGCAAGTGAGAGGCACAGGAGTAGTGCTGGGTAGGGCTCAGGTCCACATACGGAAAAAGATTTAGCTCTAAAATAATTTCAGTAAAAACTGGGAGTGACATTATTGAGGGTAAAGTATCCATAGTTCATTTACTGGTTGGAGGACTGATTATAGTGTTAAACATGAAGAATAAAAGTCTAAACCTGGACGACCTTTGAGTTTGTACAGAACATGAAACATAATGCTGTGACCTGTGATCCATTGATCTTGTTGATTCTCACTGCAGCAGCTCTTCCCAGGAAATAGGTTTGGAGAAGACCTCGCGCTCCAGCCAGAGGTCGTAGTTCATTTGGAAGTCTTCGGGCAGGTCCACCCGCTGTCCCAGTACACTCTGCAGACAGTTGTCCACAGGCAGGAAGTCCGGGTTGCTGATGCTCTTGTCGTATCGGCGGCTGTTGAAGCGCTCAATGTTGGCCCGCAGAGCACACTCCTCAGCCTGGAAGTCCCAGGGACGAGCATCCAGATCTGCTCAAGGAGAAGAGAGAAAACTGTTGAAATGTGCTGCATGTAAATCTACTCTTAGGACTGGGCTTAACTAAAGTAGGATTTTTTCCTTAAAGTCGATGATTCCAAACATCAGTCCCTGATGAAACCGACAAACAGACACGTGATGAGGTAGTAACTATCATGTTTAAAAAAACATGTTTGTCTGACACTACTTGGTGAAGCTTCAGGGACACGTCAAGCTGATGCTAACTTTAGCTCACTTGCTGACTACATTTTTTCACAAGCTTAAAAAGTAATAAGTTATCCATTTCAAAACAATGGCAGCAAGAATTGTAATACGAGGCAGTATTCAGCTGACACTAGAATGCATTTTCCTAACTAAATATTAGTGATGTGTCAGTCGCGAACGTAATGGCTCTAAGAGTCAGCTCTTTGAAGAAGTGAACAACAGGAGCCGGCTCGTCATTGGGAGCCAGATTGGAGCCGATTAATTTTTTTCGCCTTATTTTCTGTTAAAGCCGGATATCATTGGTGAAGATGTCCGGTGGCATCTGTGTCCACACTGAGCAGGGGGAGGGGTTATACACACAGCAGACGAACAGGAGAGACAGACAGAGGTTCACACCTCTGTTATTTCCTCCTCGTATTTTTCCTTAAGTTTCGTTTCATTAAAACCGAAAGTAAACACGGTCGCTACGTGACTGCAGGTCTATTTTTAGAAAGGCATTTAAATGAATCGGAGGAACGATGGAACGTAGTGTTAAGAGACAGCGTCAATCAAGTTATCATTTGTTGCAGCAAGGAAGGCAGAGGGTGATCAGGTAAAGAGGAGGAAAGGTGAGAACTGTAATAAGCTAAGAGAAAACTCCGAAGAGCCACTTGGGAGCCGAAAGAGCCGGCTCTTTTTGGTGAGCCGAGCCGAAAGAGCCGGTTCTCTAAAAAGAGCCTGAATTCCCATCAATACTAAATATTCAATTGAAAATTGAATGTGTGTTCCATCTCTAATCTAACTTGTATCCTCTAAAATTGATTTGTTTTTTTACAATTTATTTTGTTGTGTCTCTGCACTCACCGTTTCCGTACGCCCAGTCATCATTAAGCCGATGTCGGACCTTCTGATAGATGGCCGACATGGTCTTCATGTTGCTCTTCCTCCACTGGCGTCCAAGGTATTTGGTCTGCACTTTGAGGAGTTTGAGGACATATAACTGCATCATTGCTTGCTTGACCTTCAGCGCCCTCTTCAGGATAGGAGCGGACTTAAACACCACCAGCATCTGGGACAGGAAAACATAGTGTTTAGAGTTTCTACATCAAAACTTCCATTTTCAAAAAACAATAAAAAGAATTTGTCATGGTGAACAGTTTTTGTTTTTTTGTTTTTTTCCCCCCAAAAGTGCTCACCATTGTTCTGGAGTGCTTCCACTTGGTCAGTTTGTTGAGGATCCTGAGCAGGTTAATACAGGAAAACAGATTCCTCCAGCAGAACTGATTATTGTCTCCTGCTTCCTGTTAACAAAACATCCACAAGGACAAAATATTCACATTCAAAAAGGACCTAGATTTTGACACATTTATTGGATAATGAAGCAACAACATAATACTCACCAAACTCTCTGCAGTCAACTCTGGGAGATCATGCACCACACAATGAGGAAAGTCCAAAACTGAAATGCTATTGGATGAGAGAGGCGAGGGAAGTGAAATAACGTCAATATGAGAAGTACACTGACATTTATTATGAATAGAGATGCATGTTTATATTCTCTGAGGCTCTAAAAGTACCTGTTTTTAGCTGTGATGTATGACATGATGTTCTGGTTGAAGAACTTGAGGATGAGGGGGATGCAGTTGGCGAACACCAGGTGTTGAGCCATGTATTCAAACTGTGAGGTGATCACACAACGTCATCTCTCAAAGTGAAACTAACAACTTTGTCATCAAGAGTTGGTTTTGTCTTTTCAAACATTCAGGCATAAATAATTTGGATGTGTGACATGACGTGTGCGATGTGTGTACCTGGTAGATGTGGTTGAGTTTGAAGTGTTTGAGGAGCAGCAGCAGGATGGCGGAGATCGCCTTGACGATGATCTCTTTGTGTCGGTTCACATCAACACCCAGTTTCATACTTTGCAGCACTGTGGTTCTGCAGAGTTAAACCAAGCCAATAAAACCCACTTAGATGACTTGCTGTTGGTTATGAAACTCAAGGGTGCCTCTATATGACACTCGAGCAATTCATGGGATGCAGAATGGGAACAATGATTTCACTTGAAGTTGAGCTTTGTCCACGTCTTACAAAATGAGAGAGCTGGATTCGTAACTGCTTTAAGTAATTGAAGTGATTCTACTAAAGCTACAACTTACACTTTCCAAACTGGAGTTTTTTATACAATCATATTTACAGCAGACCCCTTGCCTCCCAGTATTTCCATACCACATCATATAGGGATCTATAGTACAGTGTGACTAAAATTAGGATATGTTCCCTGCTCAGAAAATGAGTTTGCTGTCGAGAAGGTTACGTTAGAGGCGTTTGCTCTTTTCGAGGGAATTCATCTTAACTTACGGCATCTCCTCCGGCAGCACGTCTGCCAGGATGTTGATGGAGTCCGTCTTGGCTTTAGAAGTCGGAGCAGCTGCGAGGAGGATCTTCAGCAGAGCGATCTGACATTCAGAGAGAGATGCAGTCGGTGGATGATTACGGTACATACCACAACCAAACACGATACATGTACCGATACTTTTATGTAGAATCTAATTGAACACATAAAATATTACACATACACTACATGATAGTGTCTCCAATAAAACTAGAACATGATTCATTTAATAATGACTCACTGAGCTGCATTATAACATCACTAACCATGTACTGAGGCAAACTGGGCAGGATCCCCTGATAAAGCAGCTCAGTGGAGGACATCTCTACTTCCTCTTCACCCTGAATGATGGAAACAAAAACAACACACAACAAGGAGTGAGCTGATAAAGAAACAGCGAGAGAATCATTTTAACATGACAGACTTTTTATTCCACTCACCCCGGACAGAGGGGTTTTCTGAAACTCCTCCTCTTTTGCAATCTGTATCTCGGCTATGGAGACGTACTTGTGCTGAAAGAGAAAGGAAGACTCGATGCGTAAATACGTAAGCTCTCACTTACAATAAATGGGTCGATATTAATGGAGGGAAAAGCTATGTCAAACCTGCTTTAATGTCTTGATGCTCTCATGTATTGGCCTGGGCAAGCCAACAACTGTATTTGTATCACTGTAAAGTTTGCAAAGCAAGCAAAGTTTAATGCTTTATTTAAAAATAAAGTCAAATGGAGTAAAATAATAATATCAGCTAATTCGTTTGTTTCAACACAATACTTACTTTCCAAGTGTGTAACCAATAAATTTACTCCGACTGGACTCCAGGAAATTCTCAATGTCCTTTTCCCTGTTCAGGTGAAAATATAAGTACATGTTCTTTCTCAACAAACATAAAAGTCCACACAGTTTCAGTATTAACCACCACCAGTACCTGACTTTAGGAGCCCAAGGTAGACCTTTGGGAAAGGACACCCTCTCTGATGGAGGGTGAGGGATAGGTGGAGGCATGACCTCGTCCCTCTCCAGAGAGAACGCCTCTGCCTCTATTGAGTTGTCGTTGTCGTCGTTGTCATCCTCATCCTCGCGGGAGTCATCCGCCTTGTAAGGATCCTTCTCGTTGAATGCATCGAGGTTGTCCTGCTTGATCAACGACTGTGGGAGGAAAAAAAATGTGTACAGTGTGGACGTTGAAAATGTGATAGCAAATGGAATCAAGAGCCCTGCCTCATTTTGATCCAAATTAACATATAAAGGAAAGAAGAAGGCCTACATGTTAAAGGAAAGCAGGAAGTCATTGAACGCTTAGAATTGAAGGATTTGAAAGGCCCTATCCTTCTTTTGTCAGATACAAAAAAAGTCCAATGAAGGAGAATATGCTTCTTGGCTGTGATATATCACGTGCTGTTTTCCTGTCAGTTAAATAAGTGTTATCCAAACCACCAACATAAATCATACAATGCACTTAAAGAGGTAATAATAGATGATTTACTTGCAACTAGCTTCAACAAACAAAATGTTGGAGAGAGCTGCAGTAATATCTACCTTGTGTTCACGGCGTGCCCGTTTCTGCTGCTGCTCTATGAGGTCCGACGCAGACGCAGGAGGAGAAGCGGCCCTCATGCTACGTATGACCCGGATGCTGTCCTCTGGGAGAGGGGGGAGACCCAGCTCCTCTCGCTTACAGACCTTTATGCTTTGGAGCTGCACAAACCCTCCCAGTGTGAACTGAAAACAGAGGACATTCATTCGTGTCTCTTAACTTTTAAGAAGAATGTAAAATAAAGGAAAAGCAACGTATGAGAGTTCATTTTCTCTTACCAGTATACTCTTCCACAACAGCAATAACACCTTCTTCATTGGGAAGTGAGGGGCATGACCACTGCAGAACTTTGTAACCATACCGAAGAGCATGACAGAAATGGGCTCGTTGTTGAAAAGAGGAGAGCCTGGATCACAGAGGTGGAGAGGATATAACACACATTTAGGGTTGGTTTTTTCCACATCAGTGCAGATTTTGACAATGATGAAACTTACCAAGTTCCGCTCTGAACGTCTCCCTGATGATTTTCCACTCAGGTTTGTCAGCTGGGTCGTCTTGCTGTATAGTTTCAACCATCAGGTACATGATGTTAAGCAGCACCCTGAGATCAGTGCTGTCAGCGAGGGAGATGGCAGGTTTTCTCACAGCACTGCTACAAGCAGCGCTATTACTGAAAATGAGAATATAAGTTTACAATATGTTCTCCACACAGAATTTAAAACATTTTTTTTTAAAAGCATTAGTGATTTAAAGGCTTCTGCAGGGTGAGAAAAACAAATGGGGGACTTACTCAACCTCCATGTTGAGCAGTTCCACCAGAGCAGAGAAAGTGCCCACATCCAGCAGTAGAAAGATGTTGTATCTCATCCAGTATTGCACCTCAGCCTCAGAGCTGCAGTCTGCAAATGTTCCTACACAGATGTAATGTGAGAAACTGTTAACTATGCTGAGAAAACCAGAATTGGCCTGCTTGATCAACTCCCCACATGCCAGGATTTCACCCTCTTATATAATGCTCAATTAGCTTGAAATGAGATATGAGAAATGTGAATATTCATAATATTGAATAAACGTACAATAAACAACATTATACATATTGATAATAATAATGATGTGATATAATTATCTTATTTAGTCTTGTACATATTAGTCTTTAATTACCTGTTTTATTTTGAGCTAACTGTTATTTTTTAATGTTTACATTGTACACAAGTCTACCAAAGTTAAACTCCTTGTGTGTTAAAAACAGCTGGCCAATAAAACTGATTTCTGCGAACTGACCCTGAGTCATGTAAAGAATGGCTCTGGCTGCCTTCAGCCTCTTCTCTCGTGCTGTCACCTCCAGGCCGTCCAACAGGCGCATGGCGTGAGCTCGATGCTCAGCCGCATCGAGCTCTGTCCACTTCTTCTCAGAAACTAAAACAAAGAAAAAGAAAAGCGTATAGATAAGAAACGTGGTTTGCATGCATTCTTCCTCTGTTGCTAGCTTTAATCCATCACGATTGTAACAAGTTTTTTTAAAGTTTATCTACATACCATGTGTCCTGAATTCGACCTCGAAGCATTTCCTGTTAAGATCGAACTCTGGTCCTTCTGTATAACTGTAGAGCTCTGAAACAAACCAAAATGAAATAAACAGTTATCTAAACACATTTTATGTTGTGAAATATAAGAGGGATTAGTTCGAGGGGGGTAAAACAAAGTCAGGAAACCTCAGTTTCTATCATTACAAACATACATACCTGACAACTCTGCAGCCCACTTGTCTGTATCTGAATATTCAAACTCGAGGTCTGGAGACTCAGACATCCCCTGTGCACAAAACAGAACACATTTTAAACCCTTTTCACAAATGTTTTATTATAACAAGCCAAGAAGACTCAAGGGTTAGGCTTGTTACAATCACATATTTTTTACATGGAAAGTTCTCAGTTATTGATACAAGGATCCTATGGAGAATTAGAGAGACTTGTGTTTCCAACCACTTCATTTTCCACAGTTCCTCTGCCGATTCAGATTTTAAAAAAAACAACAAAAAAAACAACAACAACAACAGTATTTTAAACAATCAACACAAAGTGTCCTATATCAAACCCAGGGTAAGCTGAATACTAGAAGCCTGACCGAAGCCTTAAGGAAGGACTACCACAATCTATTATATGCATTATGATCTAATATATTGAAAAGCTCAATGACTTCTTTTACAGTGTATACTGTGTGTCTTGCTCTTGGATCTGTTAAACTACACACTTTGGATGCACAACAGCTTCCATTGAAGTAATGATACTTCACCTACACTGTAAGAAAGTTTGATGTTCATTTATTGATCATGACCTATGAGACGTAGATACATTTAAGAGAATCACCTGTGTTAATACAGTGATGCTTTCTCATCATCTCTATGTTGTGTTCATTCAAAACATCACAAACACAAGATACACACATGTTCAAAGTGATGTTCACAATAAGTCCTCATAAAACTCTTGTCGTGCAAGACAGCGTCGACTTGAAATTATCTTTTCTAATTTATGACGGACAAAAGTTTAACATGAAGTTATAGCCCATGCACTCATCAGGTCAACACATTATAAACGATAGGCTGTACTCATATAACACCTAGAGGTTTGTATTTTCAACAGGTCGCCTCTGACAGACAGCTCAGTCTGGCCTATGACTGACTCATTTGGTTTAGACCTGCTAGATTACGCTGCTAATGGATAATATAGAAGAGAAAACTTAGACTAAACCCACAGTATAAAGGACTTTAATTCAATGAGCCGAAGTTGCTGTTAGTTGACATCGACCTTCTTATCAAGGCAAGAATAAATAATCTACAGTAAGTTAGCTTCACCGGGCTAGCTACCATTAGCTGTGTTACAGTAGCAGCAGAAAAAGGCCTATCATCTATGAGTGAAAAATCCAACTCAAAATGAATAATAAACTTAGATTTACATACCTCTGAATCTTTCCTTGCGTTGCGGGTAAATTCGCCCCTGCTTTTGTTCGGTATCATAGCTCTCTGTTTATTGTTTACAGGAAGAAGCCCACCACCGTTCCCACCGATGTCCATAGTTTTCAGGGGCGCAGTAACTTCTCGCGAGATTAGAGTTGATCTTCGAGAGTCTGACTATTGTTATTCTGGTCCTCTTCATTAAATGGACAGCTGGGAAAGGACAATGTTTTTCCATGTGTTAACCGCCACGTTTTTTTCTGAAGCTACAACTATATCTACCTGGTTATTGCAGGAAAAGGATAACAATTTAATTGAAGTGAATGTTGGGATTTTAAAGAGACATCAAAGCCGTTTTCAATTTCAAACAGCAGTTTATTAAAGGGAACTGTGCACAGATATGTAACAGGCTGTATATTAATTACATTATGTTCTTCAAACTAAAGTACAGATACAGTATTGAAAGAACTTCATACCCATACAGAAAACTTCAGACCAGCAACAGTGAACAATAGTAAAATCACAGTGGTATTGTTTTTTTTATTTTATTTTTTTAATTCGGCCAGATCCAAGTTGTTGGCTTTCATAATGACAC
Organism: Symphodus melops; assembly: GCF_947650265.1. Classification (NCBI taxonomy): domain Eukaryota; kingdom Metazoa; phylum Chordata; class Actinopteri; order Labriformes; family Labridae; genus Symphodus; species Symphodus melops. Next base: position 16,465,318 of record NC_136694.1, read on the forward strand.
ATTCAACTGTCTCCATAATAGAGATAAAAACAGTCTGAAAGGGCTGTTACTTGTTCAAACAATGTGATTCATTACAAAGGAAATGACTATTGCTATATTCTTCCAAGATATATAATGGGGTGAAATGTGTAAATCCAAATGTGTCATTTCAAATGTTGCCTGCTTATGCCTCATACTGTTAGTCATCTTACATAAATGCATTTTTATTATTAATATATATACTGTGAAACATTGATTTCCTCTCTTCATCATCACACAAGTGAAATACTGTTTACAGAAGAAAACTGAGTATATGTTGCTGCATAGCTGTCACATAATTAATATTATAGTGTAGAATAAAATCCATGATAGGCATTATCATAGTTGCAGAAAAACACAGTTGTACATTTGAATATAAATTACTAAGTGAGTCACAAGGCATTGTCAACTGACCAGTTACCATAGTTACTGTGCTCATGTTGCTGACTATGATGTCCCCACTGAACACCCTTGGCTCTAATATTCCTGTACTAATGTAAAGATGAAAGCACCCTATAGTAGCGCTGTAGACTCCTGTACAATGAAACTGCAAAAGTAAGTGAGAGAACAACAATTTAAGGATAGGCGTAATCTTGCAGATCAAGTGCAAGGTGATGCAACAGTGGATATAATTGAAGCAACACCCTAACCAGAGAACATGCTGATACTTCAGAAGGACAGTAAGAGTGTCAGCTGTTTGGTGTAAATGTGCACCTTAGACAAACAGAGTGACTATTGCAATCTGTTGAAGAGCTTTACATCTAGCAAGACAACTACTACCTGCGAGGGATATATTTAAAAGGTGTTTGACAGCTAAAGTTAGAGAGGAAAAGATGGCAAAAGTTTGTGCATTAAAAAAGTCCTACTAAACAGGGTTAAAGCCTTTTGAGAGTGAAACGCATTGGGAAACAAACGTATGTTGAATTAGAATAGCTAAAATAGATCTGCAGATTGATAAACAGAAAATAAATATGAGATATTTGCCATGGTGAAGGTATTGACAGAAAAAGACTAGCCATGTTTAGACTAGAATCTGCAATAGATAAATACACATCCTGACATTAACACAAGACCAGAGTCCAGTGGAAAATCTAATAATAAAATCAAATATCATGACATTAGCTGATCAGAAGCACATACAGAGTAAACATACTGTATGTAACCTCACTTAACATATAGTCTGAGACACATTGTCTGCACAGATTATTTAGAGATGCAGTTTACGTATTATTTGGGTCCTAGATATAAAAAAATATCTTAAGCGTTTTTTAAGTAGTATGGTATTAATTAATTTAATGACAGTGACAGTGAGACTGAGAATATTTATTATTTTCATCAAGGTGAGAGGTGATGACCGAGTAAAAATATATTTTTACAAATCATATGAGATACTTGAATGCCCTGAGGTGCAGATACTATGTTCACCAGACACCAAAACCTCATTAATGGACACTTCTTCTGATAGAAATGAATAAAAGCTCCCTTTTGAAGTCTGCTATTGTCAAATAGTACCTCTTTTGTTTGTATGTACTGAATGTAAGCAGTATTATGGATGATACGACAGAAAATATGTCTTCTGTATCTTATGAATGGAATGTTTGAAGTGAGTAAACGCTGCCACATTAAAGCAAAATAAAACATTGAAGCTGTATCAAGCAATTCTTGCCTTATGTGGTCACAGACGGACTCTAAAAATCAGAACACACAGCCCACATTAACCCAGAATATCAAACTGGTATGGCTCATTTGTTGGCAAACAATTGCCTGCTTAAATATCCAGCAGACAAACCGCAACATCTAATGGAGTAAAGTTTCTGGTGACCTGCTCAATTTAAGTCATATATTGACTGGCCTTTTAGCTCTGATTTGGTCCCCCTACTCCTGAGAAAAACATTTGGACCTTGACTTTAGTTTTTGTACAACGAGGTTTAACCTTCTTATGGCAATGGTTTCCAATGCTTTCAGTGGTCTCAGTGAGTGACCCTTTACATCCCATTACATGGAGGAATTAGATACAGTAGGTATGGTTTCACAATTTATCATTTACATTCACAACAATTAAAACCCTTCCCTGTAACAGTAATTTGGCACCATTCATTTTTTTAACATTTGATGTTAATCTGAACCATTGAAGGAGCCAGCAGGTATGAAGACAGAAAATACAACTCCCACTAATCAGCTGATCTAAGTGCTGTGGTTACACTGAGTTCTTATAGTCAGGTGGGTACCATGTGCAGTCCCATGACAAGCAGCAAGTGAAGCAAAACTTGCTGTGGCCAGTGAAATACAATTAAATATAAGCTGTGCCTCCTGTGAAGAGTAAAAATACAATATACATAAATCTTTCTTTTTTTCCCCAGGGTTATGGTGTTGACGGATATCACAGCATCAAGGTGTGCTGAGATGTAAATCCCCTGCAGACTAATACCTGTGAATACAAAGCAAAGGCTGGTTTAGGAAACGCTTTACACTAGAGGACATCTTTAAGTCGTGTGTGTGAGCGTGTGCAGACTTAACCTGTAATAGTTGGGTTTAAAAGGACCGTTCTTATTCAGGCCCAGGTATTTTGCCTGCTCATCAGAAAGCTCTGTCAGGTGGGCATCAAAAGTGGCCAGGTGCAGACTGGCAACATACTCATCTAAAATACAAAGGTAGGATTTAGTAACAAATAGGAACACAAGACTCAACACAGGAAATCCAAGCGGTCACAGCCTAAAAAAGATTTTAAAGAACAAACACTCAAGGTATCTACAGTTTCAATTCTTACCCATCTTCTTGGGAAGCAAGTACACATCCTGCTTGTATCGTCCCTCAGGCGCATTGTACAACTCGATGAGGGCCAGGGCCTGAACATGAACATGGGTATTGGTTAAGAATAAAGACAATTCAACTAAATAAGGAGTACACGATGTATAAATGATCTTCTGATAACAGAGATACAATTAGAGACGTGTTGTGTAGACTAACGTCCTTCATGAGCAGGAATTTCATTTCTCACTTCCATTTTTCATTTGTTTTCTTTTTATTCTAATAACAATTCAACAGAAGGACAGAAGTTTGTCTATAGCTGCTATATAAACTCTGTAGAGGAGGTGGCTGAGAGGAGGATGTTAGTGAAGCTGACATCCATCATGGACAATCCCTCTCACCCCCTTGCACGACGCTGTGGGGTCTCTGAGCAGCTCCTTCAGCAGCAGACTGAGACACCCACCCTACAAGACTGAGCGCTACCGCAGGTCATTCATCCCATCTGCAGTCAGACTGTTAAACAGCATCACCACATGACTGTGTTATAATCATCTTTATCATTACTGTTACACACTGTGTGTGTTTTAATACCTGATCTGTCTTCCACGAAAGTGTACATAGTGTTTATGCCTTGTATTATTTAAGTCTTATTTTTTTTATCCCCTTTAAACTTGCTCATAGCTGGGTTTTTTTTCTTTTTTTGCTATTGATGCTGTTTATATTCCCTGTTTTACTGTTTTTTTGGAGCTGCTGTCACACCCAAATTTCCCCCATTGAGGGATCAATAAAGATTATCCTTATCCTTAAATAATTGCAGGCCACTTATTAGTATCAACTTGTTACCTGAGTTGTTGCTGTGATGGACAAGACAAAGGTAGGCACAGTGGAGCAGCTGAGGTTAAGCAGACGCCCCTATGAAAAATAAAAAAAACATTATGTTAGCAAGAATGTATGTGTTAAGAATCAATCAGGTTTAAGTGTTAATGTTTCAACATAATGAAATGTACATTTTAATTATGGCTGTAAAAAGACTACATTTTAAAAAGGTGTACATTTCAGTAGTAAATCCTATTTCGCATTTTGTAAAGCATATTTTAATTCCATTATTTCGCACTTCTCAAATTGGTGGTAGGCGGCTGTGGTTCAGTTGGTAGAGACGTCGTCTCTCAATCAGAAGGTCAAGGGGCTCAATCCCCAGCTCCAACGAGCAACATGTCCCTGGACGAGACACCCTTCAAGTTCAAGACTTTTATCTTGAACTGTCTTAAGCTGAGAATTCCTTTTTTGCCGTTTGAATTCAACCCTTTATTTAAAAAAGGACTTTGTGGTAGATCAAAGGTTCTGACATGAACTAAACAACAGAAAAAGGAACTCGATATGCCTCAAGGCCTGAATGAAAAACAGCGAAAGAGGAAGGTAAAAAGTGAAATGTTTTTAAGGTGGATTTCAGCTTTGAAGGAGTTAACAAAGTGAAATGAGAAATTTAAAGCCACAACCGTATTATTCTTTAACTTGCCATGAAGTCGTTTTCTAGCCAACAATTTGGTAAATTTGTAAGCACAAAAAGTAAAGTCACAGTATGTGTCTTTGTCTTCTTAAAACATTAGACTAACACACATCAATTGGGCTGGACCCACTTTTTTAATCTGTTTGTATTCATCACATGTAGCTGATAGTTAGGGTTAGGGTTAGGGTTATACACACAGTGTTATACACACAGCCAGTTACCTCAGCCAGAAGAATGACCCTCTTGCCATCAGGCCAAATAACATGATCCACCTGAGAGCGCACCCTCTCCCAGGTCAGCTCAGGGGTCCTAAGACTTGCCTGTGAGAGATGAGACTATCTGTCAGTAGTTGATAAAATGTACAGAGCACATTGCATACACTCCTCTTGGTGCAATCTTTATCCTCTTTATTAACGTGTTCATGCATCATAGTTTGAAAAGGGATTCTTAGACTAGTTTACCACATCGATCTCAGTGTTGGAGTGTCCCATGTTGCAGACAATGGAGCCATTTTTCATCCGGTCCAACTGGTCTCTGGTCACCACGTTCTTGTTCCCTTCAGAAAAACACGATCATATAATATCAGTGCACGGTACTTCATCTGACACACAGGACATAACTAGCACCAGGCCCTGAGGAAGGTGGACAACTATAAGTGGTTGCCCCCTTCATATTTCCACATAAAGATACCTGTGCATGTGATGATGACATCAACCTGCCGGATGACCTCGTTCAGCTTGACCACCCTGAATCCATCCATGCTGTTTGCACACAAGAGAAACAGGTTCAGCATTCAGCCTCATCGACAACAGTGACAAGCAGCTCCATTCAGCTGACGGACTTAAATCCCAACTGCGGATTTGTATCCAAGCTAGTCGTCAAAGATAAATACTGCTATGATATTTATGCTGTTGTCTGTCTCATGCTCATATATATTGACTTCCAAGACAATCCGTGTAGAGCTGATCCGTGTCGTTAGTTTTCCTCACCAGGCCTGCAGGGCACAGATGGGATCAATCTCTGTAACACAGACGATGCTTCCAAGAGCTTTCAGAGCAGCACAACAACCTTTTCCAACCTGCAGAGACAAAATGGCGAGCAGAGTTGCACAATTTAAACCTTACAGAGAAATGACCTGTAGCATTTAAACACAAACCATTTCAATAAAAAAAACCTTTCTGTGTGCACAACAAACTTCATTTTGAACATGATCAGTTTAATCAGTTTCCTGTAAATATAATCCAATGAAAAGCTTTAGCTGTAACATGTCCACTGCCTGTGTATCGTCACTGCAGCGTAATATCATAAATGCTTTTCAAGCCATGAGATTAATGTTAGTGCATACGAATTCTCTCACCTCGCCGTACCCACAGACAACCACCTGTTTTCCTCCAAACATGACGTCTGTGGTTCTCTTCAAGCTGGGGAGGTTAGAGACATCCAATTAGCACCTTTTCTTTTGGTCAAATTTCAACAGTACCATTCCAAAAAAACACTTCCCCTGCATTACTATCAAGCATTACTTGTCCTAAATGACCATTTTAATTCATCCTTTTGTCTGTGAATAATCTTCTTGAGGATACATGTACTGTATGTAAAAATCAGTCTATCATTCATATTACAGAAATTCACATATCCCAGAATTGTGTATTAATGCAGACATGTAGAATCAATATTGATAGTGGAACACCTGCAACAAGATTAAAGTGGACGCTTCTCGACACACACTGTGGTGAGTGTACAAATGATTTAATAGATAGTATAATGATTGAAGTGTTGCAGTTCCATTCTAAAACTGTTTGGTGTAGTGTTAAAAAGACTCCAGAGAGTTTGAAATGTGGACAGAGAATTAAAAGTATGCTGTTTTTTTTAATGCTACTTATGTGACATTTGTAACAGTAGATACATTTCTGAAGATAGGCATACTGCACTTCAGGCTGGATTCCAAACTGTGATTGTTTTTTTCCTCTACATCTTGTTTATTGTCATGGGGTTTTTCAAGTACAGGCTGTGAAATACCGGGCTTCACTCATTTAGCACACTGCTGCTAATTGAATGTGTGGGCGAATTCACAGCCGGACATGCTGCTTCTTTTCCATGATACAAACCCTGTGTAGTGTGAAGCATCACTTCGACATGGTTCAGACTCCAACAAACGCGAGCTCACTCACCCGTCAAGGATTGACTCTCTGCAGCAGTACAAGTTGTCAAACTTCTGCTTTGTCACAGAGTCGTTGACGTTCATCGCAGGTACACACAGCTTTCCAGCTTTGGACAGCTGATACAGCCTACAAAGGTGCGAGACATAAGAAACCTTTTTACCTCATGTCGGTGTGTTGCTGTGGGAGTTTCAAAGGAAGTGTATGTCTACTAAACGTTAAATCACCTATGAACCCCAGTGACACTCTCCTCCACAATACCCCTGATCTTCTTGAATACATTGGGGTATTTCTTGTACATCCAGTGTGTCAAGTCTCCTCCATCATCAAGGATCTTACAAAGAGGAAAAAACAACAGATTCTTAATGAAATGACAGTAAGAACAGTGTGATGCCTAATATTTCTCATCAACCATTGTACACCTTTTTTAAAATCAAACATTGAGGTTGGAGCAGCTGACAATCGTTAAAATGGGAAGTTGAGTCATGTAAGTCTACATCCTTAAACTATCAGTCTTAAGTTCTCACAAAGGTTCAAAAAGAAACTTTTCCACATACAGTGTTAGGCTGCCAGCCCTCGCTGTTGACGCAACGATCAATGCACCACCAGAAATCATCCTCAGACTCCCCTTTCCAGGCGAATACGGCCACACCTAAAACCCAACAGACAGATAATATATATTCAATATCTAACATCAATATACAACTGTTTGTCTACCAGAGGCGGCCGTTCAACAGGAAGATCTGAAAGTAAATGAGGGCAAGGTTAGCTGCACTGTGACACCCAAGTACTACTGTATCACCATGAATGTATGAAGTCGAATTTGATGGTTTTCACTTTATAACCCTGTAGTACATGTAATACCGTGTACAGTAATAACTCTCCAGCACAAATGGCAGACACAAACTCAACCCCCACAAAAAAGTGCAATCTCCTAAATCTGCTGAAACCCCCTCAACTTGTCACATCATGAAAGGTCCACTGTGGTAATTTAGTGCATAATTAAAGCGCAACCTAGCAACCACAGATCAACTTCAGCAGGGCTGTTCCTTCACTAAATGCCAAATCTTATGTGTTCACATTTTCTCAAAAGGGCTGATGTTTTACTAAGAGAACACTCATGTAATGTTGTCCCATACTCACTCTTTGTTAAATCACATCACTGACTGTAATCAAGAAAAAGGGATAAAAACTGTTTCTATTGTACCTACTGAAAGGCTCTCTGCATTATTTGATTCCAGGCACAGAGAGTCATGGTGTTAAAACTCATGAAACCCATTGTGAAAAACATCTGGATTTAGTTATGTGCAGTGATTTTAAATGTGAAAAAAGAACAACAGTGATTCCCCAAACTTTGGAGAAAGTTATATCTGCATGATAGGCTGACCTGTCTTTAATTATCTTCTTAAAACGTACTTTTAATCCTCGGCTGTATACTCAGTAAGAGGTTGGTTTTTTTGTGCTTTTGCTTTTATTTTGTAATGTTCCATGTTTCTTTTAAATGAGTCTCTGCGTTTTATTGTGTTGCCTGATTTTTTTCCCCCTTAAACTGGATTGTGTGTTTCTTTTGTCAACTTTGGTTATCTTTAAGTGTGCTTTATAAATAAATGTGGATTTGAAGCTCCTCTCCTCCCCTGGAAATCTTACCGGTCTCTGACAGAGCAGCAGCCACTTCGTTCTGTGTGGAGTATATGTTACATGCAGTCCAACGGCACTGAGCCCCGAGAGCCACCAGAGTCTCGATAAGCACCTGATACACAGAGGTGAGCACGAGCAGAAAAGGAAATGGTCAAATATGATTGGGCCGTTCGCTGTCACAAATACACCAGTTACTTATAATTGAAGATTACAATGAAACATGTCTGTGTTGTATCTGCCTCCTTGTTACAAACTTCATTTGGGATTGGCTGTTTGTTGACGAATGACCAGTTACATAAAAAAAAACACAACCAACTGTTCATCCTAACAACACCCTAAATACATTAAGATTCAGGTTATTCGAGAGTAAGGTTAGATAACTGACCCATTAGCTGCATGTCATCTTCTACTCTGAGCAGTCCTATCCAATTTGGGAAATTAAGACAACCTTTTTTTAAAAAAAGTCTGTTTGCTAGACAAGCGGTTTTTGCAAGCGGTGCAAAAACTTTGAATAAAATTGGTCAAAAATCTGTTTCAAAAAAGCAGTGCCAAACTGCAGCTTCTACTTGGGGGATGAACTTTAGAGAGAGAGGACTTACTGCAGTCTGGGCAGTGATGTGAGTGCAGCCCACAATTTTGGCACCTGCCAATGGTTTCTCACTTTGAGCTCGCTTCCTCAGTGAGATGAGAGCTGACATATCTGAACACAAGAGGAAATATGAAAATACAGACTAATGAGAAAAACAGCATGGTGCAGAAGAATCCAAGAAAACTCAATATTTGATCCTCTCAGCTGCAACTGACTCATTTTAAACAGAAACACACTATAAATACACTCTCAAAAACACATCTTAATTACAATGTTGATTTTAGAGGGAAAGAAATGAAACAACTATAGCCATCACATAAAATCTAACTATTGTTTTATAGTATATCAAAGCAAGCAGGATGACCTCTAGTTTTAGTCAACATCTAAGTCAAAAGGTGACATGATTGTCTTTGCTGTGTCTCACCTTGTTCCGCGATCTCGATCTCACGTCTGCCAAATTCGGCCTGTTTGATATTCTTGACACAGAAGTCACTGCTGCCTTTGGAGTTAACCTGAGTTTTGTCCCGAGGGGAAGTCTCATCATCCGAGCTATCTGTGTATGACGCGGCTGTTAGGACATTTTTTTTTTTTGTTAAACAAAAGTAATCAAAGCCAGTAAGGAGCAAACAGAAAACAGTACGACTGAAAAAAATGACTGGACGAGATGTCCTACTGTGTTTTAAATACTGAGCTATTAAGAACTAACAGAACAATCAAACCATCATTATAATAATAACTGATGTATATTAATCACTTATATCAAACAAACAAAAATAGAGCTCCATCTTTCTTTACTTTGTGTATCACTGTATTCACTGCTCCACATGATATTAGCAGCATGCCTGCATGATATTAAAGACGACGTTATGGAGACTGATACTGAACTCTGGTGAGTAGATGTCTGGCTGTCCCTTCTTCTTACCAGAGCTGTAGCTGTCGGTGGAGGACTGTGAGATGGAGCGGGACAGCGAGCGGCGGCCGGCCTTGGTGGGAAACCTGCTGAACTCCTGCTTATCCTCCACAAACTGGATTTGCTAAAAAAATAAAAAATAAAGGCTCATGGTAAATTCTGTTAATCATTTTTAAGTGAGGCTTTCAATTGATTTCCCATGGAAACATCCAGCCATAACACAAAGCTGAGATCTTATTAGGGTCCAGCTGTGGCGTTAATACAGTTTCCCTTTGACTGTTTGTATTTCTCTCTCCACGTTTACAGCCTTCACCTTTCCTCGAATTTGAAAAGGTGTGATCAAAGAAAATGAAGGTATTCTCCACAAAAACAAACACGTGAACAATATGCAATCCTACTCAAGCCAGTACGCTTATGTTCCTGAATCTATAAAAATAGATGTCCTGCTTGCAGATCAACAGACATCTGGCCATCAAATGAGACAGATGTTCCTAAACTAAGCTGCCAAAGCCATTTTTTTTTCGGTGTTCTGGCTGGTCAAATTTTTCTTATGATTGTGAAATGAATGGGAACATCCTCTCCGTTTCTCCGGGTCCCAAATTCTTTCTGATACTTGCATTTCCAATAGGTCATGTCATCTTAATTCACTTTCTTAGGCACTGGGTCGCAGTATTATCTGAGGAATGTGATACAACATCAAACAGTACCATATTCAGGTTGTGTTGTTATATGTAGCGTGGGCTCCTTCTTAGAGACTTGCTTGTTTTGCCATCTCACCACTGATGCTCGTTTTTCTATGTCAGTTCAGCTTGTTGAAGACTTCACCCTTCTTTATTTTTCAACCTCCAGATGAGCCGATAGCACCCACCAAGGTTCACTCATGAAGGTGTGTGTGTGTGTGTGTGTGTGTGTGGGTGTTAGAGGAGAGTACTGGCATTTTTGCTCTCTGTAGCTTTATGCGTGGTCAGCTAACTTTTTATCACGGCTGTCATCTTTTTTTTTTTCCTGACAAGGAACTTGCGTGCATGTAAGCAACATTAGTTAGTGAGAAAAATCCACAGAGTGCTGTAGCTTTATCTTTTCACATTCAGTGAAGCGCGTCAAGGAATGGAGAAGTGGACGGGCAGACGACTCCACCTCACAGTTTGTTTTTGTTTTTTGGCATTTCCTTTAACACTTCACTTCCATCTTTTGTGTCTCTGTGGAAACAAAATTACGAACAAAAATAAGTTATCAACAGTCTGAGCCGGAGAAGATTAGGTCAGGTGTAAATCCGCCAACACACTGCAGTGAGAGTCGGGTTCCTTCCTCTGTGATGGACTCAGTCTCTGGTTTCGGAGTTAAGACCTGGTACTGAAAATCCTCCACATACCAGGGGAAAAGAACTTGGCAACAAAGAACAATGCAAAGCTGTTTTTCACCAGTTTAAGGTGACAAGACACCGCATATTCGACTCCTGCACAGAACAGGGTGTGCTGAGTTTCATGATCCCAAAGCTGGACAGATACAGACCATACACGGTATAAGAAGAGGACAAAGAACACGCGATGTCAACCACTGATTTGTGCTCATCTGTTTTTAAGACTGTTATTACTAAGGATGTTTTTGAGCAAGAAGAAAGAAATGACAGTAAACAAACAGTAAACAGCAACACATATTCAAAAAGAACACTGAATTTCAATCATTTGATATTTCCTTGCAAACACTTTGGCCCATTAAAAGGATTTATGTGAGGCCCATTGAGCTTCACAATCTAAAGACTGGCTAATATAGATACAGACTGTATAGATATAATAAACGTGTCACTTCTGATTTCATCATGAATGGAAAAAGTTCAAGTTTTCAGCTTTTATGCAACATGTTGAGTTGAGTTTAAAGGGATACTTCACCCATTTACATGAAGCTGTGTATCATTAGAAACATGGTAGTAGTTTTGAATGGTCGTGAATCCAACCCTCATTTTGCCCTGAGACGAGAAAAATTTGTTTTTCTTTGCTTGGAGCATGTGTTCGAGTTGGTGCGTGTTTAATATTTCACTCGGCTAGAAGAGAACTTTCCCCTGTTAATTAAAAAAAAAAACACTTTCAATTTCAGGTGAAAAAAAGCTGAGACTCTTCAATGTACTGTGAAGATTACACAGACAAACATTATTTAACAGGACGGATAAGTGCCGTTTGAAACATGTACATAAGCTTCTTCATAAAATAACAACCTTTACCTAATCAAACCACATCTGCCGCTAACTGCTCATGTTGCATCTTTTTATCCTTGTTGCTGGTGTTTGTGCTTTGCGTTGTGTGTACAAAGAGACATGTCTGCAAAAGGAGAGACAGTCATTATCATTCAAGCTTACTCAGTTTCCTGGGTAATCATTTGTAAGCTTATGACTATATGTACTAGAAATATTAACTACTACAGGACACAATAGTTCAACTAAACATCTGTAACATAACACCTTAACATGTGCTAACATTAATAGATGTCTGACGCTAAGCTTTGAGCACAGCAAACCGCCCTCTCTTTTTTTAATCCTAAAACAGACGGAGGCCTCCGGTGAACCCTCGTGAAAATTAAATTAACTGTCAGCCAATAACCTTTTCTGTCTGTGCCTCAGAAAAACACCATGAATTATTTCACATTGACTCTAGCTGTCTCACTCAGAGCTCACTATTTATAACCTCTCATTGTGATGAAATCTACACTGACGATGTACACAGTTGTTATATGTTCTGATATTCTGATAAAAGAAAAAACATGCAAATGATGTTAACTCTGAACTGTTTTATTCATGTGTTCTTGTTGACATCTATTGTTAATCACCCTTAAGAAATGTGCCCTGAAGCGTGCCTCTATATCTGAGGATTTAAATCACATTTAAAATGATAACTTTTCAATCAAAGTTTTTTTTAAACAACACAAAATCACAAACAATCTCTTCACACAAAAAAGAGAATTAGAATGTAAAAAAAAAGGTAAGCTATATAATGAGGCGGCCAGGCTGACAAATAAATAATTAAAATGAGAGTGTTGAGTTTTTGTGTTTGATGGATTCAAAAACAAACGGCTCACTCAGCAATCAGCTCACACTTTCAAATAATGATGGAGTTAAACTCAAAAAGCTAACAGGAAATAATAATCACAGTGTCTGATGTGTTGGTCCAACTATGTTCCTTTTACGGCGTTGTGCTGCTTTTGACATGTGTAACACTAAACAAAAAGATGTTTCTATTGTAGTCACTAGACAAAAAAAACAGTTTAGTTTTTCCATGTTATGGTCATTTGCCCAGCTAAAATGAGGTGTGTCAATGCCTTAAGTTTTAAACCCCCAGGAACTCAAGGTAAAACTCTTCCTTGTTCCTTGAAGGTGTGAGTAAACATTGCTCTTTTGTTAGAGTTACAAGGAGGAAATCAATCTGTTTCCTTGAGATGGAGAACGTTAGGAAATCAATGGGGGGGCTGTGTTTTCCTTTTTTGCTTAAGAGAATATTCGTGTGGACAATAGTAATATGACACATGTGGCTATTCATAGCTAATGTCCTATTGCTTTATTACACACTGAGTACAAACTGCCTGTCCAATATGTCTCTCCTCTCTCAACCTTGGGTTAATAAATACGTTTTCTATATAGAGACTATATAGACAGAACATAACATGCGTATATGACAAACATAATATGCACTGTATAAGCTACCTTGACCAGGGTGTTTCTAAAGCAATTACACAGTGGTCTTACCTTTTTCACTGGTTTGTGAGTGGGCACAGCGCTGAAGGCGGACGACAGCTCTCCCATGTTCATTTCACTATTCTTGCTTACGGTCATGGCTGAATATTTCTCCGCTACGTTTTCGCTTTCTTTCACATCTTTGCTTGCCTGTTTCACTTCCAACTTAGCATCTCCTTCCGGGTCTGACATGTTGTATGGTGTCTGCTTAAACTTACCTGGTCTAATAATATTCAGTTAAGTGTCGGGTCTTCTTCAGTGACAGCGATGTCACGCACTCACGTTAATGATGTCCTCGCGCTGCTAGCAGCAGTCTGCAACAACGGGGCGGAAGAGGCTTACAAAGTGCGTTTATCTGGAAACAGAGAGAGCTATCGCAACAATGTACTAACTGTCTGTGTGCACTTCACTGTTGTGTTACGCGGAAAAATGTCGTTGAGTTGTCTGTTATGTTGCTGCGGAGTGACGCTGTGTTGAGTCCCTGCTTAGCTCAGCTGTCACCTGGATGAGTTACACTGGAGGCGGTAACTTCAGATAGGGGGCGTTCAATATGAACTGCTGCGTTCATGGGAAATAGGACATCTAAATCAACATATTGTATGTTTACAGACTGTTTTTGCCCAAATTTAGTCCAGTAGTTTACGTGGTAGCAGCTTTGCATATTATCAGCTGTGCAAGAGTGCACGCTATTTTGGAAGTCCTTTGAGTAGTCTAGGTCACCTTACGGTTAACACACAACAGTGTCTAACTGTGTCAAATATATAGTCATAAAAAAGGTGTGTAGGTCGAATGTTTATTGCCCCCAAAAAGAACTCCTAGTCTGTAGTTTATATCGTAGTTTCGATGACATCATGCAGACCTTCGTCCCCCTCGTCGTAAGGGGCTGGTTTTACATTTTTTTACAACAAAATTTTAACTTTTTCGTAAGGGGGATGTTACGTTTTGTTTTTTGTTTTAAAAATGTGTAACTTTTATGAAATTGGCATATAATACGAATAATGTAGACTAATAGTTATTTACATGCTCAGTGTTTGAGCTCTGTTTTCAGGACAAATAACATTGATTTCCCACTACAAAGTTGTAACCATACTTTATTAATCCCCTGGGGGAAATTGTGGTTCTCACTCTGTCATTGTAGAGACATACCTCTTACACACAGGCCTGAATCACACACAAGCAGGACCTGTGGACTTGCATTGATGGAAAGATGTCAGAGTGCTGCGGCTGCCCCCACTGGAAGCGCTGATAGGGATTCGGTGCCCTGCGCAAGGGTACCTCGGCTTGTGCTCAAGAGGTGGTCTGGCGCCTCTCCAGCAACCAGACCAACTTAAATTAGTGTCTGAATCAATGTGTCTGCAATGAACTTGCAAGCTATACACACTTTAAATACATTAACATACAACACAACCATGGTTATGTGTTGGGCTATTTGACTTCAGTGATATGTGTGTAAGAATATGAAATTGTGTGTAATTGATGTGTCTTTCCCACTGAAACGGGATAGAATACATCACAAAAAGGCAGGATATAAGTTGGGATGAATTTGATTACATCATTCCTTTAACAAAGCTCTTTAACAGGTAGATAATTAGTAAACGCCCCTAAGTGCAAGATCAGTCATCAGACGTCTTAAATGTTTTTATGATAATAGAGTCATGGATGGTGCAGCCTTTTACTTTGATGTGGTTTCTTTTTATTAGAATTATTGCAACTTTTGATTGTATTGTTAAATATTCTTGCTAGGTCTTTGTATTGTCTTTTTTTGTTGTTGTTGTTTCAAGATTGTACATTGTAAAATAATGTATTCAATAAAGATATTTGAAATAAAAACAAACGCGCGCGCGCGCGCACACACACACACACACACACACACACACACACACACACACACACACACACACACACACATACACACACAAAATCGGAAGAGCGCCACAACCCATTTACTGTCATGTTGTGGCAAAAGAGGGTAACGCAGTGTAACGCACGTCCAAGAGAGTGTGCGTTTGATTATGAATACCGGCTCAGTTTGGTTGTACTCCGTTTGAAGTGCTGAACGAAATACACTTATATTTCAGAAATATTTCTCACATACTATAGTAATGTGAAGCACTTTTATTATGAATTTTGGATTTGGAAAAGGGCAAAGGGAGGCGTACGCACTATTACTCACTAACCCCGCCCTCCCGGGAGAAGCAGCCCGGTAGTCCCGCTGACAAAGGTCGCTTATTTTCAGTCACGCCATTTTCCTTCGACCGACCGAGAGGGAGAAACCAGCGAGGGAAGCGTGTCCTGTCTCCGCTGTGAATTGTAAAAGAAAAAGGTATGCAGGAACACATTTCTTGTTCGTTATTCGTTGTAGAAGTGTTGCCTAATGTCGCTTTTAATCCAATAATCGTGTGTTAATGTGTTAATGTGTGTTTGTTAGCTGCTCAACACTAGGCCTCAGGATGCGACAGCCATTTTAGCTGCCGTTACGTCCCGTTAGCTACATTAGCTTCAAGGCGTCTAATCAGAGTTTGAGCTCGAAAACATTTAACTGAAAGACATGATAAGTTCAGTGTTGGTGTACAGATACACACTACAGTACTTTGAAACACATATGGGGCATGATTTAGGGAAATAAACGCATGTTTAGGAGGACATGGATAGCACAACGCTGGACTGCTAACAGACATGTAGGCCAAAGACCCTTCTTCCGCTCCGAAACATTATAAAAAGACTAAATCATTATCGATTTGGTTCAGGGATAATCAGTTAAATTGTCTCGTACATCCATTTTGCTGCTTAATTTGAAAATGTACACACACAACACCAGTTGTATATATGTGAGTGTTTCCCCTTTTTTAATCTGAATTAATAACCACTTCTCTGTCTTTGTTCATTTTATAGGATCCGTCATGCATCGTGACTGTCCGCTTGACTGCAAGGTCTATGTGGGAAACTTGGGCAACAATGGGAACAAGACAGAGCTAGAGAGGTCGTTTGGCTACTATGGTCCCCTCCGCAGTGTTTGGGTGGCAAGAAACCCTCCTGGCTTCGCCTTTGTAGAGTTTGAAGATCCAAGAGATGCAACTGATGCAGTTCGTGAGCTTGATGGACGGTAGGCCAAAGTCTGAACCACCTTCTAAACATGTCAAGAAACTTAATTATTTCATCTCATGACAGCAGTGATTTAAAAAAGCGGGTCTGCTTGTTTTGTTTGTTTTGTTTTCTTGAATTTCCCTCGTGATCAATAAAGTATCTATCTATCTTTGTAGGAATTTGTGTGGTTGCCGGGTAAGAGTAGAGCTGTCAAACGGTGAGAAACGCAGCCGAACCAGAGGTGCTCCCCCTTCGTGGAGCAGACGTCCTCGAGACCGAGATGACTACAGGCGGCGTAGCCCTCCAGCAAGACGAAGGTGACGTATGAGTTTATTATGCAGTGGCCAGTAGAGACAAAATATAATTTTGTGATTTATACATTACTGTGACTTACTGACTCCATCCTCCAATCCACAATATATGAGAATAGCTTATGTTTCTCCTGTCTTGGTATAGTGTTAGTCTACCCGACTCTGTATACATTTGTGATTTTTACTATTCTTAATGCTTATATATATATAGAAACATGTTTATCTTGTGCAGGTAGCTGAACTGGTTCATAACCAAAATCTGAAAAACAAAATTTGACCAGGTGTCTAGTGTAGCATTTCTTGTTGAAAATCTGGACTAAAAGACTCTAACATCTTCTTCAGGCACTTTTGATTCTTCTGAGGGGACGTTTTAAGTACACATTCACAGTGTTAATGTTTTACATGCTCTTAAATGGCAGAAATCTTCCAATGTTGGAAACAACTTTTAACTTAATTTTGGGGGGGATTTAAGTGCCAAATGTGATGAATTTTTTTCGTTTTGTTTAAGGATGCTTTTTATTTTTTCATCTATATTAATAAGAATGAAACCCGTTGCAGAGCCACCACCATGCCTCTTCTCACCACCCTCTGAGTCAATCAACTAGTCCTCTTTCAGCATCATGTGACTGCTGACCATCGTGCCCCAATCAGCTTGGCTGGTGCTGTCACATGACCAAGGCATGGCCAGTCGTCAGGTTGCACCAACCCATTGGTTCCTCAGCATGCCCTACTCAACCTCCTCCTCCTTCAGCCTAAACCCAAACGGCAGCGGCCCACCTCTCATTCCCGACCAATCAGCGTATTACGTACTCAAATGTCTACAACCTACCATCAGCAGCCTTCGGCTAACCAATTAAAGCAGGAAAAAAGCCACAGCCAGCCCCCATCTGCCTGCCACCTAATCACCTTGCAGCATCTGGCCAGTCCTATTCAGCCAATTCTACCTACCCGGCCGACAGTCTGCCTCCCTTTCGTCATATCTAGCTTGTTGAAAACCAAAAAAACTAGTAAGTTTTCCTGCTTCATTCAGTACACTGCTGATATCAGTTATGAAAGTGAAGAGACAGGTGGTTTCAAAAGGTTATTCTTTTCAATTATTTGCACCAGACTTAAACTTCACATTTCCAAAGATTTCGTTTATAAACATCTAGTATGTTTTTTGGGGCTCTGAGCAGAATAATAAAGCCACACAAATCAAACCTCTTCTCAACCCCCCACTGAATATCAAAAGGTGTTTTATTTTCTCTATTTTGTGTGCTGTATGGTTGGTTATCACACATTATAGTCTGGTTTCTTCATAAGATTTATACTCAGTGACTTGTTAATGTTTGTTTCTAGCCTTTGATTTCATAGGGGCCCCGTTTAATTGCAGTGGACACGTTTCGTACAGATGGTGACCTCTGAGTGTGTCTTGTTATTCCCACACTTTGGCTAGTTCATAGAACAGTTTAATCAATCAAATGAGCTCCCTTTTGATTATTTCATAAGTTGTATTGCTGAGGTGCCATGAACGTTTTTCACACTAACCATAGAGCACATTCTTCTCTACCACTTTGCACGGGTAAATGTATTAAGAGATGCCTATGGCAATGTGGGATAGGTGAGTAATGGGTCCTTAACACATTCCATCTTTATGCACTCTGTCCATTACCAGTTAGATGTTTTCTAAGATGATTATGTTCCTGAAAAACCACTCGGGTCTTTTCATTTCCATTTTTGGGTTGCTGAGATAGACAAAGGGCTGTGTTGAAGGTGGCCCGTTTAAGAAAAGGATTAAAAACAGTGTGGATCTCTGCGGGGGATCAGTTTGCCTGTGTTTGTTCTTAACGCGTCTGTATTTTCCCTGCGCAGATCCCCACGCAGGAGGAGCTTCAGCCGCAGTCGCAGCAGGTATGTCAAATTAGAATTTCAACCTAAGAAGCTTGAATCTTAAGGGATGGAATTGTTTTTTTCTGTGTCATGT
Organism: Symphodus melops; assembly: GCF_947650265.1. Taxonomy (NCBI): domain Eukaryota; kingdom Metazoa; phylum Chordata; class Actinopteri; order Labriformes; family Labridae; genus Symphodus; species Symphodus melops. Next base: position 16,483,966 of record NC_136694.1, read on the forward strand.
TAAGGTGTAAGGTGTATTTTATAGAGTCCATATTCTTGTCATTTCAAAATTCTTAAAGGTATCTAACGGGACAAATACAGTTTACGGTTATTCTTTGTCTGAATAATCTTTTTTTGTCTATACAATAAATTTGTCTTTGCATTGTTAAATTTCTTATGTAAACCAGCAAAAAGTAGTTTGTGCAAGCATTAAATGACAATCTTGTAAAAGCAATAGTAATTTTGTTCATGTTGTCTTTGACATACAAAATATTGGAGGTGAAACCTCTACTATGCTCAACTTCACTCACTTTAACTTACAAGCCTGTATTCTAAATCTATGCCTGTTATCCTAGCCACAATCTATCATGATGTATTTATCCTGGTTGTTTCTTTACAGGTCTTTCTCCAGAGACAGGAGGAGGGAGAGGTCCCTGTCCCGGGACAGGAACCATAAACCTTCAAGGTCTTTTTCACGATCAAGGAGGTACTGATATCTTTCTTTATCTCAAGATAACATCAGTCTTGTGTTGAAACATGTTATTTTAAATTAAATCAGCCTGTAACACGAGGAAACTGCATCACCAAACGTATCATTTAGGTCTACGACTGTTTGATTGTTTGATGCTTGCATCCAGAGTGAGTTCAATAACCTCTATCTAAAAAGTTTCTTTTCCTTCCCCACAGCCGCTCCAGGTCTGCAGACAGGAAGTAGAGCAGTGTCTGTCAGGAGTAAAGGGAGCCGGAGAGAAACGGTTATACATGTGTGGCCGTTTCATGTGATGGATTTAAACATGACCGATGTGGTCTTTTTTTTTTTGTCGTTGAGTTTTTTAAACAATCAAGCATTTTAGTGTGTCCCCTCCCCCCTCTTGTTTATAGTACATTTTCAGACGCATCAAGTGGGTATGTACAGGTGTGAAGTCACATCCATCTCGTCTGTCCTGAAACAGTTGTGCAACCCAGCATTCCAGTTCACCAGTTAATCTCAAAAGAGCTTTAGTTCTGTCAATGAATGTACTGTGTAGTTTAACTTAGTGTTAGAACCTTTATTTTGTTTGTTTTTTTTCATCGTATAAACGCCAGCAAATGTTTTTTTTTTTAAATGGTTGGGATGATTTATAACAGAAGTCCCTCCTATTGATTGTCTATAAAACCAACTGTTTTTCAATGTGCTACTTTCTTACTTCATACTGAAGGTTTCTGTCAGTTTGTTGGTTGGTTGTGATAAATGCACCCCTAATTCAAGATGCAAAACTTTAACGTGCATTGAATTAAAAGGTGAAATGAACAAATCTATTTTTTGTCCTTTTTTTCGATACTCTGTAATATTGTCTTTATTAAAGTACGAATCAAGACAAGACCCATGTTCTATTTGTCTTATAATGGTATAGCGGTGGTAGACTTTATTTTATTTTTTTTATTTTATTTTTTTGTCTTAAGGGGGCTCCCACTGTCTATGAACACCCCACCTCTGTTCAAGACAAAGTCATTGATGCATCAAAACAATGTCAATAGAAGTGGATTGATTGACTCATTGATTATTCTTGAAGCAGCACTTTGTTAAACTTATGTGGACATTAGGTTTATACTAAAATGGGTAGCGCGTTTCTTTAGACTGATCCACATCAGTGACACTTGGTGGTGCTGCTGAGATGTATGCCATGCATTGAAGTTTCATAAACGTGCTTTTAATTTTATGGTTTCAGTTGTACTGTAATACAAAATAAGCCATAGTAGAAATAAGCTTTGAGTTCTGATGTCATTTGCATCTTGGATATGCTTGTTTGTGTTTATATTTTTCTTTGTGGTGTCAGTCACAACTTAGTTGTACAGTGTAAGGAAATATGAAAGCTTGGCATATTTAATCGATTCTTCAGATTGACTAGATGTCCAAAGGCCTTCCAGGACAATTAACTCCAATTAAAATGTAACCAACCACAGTGTTTTGACAATTCAAAGAAACCCTAATACAGTGTTGAAGAATTGATTGATGGGATGTTTCCCAGTTGTTACATAACACAACTTAAAGGAAAGTCAAAGAACATTCGTGTCAGGTTCATACCCTTGTTTTCCACAGTTTCCCTCTTTTTCTGCCAAATGATTAATTTCACTTGTGTAGATCAGGGAAACGACATCTAAATATCAGTGTCCTCGTGCTGCTGATAAAGTTTGTTTGTGGTTGTAACTTCTACAATTCATAAGTTCCTTAGGCTGTACTAGCGAGTCCTCAAGTAGGCCTACTTTCTGGAGAGAGGCTTTTTTCTCTTATACGAAGTCATTCGGGTTGTTACTATATTATTAAAGCTGCGTGGTTTAACTTAAAATGTAGGCTACTTTATTGTTAAATGTGGTCAGAAATGTGCATTGTCTAATGTACAGCTGTGGGTTTCTTTTAGTTCCCACAGACAGAACCAGCTATGCTCCCACTGTCCAATAGTTTTCTCGGTCACACCCCTGCCAAGCCCACGGTCCCCAGTCCACGTGAACCGGCATAAAATAAGCCATACATTTCTCAAATCTGCGCGCGCTTTTCCACGAGCCACTCAAGCCAGTATGACATCACGTGAGTGTGAGTCATGGTATCCACAGAGACGGATCTCACATTGAAGAAACTCGCGGGAATCCACTCAGAAGAGAGATATTTCCACCCACTGCTGTGTAACGTACAGCTCCGCCTGTGTCTGCCGTCCACGGTGTAAAGTACATGAGGAGTGAGAAACACGGCCCAGTGGAGATAATGTTAGGTTTAGTCTTGGAAATGTCCAAAAAAAAAAAAACAGCTAGCAAGCCTGACTCTGCCAAGCTTTTAATGATTGACTCCCCTGAAGCTCACTATTTGATAAAGACAACTTGTGGTTGGTTTGCATGTTGGGTTTAGTGCTGGAGTACTCTTGGCTGATTGCAGTAAATAATTTGTAGATGTCTCAAGGCAGTAACAGTGACAACAAGGTTTGTTTTAGGTATTGACATCTGAGTCTGCTTTTTCAAACTGTACAGTTTTTGTATTGACCTTTTCCCCTTCAAAATAGGTGTGGCATATAGACAAGATGTATAACCAACTAAGTGTATTAACGTATTTATAATTATGGGACATCTACTTCGATCAACAGTTCCAGAAATTATTAAAATCCAATTAGATTAAAAATATTATTTAAGATAACTTTTTCTGACCATTGATGATATAAAAAGTCAAGTGTCACTGTGCATATACAGACATGGTATAACCATAGTGACAGGTAATAAAAAGGCAAAGAGAAGATCTCCCTCGAAGATTCTTGGTCAATTATAATATAGCTCTATTCACCGTGCATCACTTCACCTTGCTTCATCAAAAAGGATTCTTATGGTTGCAGGGCAAAAGCCTGACTGTGTTAAGTCACTCAATCAATACAAATGTCACGGGAACTTGCCAGGTTAAGCATTTAGTCTTTTTGGAAAGTCAACGAAGAGGTACAGTGTCTTTATTGAAGGTATATCCACAGTCATCCACAGACAACTGTCTCCTGTAGAAACTGGGAATTATCACTTGAATCCAAAATCCTTATAAGGTTACATTTTCATGTAAAATCAGGAAATGATTAAGAATTGTTAGTGCATGTACTTTAACCATCTAGATGGGACATGCTTACATGACCGTCAGTCCAAAGCAGAAACGTATGTAACCACACCAGGCTGATACTTAAGTATCAATTAATATGTTAGATTATAGGTTCTTAGTGCAGAAAGATGTGCGTTATTTCTAGATTTTTATTTCTAGATATTTTAAGTTATCACAACATTAAAACTCCTTGCCTTTGGACACTTTGCACTTGGGGTTTTTTTTTAATGATGATTCTGTAGTATTGTAAAGATGTGTTATACTGACACAAGCAGTTGTGTGTTTGGTTATGCAAATGTTAAGGCAGTATAACAAGTCACTAAAGAGTGGAACTTGTTTTATTAAAAATGTAATAACATATGTGTTCATACTGTCCTGAGCTTAAGTTGGTTTCATGATCATGACAAAACTTACACACTAAAGTCCTATTGAGTCAACAACGTCAACTTTTGTGAATAAATCGCATTTCAAAAGTTTTAAGCTGTCTGTTTTCCCTAAAGTTAAAGAAACCCATTTTAAGATAGTTCATAAGATTTATATAACAGCTGCTACTCTTATAACAAGATTAAATTCTGAAGAGGACCCCTGTACCTTCTGAGGAGACTGAAGAAATCTCAGAATCTGAATTATTGGCCATGTTTAAAACACAGAGAATTTAACTTCTGTAGACTCAAACCAAAATATGAACAAGTAATTAAAGACTAACATGTACAAGACTAAATAATGTGTACACAACTAATCTTGTGACTTTCACAATATTTTAGCTTGTGACCTCGAAATCTGATGAAGTAATTTATTGAAAGAAAGGCCAGAAGCAGAACACGTCATTTCCATGTATAGCTTTTAGCGCTGAGTGGACAATCAAAAAATAATACTTAATAATAGACACTACGGCTTAATTAATAGACACACAGCTGTGTTCATTTTTTTGTGTAAAGAGACAACTTGATTGTTACTTTAGGTGTAAACTTACATTAACTTTCATTTAATTTTAATTTCACCTGGTTGTAGGGTTTTATTTGAAATTTTACAATTTCATTGTGTGTGTGTGTGTGTGTGTGTGTGTATATATATATATATATATATATATATATATATATATATATATATATATATACATATACATATATTTTTTTTATTTATTTTTTGTAAAATATACAGTTTTTAATTATTTTACCATTTTATTTTTTAGGAAGGCATCTCGGTAATTGTTTATGTCTCGTCTCTCAAGATTCTGGGCTAAAATAAAAAGTTGGTAATCATCACTCAAAATGAATGACATTTTCCCCTATGAATAAATATCATCTAAATCTATTTTATACATTATGTTAAATGTTCTTTAAGTTTCAATTAAGAAACTGTTTCAGTGCTCGGCCACCTCCTCCATAGTCAGGCTGCGCGCTGACATGCGCACTGAGAGGCAGAGAGTTGCAGGTCTGGCTGTGCAGGAATTTCCCCCAGACTACTACAGAGCCAACTCTTCACGTGTGCTCATGTGTTTACCGGGCGAAATCCATGTGTAAGCCCGCAAACACCACCCCTGCACGAGCGGAGCTTCTCCGCCCCCTGAGTTCATAAAACTTCAGCCGCTGTCTATGAATGAGAAAACTTCGAGAGGTTATCAAGGAGCAAACGTGTCGGCATATTACATCCTTACAAGCAGATTTGAATTATTCGAGATAGACTAGTTTTTGAAAACATTGATTTCGAGGGACAACGGCAGCTGAGCTGTTTTGAATACTACCAAAGACAAGAAGATACACAGAGTTGCTTCATCCATCAAGTTTTAAATAAGGAGCTTCACTGGAGCTGACTACAGACTACTAACAATGTGAGTAAGACGACTGAAACAGCTCTTTGTTTGCTTTGCTTTTAGTAGTTTGAATAGGCATTTTAGCTCTTACTATGTATACAGCTCCAAAGCCAGAGGTCTGCTTATCAAATTAGTCCGACATGTAGGCTAGACCATGTAGTCTGCTTGAATGTCCAAATACTGTCGGTTTATATTTAACTTTTTTTTATATACCAATGTGAAAATAACTACATAGCGTTCACAAACTATATGACTTAGTTGTGTATGTTTTTAATATGCACATACGTAAGTTTTACTTAAAGTGTGGGTTTGATCGGAAATCTTAAAACACACATACTGAGTTGTTCTTGAATTTTTTTTTATGGTAGTTTGACGACGAGAGAGGTTGTTTAGGCTGTAGTAAGACAGCCCATTGCCACTGGTCGACACGAGCGCCAGCCTCACGTGGAGCTGGAGTAAACTGGGCAGGGTCTCATAGCTCGCCTCTCGTGAGACGGTGACTTCGCCTCTCGTGCACCATGGGTCGCTCTCCCGCCTACAAACCTTGAATCAGTATTTCCTACGTTGGCCCCGCCCTGTCAAAGCTCTGACGTCATATCCAGGGATGAGAAAGGCTGTGGTGTGGGAGAGGGAGGGGGGGTACTGTCCCTCAAAAATGTTGTTCCCTACTTAACCCTTAAAAAATACCACTTGACTTCAGTTCACTCACGGTTATGTTACAGTGTCAGGGGAATGATCAGAGAAAGGCATGATTAAAAAGTTATGAACTATTGGCACCGTTGAATTAAAAAAATAAAATGCCAGTGATAAAGGTCTTTCACTTTCTGTTCTAACCTCATTTGATGAATTTGATCTGCAAAAGTGAGATATCTATTATTTTGTACCATCATTTCATTATAATGGCAATGACCTCTTATCTCCATTGCTGAGGTAATTTAGCTGAATTGTTAGGGTGGGCTGTAAATGGTTTCTTTAGATTGTTCTCTGAATGGGAATCCTGCCCAGCCCTTCCTGGAAGTTTATAATGACTAATTATTCTCCTGAGACTCATGCTTCCTTCCTGAAGCTCTTATAGAAACAATGCCATGATATATTAATCCTTATGAGGAGTTTGTATAAGGTTGCTGTAAAAAAAATATAACATACATACTGGGGGGAAAAAAACGTTGATGAATGTCAGATTCTCTCAGAGGTTCATTAATGAATATCTGGTATTGAGCTGGCTGTCTGTGGACGGTCTATTATCCCTCCCTAGTGGTGACTTTGTGCGCCTGCACTTTTCACAATCTCAGTTAAAGATTTGCCCTCACATGTCTGAGTAAGATTATGTCCAGGCATGTACCAGTGATTCACGGAGGAGGGCTCAGTGAGTCAAGTCTGTCTGCTGTCTTATAAAGAGCTGATCAGCATCACACTGCTGAGATGCTCTCTACTATTCATTGAGGAAACAACCTTTTCAGAATCATGGTAAGCAAGATTTTAAAATTGAGGCAGAAAAACATACTTTATTTTGGACTTAAAGTGCGAACTGGGAATAATTCAGAAAGTTTGGTGTCTGGGATTTCATCGGCTTTAGGATGTTTTACTTTCTATTAGGATGCTTAATGAACCTTTTATTTTTTGCAGTGTAAGAAATTTCTCAGAGAAATTCATGTTCAGGCAGAAGAGTTCTTGAAAGCAACAAAGATGATGCATATTGACGGATCAATTTAAAATGACCTGTACTCGTCAGATAATTACTGTCACTTTGTCTGTATTAGCTGATCACTGGTGAGATCCAGAAGCAGCTTTGTTCTAATGGGAGATTTTTTTCTCTGTTTCCTACAGTGTCTAATGATGGCGTCTCACAAGATCCCGAGCACCCTGGGGAACCGCCCTGCCCGTCGAGCTCTGTTTGGCCCAGTCGACCGTGAGCAGCTGCAGATAGACTACCAGGCTGCCCTCCGGAAAGACTTGGAAGAGGCCTCAAAACGGTGGGGCTTTGATTTCATCTTGGATAAGCCTCTGGACAGCAGTGATTTCCAGTGGGAGGGAATACCAGGAACCAAGGTGCCTCTGCTATACAGATCCTGCAGGTTTGGTCTGGGACAGGCAGGAGGTCGCAGGGTGGCAGTGGCAGCAGTTTCGCCCAAAGGTGGGAAGGTGGGGTCATCGCAGAATGATAAAGAGAACATTCCCCGTATGCCAGAGAAGAGACGTGCTGAACTCAACCTTGAAAAACTGGAGAAAACGCCAAAGAGAGGAGGGAACACCGGGCTGAAGAGGAAGCAGACAAACATTACAGGTAAACATTGAGCTTTCAGAAATGTAAAAGAAAAGACTATAATTAAACTTGGGGTCGCATGAGTTGAACTGACTGTTCTTTATCCCAACAGATTTCTATCAGGCTAAAAGAAGAGTTGTTGGGCAGCCATGGAAATCTGGCGAGTGATTCTCTGCGTAGTTTACTGCAAAGGTGCCAATATACAAAAAATAACCACACAGACACTCAGGAAAACTCAACTGTTCACAGACTTTGCAGTTACTCATCAGGGGTCCTGTACCAAGTGAATCATCCAACAACAGAAAGGACCTCAGATACATATCTTCACTACGGTTAATTAGGGTACTGTATCAATCCTGGAGGGGGGGGGGGGGGGGGGGGGTTAGAAGAAGGGGACATTAAAGCTGAGAAGATTAACAGTAATCTGTCAGATCAGTGGATTATACTCATTTTGATCATTGGGATGCCAAAGTGTTGACTGACATTTCCCACTGTGCATTCCACGGTGCTGAAAGCGCTCTGCTTAAGTATAGAAATATGACGGATCTATCTCATTTTACACACTTGAAACATATTCCTTAAATACGAAGGTTTGAATCATTCTGTCCTGAAAGTAAATTATGGAGTGTCTGTGAAAAAACTGCAGAATGATTGAAAATGGGAAGAAAATGGATGAAGCTCTATTGCTTATTTGTTCTAATCCACATTTTATTGAGTTTCTTCTACAATGTTTTGTTTTTCTGTGTATAACAAGGGCCAGGAGTCTTTTTTTTATACGAGCATATGCTCTACAAAGTGTATTGACATTTTATTTCCAGGTGAACTGTTGTTTGTTCAACCATTATGTACTCATAGGAAAAGGCTTGAATACTTGTGATATCATGTACATGCAGACGCTTTGCTTAGATTCTTAACAACAGAAGTGCCATGTTGTCCTTTTTCAGTCCTTCTGTCTACTGTATGTTGATTAATTTTCAGAGAAGATTTAAAAAAAGAGAAAAGCCCAGCCCAGCCTCTGACATGTCAGTCATGTATGTTAGGCGCCTCACACTATGTCTATAGAGAACTTATATTTTATCTATTTAGATATATTAAAGAGATTTATCCATATAATTTAAAACAGCACTGTTAAGTAGCACTGTAATTATAAAAACAAAACAAATATTTTTGCAGTGTTGCACAAATATCTGATAGGTGGTGTAAACAAAGCACCCAGTTTGAAGTGCCTTTTTTCAGCACATATTTTGGTATTTGAATCCATTAAAAACAATCACAAGAAAGTGTTCTTATAAGCTGTTGTATTATTTACCAAGCTAAATCTAAGCGCTTTATTCTTTCTATTTGGACGCATAGTGCAATTATAAAAGAAATGGTGTTATCTGCCTTCAGTGGCGAACTTGGTTTGTTCATGACACTTATTAATGTTTATGTTGGCATACCTCGCTGCTATGGGTGACCTCAATGGGTGTGGAACATGGTCACTGTATTGGGATTTCTCACAAACTCACGTTTCAAAACATTTGCCACTGCTATTACAAAGCATGGCAAATACCAGCTTTACCCCAAATGATAAATGCACTTCTGGTAATAGTTGCTTGTGCACATGTCCTTTGATATTTTTTTTTTTAAAGCTACAAATGAAAAATGTTTATTCTTATTTATTGTGAGATACTGTGCCTTGAGGTAATTTAGTTAGTTTTGTTCATTTAAATGAGGATTTTGTATATATTCCAATAAAATGTTCAAGTCAATCTTTTTTGTATTTGTGGTGCTTATTTGTTTTAATCATTCCTTTTATACATGTTGGTGTGTGCCGGTACATTTGAAAAATAGACAACCTTCAGGATTTATATTTATTCCCACATTTTGAGAATCACCTAAGTCGTGACATTTAGAAAAAATACATGTATCCATTTTTGAAATGGTTATTGTATTTAACAAGCTATGGACAGTTTCTGTGCTTTGAAGGACACATCTGTAATAATCCAATAATATACAAGTATACAATTCCAGCTGGGTGGGGTCACACTGGAAGCAGTATGAAATGGAGATGTTCCTCTCCCTTATAACAATATTGGCCCTTCCAAGGAAATTTCAAAGCAAAGTGGGATCTACCCAGAAAAACTCCAAAGAAAAATACCAAGGAGGCGCTCTGGTTCGGAGCTTGTTTCTGTACAGCTCCTGGCTCAGCTTCCTCTTCAGCACAAAGGTTTGGTATCTGTCTGATACTGAGGCTGCATCAATCTGCCTGTCGATCTCATGTTCTATTTTAAGCCTTAAGAAGATCACATCATGGTCCAGTCATTAAATACAAATGCAGGAGGACTTGAGCTTTTCAAGCGCTTTTCTAGTTTGACCACTCAAAGTGTTTTTACACTGCAGATCACGCCTACCCACTCACACCACAATCCTAAAGTCTCTGTATCAACTAATCACATTCATGCAAACGCCACCACCGAAGCAGCGAGAGCAACTTGGGTTAAAGGCATGAACAAAGGACACATCGGATCTCACTTCACCTTTACTACATCACAATTTTATTATGATTGTCAGGTTAATGTCTCGTAACATTGTAATAAGATGTGTCGTTTTTGTGTTGTTTTAATAATAACCTGCTAGATTTAGTATTTTAATATTTTCTTTTTTTAATTGTTCACTTTGAAGTGGCCAGTTCATGATCTGAAGGTGTTTGTTCCTGCACAGACAGACCATGACAACTTCAAAAAGCTGACATGGCACAATTTCTCCTGCTCTATAAGAAGAATGAAGGAACATTGAGAGTCACTCTCATCTCAAACATTGTGTACTTTGGCTCTACATCAGTGCACACTGGGTGTATATGTTTGTTTTGGGGGGGTGTTCAGGGGATGAAAGGCCTAGACAGGCCCTGCCACAGGCTTAACTGTGTTCCCTCCCTCCCTACCTCATGTGGCTACAGCAGCATAAGCACCTGCACGCCTGCGCAAAACTTTCCCATCCCCCCTCCCGTTCCCCTCCATCATCTGTCTCTTAGCTCCCACATCCATTATAGGACAGGACAGCCTACATTTGCATTTAGACTGAAAGAGAGGGAGCGCGGGAGAGAGAGGTATGAGAGAAACAGGGGGAGGCGGAGGGAGCATATGACACAAAGAAGGGAGAGAGAGAGAGAGAGAGAGAGATTAGAGTATCAGAGAGAGGAAGAGAGTGGGAGGCTGCGGATATCGATGGAATTAACAATGGAATATTAGGACCCAGAGAGGTGATAGTCAGCCATACAACGGCTGAGGGTAAAGATATTTAAGGAGGGGGGCTCCTCCTCTCAGTGAGTACAGGGGGAGGAGGAGGCAGGAGGAGGATGGGCCTTGAACACAGACTTGCAATGGCACTGCAAAAATTGGATTAAAGCAGTATGGTAACGTTTCTAATTTAAATCTATCGCTGTGCAGCTTGCGTCTCATCCTCATGTGTCCTCATTCACGCTTGTTGACACCCATCGGCCACCCATCACGTCACAGTGTGTCTCACACCGAGTGAGTAAGGCACATCTCCTTCCCCTCTACTCCATCTCCCACCCCACGTCCTCTTGGTTTTTTTTTTAAAATTTGCCATAGACATCTGTCATCTTCATCCTTATCGCAGCCCTTGTATTTTCCTTCCGCCGTCTACAAGCCGTTTGAGTCATCACCGGACAATCACCCCCGCGTGCACCGTTAGCTCTGGACATCTGCTCTGTGTTGTTTTTGTTGTCTGTTCTCACCCATAACGATGGATACTGCATCGCCTCCACATATGAGCCACTAAATTGCCTATGTACTCCATTATAAGCAATCTCTGTCTGATTAGGGTCTATGTTATGCATATGTTCCCTCTCCATTAGCCTACGATGTAATTGTAACCTACATTTTGTTAAAAAAAAAAAAAAAAAACATTGCCTGCCGTGCTTCGCTCTGGTTGATTCATATTAACCATTGTGCTGTTTTCACACTGTCACGCACATGGAACGCATATTCCCGCACAGTCCTGTCTGGGGAAATTAGAGCAGTGCTATGAGATGTTTTGGTGTCATGTATGCGCCTAAGCTCATGTTTGCAATCTTTTGAGGCCAGGTTGAGGGTTTATTAACAAATCCACCATCTGCTTTGCTAAAGATAGGCTATTAATATTACTCTGACCAGGGGATCACCTGTGCATTAGTGAACACAGGTGCTATTGTATAAACGAGATGATACCTGGTGCTGGTCTCCTCATGTAAAATGCATATAGGCTATAGATAATGGTTGGTGCTTGAATCCAAAGATTTGCCTGCGTGCACCATTACCAACGATTAACATTATCATATTTATCTCTAAAGGAAAGATAGGCCAGAGTAGGTTGTTTGTACAAAGAGGCTACGCAGGGCAGGAAGCAGAGTTATTATGTATCATCTAATTAATGCATGATGGCCTTTCTGTGTATACTCTCCGATTCCTGCACAAAATCAATCATGGGCATGACCAACAGAGGTGGAGAGTAAATAACTGCAAGTCATTTCAGAAGCCAAAGTAGAACGAGGTACAGTATGTGTTATAAGTTATATTAAGAGTTTCCCCCCAGCAAAACAGTGCCCATAAACATTTTAGGACGGAAAGTTCTGAGAAATGCTATTCTAGTCAGGTACTTTATCTATCAGCATTTGTTGAGTTCATAGGCCAGAACAGTTTCATTTGAAACCAAGTAAATACTGCATTATGTTCATTATTTATTTACTACTTAAAATCTCAGGTTGTGATAAGCAACATGATAATTACACTCATTTTAGTTAGGATGCAACAAACTTCTATAACTCTGAATGTTTATCTGTTGTACAATATTGAGTAGTTTTCATAAATGGGTTTCTTGTACTTCAGTTTAATTTAGTTAATGGTACCTCATCTGTAGTTGTTTTGCTACTCTCTGCCCCTCATAACCTCTCTTTGCCCTTTTGCCCCTTCAGCTGGACAAGAGTGAGGTGGCAACTCTAGGCCTACCCCCCAACACCAGCCATGGAGGCTCTGACAGCAACATCAGTGCAGATGGAGTTGGGGCAGCGGCAGCAGCATCAGCATCGGCATCAGCAGCAGCAGCAGCAGCATCAGGGGTCACAGCAGGCATTGCTGAGTGTTCGGGGGCCGGCGAGCCACAGCGGACCCGTGCTGCTCTGGAGCACCTGCAGCAGAAGGTCTTGAAGGTCACTGAGCAGATTCGTGTGGAGCAGGAGGCTCGTGATGACAACGTTGCAGAGTACCTGAAGTTGGCCCACAACGCAGACAAACAGCAGGCATCCCGCATCAAGCAGGTGTTTGAGAAGAAAAATCAGAAGTCAGCGCAGACCATCGCACACTTGCACAAGAAACTAGAGCACTATCACAAAAAACTAAAAGAGATAGAACAGGTAGGTGAGCAAGTGCATTTTGTAAACATTTGGTGTCTTTATTTAGGGCTGTGACTGTCACAACCAAGTGTCAGGACATTTGTATCCATAAATGGACTGATAATTTCAATCTCCTAACACTTGTTACAACCAATGCATCATTCTGTGTCTCACCTAATTCTCTACAGCTAGAATTCATCATTCTAAAACCTAATCACCTCTCTCCTACCTTTGAGATCCACTTCTCTGCTTCCTCTTTTCTCATCCCTTTCTGCAGAACGGACCAGCCCGCCAGCCTAAGGATGTCCTGCGGGACATGCAGCAGGGATTAAAGGACGTTGGGGCCAACGTACGTGCTGGAATAAGTGGATTTGGAGGGGGAGTAGTAGAAGGAGTCAAAGGTGGAGTATCCGCCCTCACTCACACAGCTGTGGTCTCCAAGCCGAGAGAGTTTGCCAGTCTCATAAGAAACAAGTTTGGCAGTGCAGATAACATTGCTCACCTAAAGGACACACTCGAGGACGGAGTTGGGGTGCACTCTGAGGACACCCCCACACCTCGTGCACTAAGTGGAAGTGCCACTCTGGTGTCCAGCCCAAAGTACGGCAGTGACGACGAGTGCTCAAGCGCCACGTCCTGCTCAGGAGCAGGCAGCAATTCTGGTGGGGCAGGAGGAGGATTGTTAGGGCCAACCATGGGGAGTCCAAGACTAGACGGGCACCACCAACACCACCATCACATGCATAGCTCTTGGGACTCTCTACTCGAGAGCCTGCAGGAGATTAAAGCCAGCCAGGCACATATGGAGGATGCCATCGAGGACATGAAGGGCCAGCTGCAGAGTGACTACTCCTACATGACACAGTGCTTGCAAGAGGAGAGATACAGGTAAACATCCTTAAAAAACAGCTTAATAGATTTGGACCAAATACAAATCCACAGATAAGCAGCACTTTGCAAAGTGATTGTATTGTATTAATACTATGAATAATGATATAATATGAATACTAATTCTAATAACAAAAATATAATACAACCAAGACTGATAATCATTTTTTAATAGTTGGAGTGTAGGCCCATGGCAGAAGGTAGTGCATCCTTGGACATAAGTCAGCATAAACACTCTAGAGAAAATATAAAGTTATTGATATGCACCAAATAAATGTACTGAATGTTTGGTCCAAGGCAAGCTTTGGCAGCCCTAGCTATTAGTTTGATCAAATGGAAAGTTTGGAGCCACGAAAGGTAAATTAGGTTTCTGCCTCCCATACACCAATTGGTTGATGATTTTACAGAAAAGAGGCCTAGTGTTTCAAGGCCCTGCTTTCTGTCGTGCATTGAGAGTGTAGGAGGCCGTTACGTTTTTAATTGTATGATCTTTTAATTTTTTGGTTTGTGTTTTGGACTGTATATTCAGGTATGAGCGACTTGAAGAACAACTGAATGACTTAACAGAGCTGCATCAAAATGAAATGACTAACCTAAAACAGGAACTTGCCAGTATGGAGGAAAAAGTTGCATACCAGTCCTATGAACGAGCAAGAGACATTCAGGTAAGAATCCACCAATCTTAGCTCAGACTCTGACTGAGACACAAAGTGTCAGCTACTTCAGTCTCCAATTGGACCAAATATGTTGAGTCGTTGGTGGGAGACTTTTAGTTTTTTAATTGTACATTCAGGATTGTAAAGTTTTTCAAGAATTTTCTGGTTTTGTTGTCTGATCCATATTTTTAAGTCTTATACTTATCTAGTTTTATGATAAACTTCCACTTTTTGGCTTGGATTTTTTTTATTGCCAGTGACAACCTTAAATGTATTTCCTCAATAAAGGTCCAATGGCTGACTTGCAAGGAATTGACTTTTGCTTTCTATTTAAGTTTTGTTAAACCATGATTGGCGCAATACCACACATTACATCATAGCGTTCCAGTGGAGAATCAACCAGTTTAAACCAATAAAGAAGAAGAAGAAGAAACCTGAATGCAGAAATGTCCTGTATGAAATCAACAAAAGTATTTAACATTAGCTAAAATCACAGCTTTTGTGAAGGACCTGCCTAACATCAAAATGAGGTTGTTTTTAGACTATTTAATATGAGTTTCTGAGGTCAAGAATCCCACCATGGTTTCTGTTTGTGTTTTTTCGTACAGGAAGCTGTGGAGTCCTGTCTGACCCGCATAACTAAACTAGAGCTGCAGCAGCAGCAGCAGCAGGTGGTCCAGTTGGAGGGAGTTGAGAACGCTAATGCTCGAGCTCTGCTGGGCAAACTCATCAACATCATCCTGGCACTCATGGCAGTGCTTCTGGTCTTTGTCTCTACCTTGGCCAACTTCATCACCCCTCTGATGAAGACACGAGCACGGGTGGGAGCTACTGTCCTCCTGACCTTGCTGCTTTTTGTTCTGTGGAAGCAGTGGGATTTTTTGGAGCCTTGGTTGCTGCCCAGCTGAGCTCCCTGAGACTTCAGATCAGAGAGGCTTCTTTTAACTCAGTCACCATTTCAGGATGCAAAGACTGAAATAGAATGAGGGCGACTGCAATTATTTCCTTTGAGTGTGGAGGTTGGGCATCTGAGGACAAAAAATGGCACTTTTAGTAGAAGAGGGGACGAGATCTAGGTGACAGAGAGTGTTCAGAGGTGTTTACAATGAAGATTTGTTTGCCAAGCAGCAAAAGACATTATTTTATCTAGCTAGTGATGTGGACAAATCATCAATTGCATTGCGGTCACCAAAAACTTTGGACTGTCCTTTTCTAGTAATTTATGATACATGAAATACAAAGACTAAAGCAACTTCTAATGACTTTACAATGCTGATCTTTCTGCTGTGACCTTCATTATGAAGCTTTAGAATAATTCATAGGGAAAGGTTGTTTTTTTTCAAGAATGTTATGTGCTCATGCATGTCCTCATATGTGCACTAAGATGCATTTAGCTGGCATGAGTTGACTATTCATCAATCCTCTATAACTGCCATTTTGTTGTCTGGATTATAGTGCAGATATGTTGGTTCTCAACACAGTGTCATTCCTTGGTTTGTTTCACGTCTTGTTCTGGTGCTTTTAGATGCATTTCTTTATTTTCTTTGTCTGGTTCTTGAAGTTTAAAGAACTGCATTAAAAAAATCTGCAGATATCTGGCAGCCGCATAATAATTAATCAACACAAAAATCACATCCATAAAACTATTTAAAAAAAACACTTTTGTCAAACTAAGACTATCCACAGTGTCAAATGAACAGGCATTACAAATTGTTTTAAAGTTTATATCCAGTTTGCAAAAAATGCAGGTTTATCAAACTAAAGAAATAAAGGTTTTATTATGTAGAAACTTTGCTGAGACTAAACTATGATGGCACCTTAAGGTCCTTTGAAAGATGATTTAAAGTTGTGACTTGTTGCTTAAGTTTATGCTGTTTTGGTATGTCAGTTCATAAAAAGAGCATTTGTACATACTTGACTTCTGAAAAGGTGGCTGAGAATTTATACTACAATCCATTCACCAATATCTAGTTAAACATTAATGGATAACGAGCATCAATAACTTTATTATTACCAAACAGTAAGCTAAACAAAGGTCAGAGGGATTTCACACGATCTGGCAACCAAAAATGAGTATGCTTTTTTTAATGCTGCTCTGTAAAGCAGTGATAAATAATAGATCTACCTCTTCAAGCCAATAAATAAATATTATACATATTTAATGTAAGTTATAAGTTCTGATTGGATAGGATAGAAAATGAATATTAGGTATTGAAGCAGAAATGGTCAAGCAGTGTACTTATGAAAAATTGAATAGCTTTTCATGAAGAAACTGTATGCAAGTATTTGATGCAATGAAGCTACATATGACTGGAACATTTTGAATGTTGGTGTATTGAATGTTGTCATTTTAAAGTAAATAATGCAACTTTGAGTAACAGCCTACACTCTTGCTACAAATCGTAAAATGGCTTCATGTAGCAAAGATGCTAAGCAATTGCACAATCTCAGAGAGAGTTATAAAGTATTTGAATCATTTTTTATAAAGCATTTTATATTAATTGACTAACATAATTCTACAAAAGCTATAGGCAAAGTGAGGCTATCTCAGCAAAACATGCACTGAAGTAAAGCCTTGGTTATCTTTTTTTTTTTTTGGTGGGGGGGGATTACAGCTTATCATTTGTAGAAATGAAGAAATATATTATTCATTCCCCCAAAGGAACAGTCTCAATCACTGCTTTTTAGTTAGTTTTAGAAGTACAACCCCATTTCCTGCGAAGTTGGGACATTATGTAAAATGTTAATGCCGCAGATTGCGATGTTTTACCAAAAAAAAACCATTTAATTAAAGAAAGGGTAAAACAATATAACAAAGGTTGAAAATGAGAATATGCCTATTTTGAATTTGATGCCAGGAACACATATAAAAAACAAATGTTACAGGTCATGTTCACCATTCTATTGCATCACTTCTTCTTTAAACAACACTTTTATGGAACGGAGGAGACCTGTTTCCAGTTAATCTTATTGACATGTGATGTTCTATCAGCCGTTTTTTTTTATCACCCAACAAACTTTCAGCCTTTTCTTGCTACTGTCCCAACGTTTATGAAATATGTTGTTTGCATCAAATTCAGGCAAATCATATCATGAGGCATTTCATTTTCCTTTTCAACATTTGACATGTTGTCTTTGTGCTATTTCAAACAAATATGGGGTTACAATGTTTTGTAACTCCTCATATTGTATTTTATTTACATTTTACAAAAAGTCTCAACTTTTAAGGACTTGGGGTTGTACTTAATAAAATCTTGCAAACAATTAATTGTGGTTTATGCAATACTTAAGATTTAGTTTTATACTGTCTGATTTATATGAAACACACTGCTTTTCTATTTAAGACTTTACAAATTAGAAGGAAATAGTACCCGAGATAAAATGTGACAGGGAACAGTTTTCTGCCATAATAGAGATAATCCTCAGAGATTATTTGGATTTAATTCTCCTCATGAGCAGTATCTTTATCTGCACCAGATTACATTTCTTCCAGGCTCAATATCTTGAGAGAAGCAGATGAATGCGAGGTTTCAAATCAGCCGCTTATGTCTGCTACTCCTGTGGGTTATTTGTGTTCCATTTCACTGTATCTGTGAATTCATGGAGCTAAACCTGTTAAACGCTCCGTACACCCACACAGGTGTTCATGATTTTGGCCATGATTAGACCTCTTCTCAGGAATATGTGGTTGTGGACCAGTTTGTTTGACTGACAGCTCCATACCTCGAAAAAAACCTTTTGAGAAGGAGGATTTGTTTACCTGTTATCATATTTAATGGCGCTTAGAACTGATTACATCATTCTCCCTAAAGCTTAACCTATTAACAACCTGAACTGGTCCAATCCAGACAGAATGATTTAAAAAACTTACAGTGTGTGGGTGTATGTAGGCTTTTGAAGATCTAGTGATGCTTTTTGATTTGACTTTTGTTCTAGTAATGGATTCACTGTAATGAGTAACATGCTTGGGCACAGGGTGATTCATCAGTGCACTTCATACCCGAGCACCCTAGGACACAAATTGACGACTTTGTTGTTGCATCATCACATCTTCGGCATTTTAACTTGGACACCTGGATAAAGTAAAGGAAAACTGTCCATTAAAGTAGGATCAGGCAGCAGCTGATGCAGTCGGATAGACCTGGTAAACCTTGATGTATTGTAAGGGTGAATTGGGTTAAATTTGGTAGCCCCTTTCATGAGGTCACCTTACATCAGAGTATATTTTGGGACTGATGTCCCTCCCGAGTAACAGCACACTTCCTATTAGCATCACTTCTATCACTACGTAGGAGCACCAGCACGTTCTGCCCTGGGTCGAAGGTTCTTGACCTGGTTGACTTGTCGCACCAGGACATCTGTTGCTGCTCGGCATCCATCATGTGTAATTAAACCAACTCACTCATTTCCTCCCGCCGCTGTGTCATCTGGATGACATAGAATAGAACATTAACAGACCCTACCCTACCCTCCCCTTGCCTCCCTCCCAGATCTCTCTTAACAGTGCAAATGGGCCCCAAACTCCATGTCCATACAAAAGGAGAGAAACCAAGCATGGTTTAAAAACGTACTCTGGTTAAAGTGCTCTGTTGGCCTCTCTGTTTAAGGATGATCTGGTGTGATCCTGAGACTCCTGATACCAAATAACTGGTACACCTGTTTCAGCAGCGTAGACATAAAGTTAGCTCCTCAATCAGTTAATATTTCACACGGAAAGCCCCAACTTAAAAAGAACAGTACCAAACAGAAAGCAACTTCTTTTGACTTTATGGATTTTAATGGAAAAACTTTTGGATACTTGGTACAATAGTCTGTTATAACCAGCATGATTTCCTGCTTAGCTTCTCTCTACAAGACTAACAATGTCCATCCCACCCCATCCTCAGATGTGGTGCCAATGATGGGTAAAGGTTGAAGTGGAGCTCTTGGGGTGTTTTAGCAGATGTTATTTGGCACTAAGGGCAATTTTTACAAAACTGAGAAACATCTCTAGACAGGCCAGTGGAAATGGTCTTTAATGCGAGCCATGTGTTTATGTTTGCCCAGGTGGTCAGCCCTGGGATCTAACTGCCCCAAGGCAAGCATGGTGTTTCCAGCTGCCTGGGCAACCACAAGCTGCAACGCTGACTCTTGTTGACAATAGAGGATGCAATTTTGCTGGATATACTTGTCACTTATGATGTCCAACTCAGCTTTCGGCTCTTTCTCCTTCTTGTTCTGGAAAAGAGAGACTAAAGATGGATCAGTTTTCTGAACATCACTTATATTACCTGAAACTTCAAACCCTGGTAACTTTAGCTGAGTGCTTGTTGATGGTGTCACCACTGTCTTTTGGAATTTATCCTGCCTTCTCCATTTGCAGGTATTCTTCCAAGGTGAGGTCTCCAGCTCCTCACTGAAAAAGGGGCAGGGCACTGAGAATTGCTGAGGGTTCATTAGATTGCTTGGCCTGTGTTCTGGTTGTCACAGTATTACACTTTCTGCTTTGTTCCAACTCCAACAAATCTATTCTGAGAACAGCATCAAAAGGCAGATTATTAGCAACCTCAATGTTAAAAAGGAAAGTTTTACAGTGTTTGATCACTCCCAGAGTCCAGCAATGCCCTAAGCGTGATTCCATTAACTTTAATGTTTTGAATTTTAATAGAACACTGATTTTTTTTATTTAAGGATGTGGTACAAAACACATTTGTGCAAGGCAAGACATGATTATTTATATCACACATTTCAACAATAAGGCAATTCAAAAAGCTTTACACAACATCCAAAGCATAATGACAGAGAGAAAGAGAAAAAATAAATAGAACATTTTAAAATCACTAAAAAATAAGAGAACAGAAACATTTGGACATTCCTTGGCAGTTTTACTTCCTTCAGATCCCAGATTAGAAGGACTCACATGAGATTTTCCCTGAATCCTAAAAACATCTTGACAGGATGTATATTTTTAAGGTTGTACGCAAAACCTCCAATTGTTGGTTAACTATAAAAGTTGTAATCTTAGCCGTCTTGTTCGAATACATAAATTATGATCTTAAAGTTCACATAGATAACAAATTAGCTTATTGCTAGAGGGTTTTGTTGGCCTGCAAGCTGACAGGCCTTCTTCTCATAAAAGTAGAATCTCAGTGTGTGACCGATTCGGCTTCACTTCTCCACTTATGCACATCAATTATATTAATATATAATAATTCATTGTTCCAAGCTTAGGCTATATTTAACTATAGAGTCTTCATCTTTATACTATACCTATTTAAGGATGTGATATTATTAAATCCCAGAGCCATATGATCATTACATTATTATAACATCACCTCCCTCATCAAGAAAAGACAGCAGAGGATGTACTTCCTGCGACAGCTGAAGAAGTTCTACTTGCCAAAGACCATGAGGGTGTACTTCACTACCATCATCAAGTCCACCCTCTTCTCCTCCATTAAAGTCTGGTACGCTGCAGCCACAGCAAAGGACAAGTGCAGGCTGCAGCTTGTCATTCACTCTACAGAGAAGGTGATCGGCTTCAATCTACCTTCTCTCCATGACCTGTACATCTCCAGGACCCTGAGGCGCAGGTAAGATGGTGGCTGACCCCTCTCACTCTGCACATGGACTGTTTGAGACTCCCCCCTCTGGTAAGTGGCTGCGGTCCATCAGAGGACTGCAGCCACTTACCAGTGTTCACCACAAGAACAGTTTCTTCCCCTCAGCTGTATTACTAAATTATATATCATTTCTATATTGGATTTAATTATTAATATCAGCACCTTTTTAACAATTTAGACATTTTCCCTTATTGATATTTACTTAATATTTTTGTTAAAATGTGGTTAATTTATTTGTGTGCTTTATTTGAATAATTTAAACAGGTTATTCTTTAGTAACGGATTTCAGTTACATTAATTCAACTTTTAACAAAGTTAGATTTATTTAATAATGTGTGCAATCTGCTGCCTCAATTTGATTGAGTAGTTAATGTGTATCTCTTTTTAGATAACAGCATTGTGTGAAGAGACAGGGATCATTGCGGCGGGAACATTGGGAGTGAATCTGTACGGGAGAGGGAATAACGCAGAAAATGTTGTCCCTCTTTTAAATTTTCCCAATCTTTAATGAAAAGTTGCTCAGTGTCTTTCTGAATGTTTCTTTACATGACTTTATTGTCAATGGTATCAACTTCAAATGCCAACACATTTTATCATGATTCTTTAATGTCTAAATACAAAGCTGTAGGCACAAGGAGGAAAATTGCTGAGATTTTGTTTTGATTTTGGAGGACATTTTGAATTATTTTGGTATTTTCATGTTGTTACATCGTTTTGGCAGCAGATTGGCTAGTTAAACAAGCACTTTTTATTTTTTTAAATTGTTTTACCTTTATCCTCTTTTAATATTATTTGTGGTTTCCAAGAGGATCCCAACATGTTATTTAATATTATAGTAATATTTGGTAAAATGCATATATTGAATTATGCTGACTTCCATTAAGATTCCTTATTTTTTTCAAGAGCAAGTTATTATAAAAGGAAAAAATACAAATGGGAGGTTCTAATGCTATCAAAACCTGGGATACTGAGGCATGATTTTCCTATCATAAAATAATATGATTTATTGTGTTGTTTTACTTTTACCTGAAATGAGGTACAACTTTTCTTGACATGTGTTAAATATATTTACTGAAATTAAATGAACATATGTATTTGTGGTAGTGTATATGTATATTCTCTCGGTTTGTGACTGTTTAGTAATGTTTAAGGGTAATTAAGAAAAACAATAAAACAAGGACAAAGCTCTTTACAAATCATGAAGAAACCAAATTTAAAAAAAAAAATACAATGCATTAAATCAGCCCCCTCCTTAAATAAACCTTGAATCAGGTTTACGTTATGTTTATCTTTCTTTGTGTTGATTAAATTAAAAGGCACATTTCTTTTTACATTCACGGATGAATACTACTGCTACTACGAACAGTGAGTGAGACTTGAATTTTGACTTACTAATATGAAATTTACCAACAAGCATTAAGAGGGCGAGTTTAGCGTTTGCTTCTTTAAATCGATGGTGTGGGTTTTTTTTTTAATATTCTCATGCTGCATTCAGGTGCTCTTCGGGTGATCCAAATTTCCGTCTTCCACTGTGTTTACGTGATTTATGTTCGGAATATTGTCGGTCACAACATTGTTGTTTTAAAAGTGACATTTGAGGGAAGTCACGCACCAAATTATCATCGGAGTTTCCGAGTTGTTTAGACTTGAGCAGCTGTTCATGTACCTTTTAAAACTTGGACTCTCGTTTTTCCGATGTGTCGGATAGGACCTGAACGCACATAATGGGCCGTAGTGGTTACGTGTCTCTTAAGGTTCTCCTCCCCCTGCTCCTCCTCCTCCTGCTCCTCCCGGCGACTCAGTAGTGAGATTGAAGTGTGGTCAGATTTGTACATTAGAGGTGAAGAGAGGAGGACAGCTCAGACATCATGGGCAGTAAGTGTGATTCTTTGACATATATTTGTTTAGAATGTGTGATTCATGCAGACAGAATATTTGATATATATTTATTTTAGATCTGTGGAGTGAGAGCTGACATGTTGTGTTAACTTGGTGAACGCTTTTAGCGCTGCCGTTTGAAGCTAACTAACTTAGCCCGGTTTGCTAGCTAGTGGTATGACTGTTGATTTGTACCGTTGTGAGCCTTTCACGATATGATTTTTATTGTTGAATGTATTAGACATTAAAGAGGTGGTTTATTTGTTGGCTGGTTTGCTTCGTCCTCGTGAGATCTTACAGGCAAAATGCCGGTACTTAGGGAGCATATTCGATGCTAACTAGTTAGCCTCTCATTCAAAGACAGACTGTCTAGTGATGACGACGCATAACACGCACACTCTGCACATCCTAAATCAGCTCCTTAATGTCTACGAGAAATATGTGTAATCGATATCTCAAGATATAACGAACCCACCAGCAAACACACGATGCAAAAGCTTTATTCTACGTGAAATTAGCTTTAATTTTGTAGCTTTTCATTTATATCCGCCCACTCTCCACTGCCACGTCCCACTATGATGACCTGCTAGTATCTCTAGTTCATATACACTTTATCTCCCTTCATTTACACTTTAATGTTTGTTTGTTTCACGGCCCATTATGTTGACCTGCTATTATCTCCAGTTTGATCACTTACACTTTGTTTATTTCAGTCAAATTCTTGGAGGTGATAAAGCCTTTCTGTGCAGTGCTGCCAGAAATCCAGAAACCTGAGAGAAAGGTTTGTTTTACTCGTTTTTGTGGGATCATTGTCTCATTATTGCTATTAGTTTACTTCTTTATAATAACTTTTTATGTTGTGATTATCCAACAGATCCAGTTCAGGGAGAAAGTATTATGGACTGCCATAACTCTTTTCATCTTCCTGGTGTGTTGCCAGGTAAATTGAACCGTCACTATTGTTACATAATATATTTCTGCAATTAGTTTTAAAAAAATAATTGTCGTTGCCATTTGTAAAAACAAATCGTATTTAAAATATAATACTATAATTTTGCTTTCTAATTAATTGCATGAACTCTGGTTATTTCTCTAACAGTCTGCTACTTTGAGTATAAAATCCACATTGACAATATTCATTGTCTAGTAAATTTCAATAAATGTTCCTTTGTGTGTCTGTACACAAACTTCAAGTCACTCCTCCAATTCATTGCTCGAGTTGTTCCACCCACATCAAGAGTCCGGTTGAAACTGACAAACTCCAGAAACTAACACAAAAAGTGGACGATAGTGCAGAAAGTTCCTGGCTGGTCAGATAATCCCTATATTGACTTAAAAGCACAAATGAACGGTTTGTGTTGAGACGATCGTTACCCAAATTTCCCCCATTGGGGGATCAATAAAGTTTATCGTGATCTGTAACTGAAAGTCAGTGTAAATGTTTCAGAGAAATCTCTTTAAAAGAACACATTTACTTCTTCAGGTGACAGCTATAGACAAAATGAATATCTAGGGTTGTAAAAAAAAAACAAACCCAAAACCATAAAAAGATATGTTTAAGTGAGTATGATGAGTTCAAAGCAGAAAAGTCGCCCTTGGCAGGAACATGCCAGTAGAGCAGACTCATTGCTGAGGGCAGCTAAACGTATGGAAGACATCCATGCTCTGCTGAAATAAAAACAAGTGCAAATAAATTACACAAATCCTGAAAGAAAGTATCCTGCACCTTTCATTTGGAGATGTGGGGTTTGTGTTTTGGGCAGGCCGTCCCACCATATGGACAGAGGGAAACCCTGCAGTCGTTTCATTTCCACACATTATTGGGTTCCATTATATTTTGAGTAGAAAGCTGAAAGAACATCGACACTTGCAAGTTCATCGAAGCTGTTAAAATACAAAGAAACAATGTCTCACCGTGTGTGAAAATCTTTTCTCTAGATCCCTCTCTTTGGCATTATGTCGTCAGACTCTGCAGATCCATTCTACTGGATGAGAGTAATCCTGGCCTCAAACAGAGGTATTTCTTTCTCTAATGATTGAATGTGAGATTAAGTGCACAGGCCCCTTCCTGCTGGATGATTCTAACCTGCGTATTGCCCTCCAGGTACCCTGATGGAGCTGGGTATCTCCCCTATCGTCACCTCAGGCCTGATAATGCAGCTGCTGGCCGGAGCTAAGATCATTGAAGTTGGAGACACACCAAAGGACAGAGCCCTCTTCAATGGAGCTCAGAAATGTGAGAAAAGCACTCATCAAGTGAGGATCTGTAAACGCATGGAGAGGGACCGTGTCTAACCTCTGTTACTGTTTTTAAGTGTTTGGAATGATCATCACCATCGGACAGGCAATTGTGTACGTCATGACCGGCATGTATGGAGACCCCTCAGAGATGGGTGCAGGAATCTGTCTGCTCATCATCATTCAAGTAAGAACAGGATTTTTGTCTGTAATTTTTCAAAGAAGTTTTGAGAAGAAATAAAGGCCCTTCAGTACAGGGATATAAAATCATGTGATTATGGATGATAACCAGTAAGCTTAAGGCCAAATTTCTTAAATATCAGTTTGAAAGTTCTTGATACATTGGTGATTTATGATCAAATCCCCCCCAAAAATCTCACTTAAATGAAGAAAACAAGAACCGATGCCACTGATTAACTCACAAACAAGAGATGCATCAGGATCATTTCAAAGTGTCTTGGCGACACCTTGTCATTATGACGAGTCACAACGTTCAATAATGTTTCATTCTTTATCATTATAGTAACATGACCAACAGGTTTGCTTATTAGTTGATATAAGAAATTCAAATGTGCTCTTTGAAGCTTAGCGTTTTGAAAACAGTTTCAGCAAATACTTAAAAAAAATAATTCCTCATCACCAGCTCGGGGCTTTGTTGGCTGACGTTCATGTTGTGTTTTTTTCTAAAGCTCTTTGTGGCTGGGATGATTGTTCTGCTGCTGGATGAATTGCTTCAGAAGGGCTATGGTCTTGGTTCAGGGATTTCACTCTTTATTGCCACGAACATCTGTGAGACGATTGTTTGGAAGGCCTTCAGCCCCACGACAGTGAACACTGGAAGAGGTAAGGAACTATGGAGGGGGTTGATTTATAAATGTTGAGGCCATAGCAGGGGACAGAGAAAGTCCATTCTTTAGCTTTGTGGTACTCTACAGAGCCGTGCATCATCCCTGTGTCTTTCTGTGTTTCTAGGTACAGAGTTTGAGGGAGCAATTATTGCCTTGTTCCACCTGCTGGCAACCCGCACAGACAAAGTGCGTGCTTTGAGAGAGGCCTTCTACAGACAGAACCTGCCCAACCTCATGAATCTTATTTCCACTGTCTTCGTCTTTGGTGTAGTTATATACTTTCAGGTATGCAGCTCTCTTTTCCCTGAGTAAAAAAACCCAACTACTTCCAGATAATGAAATAAGAGTATATTAGCAGTTTCATTGGTTGGTCATCTGATAATTTCACCTCGTCTCACAGGGATTCAGGGTGGATCTGCCCATCAAGTCGGCACGTTACCGTGGCCAATATAACACCTACCCCATCAAGCTCTTCTACACCTCCAACATCCCCATCATCCTCCAGTCTGCTCTGGTCTCCAACTTGTATGTTATCTCCCAGATGCTTTCGACACGCTTCAGTGGCAACTTCCTGGTTAATCTGCTTGGTACCTGGTCTGTAAGTATTGGTGTAATCAACGTTTCTATTTACAATGTTTGTAAAGATGTATTTCATTTGGGAAGTTTCATTCTTGTTTGTAGACCTAGACCATTTTTTTTGCCTGTTAAAGCTTTTATTCTTCCGTCGTGTTCGCAGGACACGTCTTCAGGTGGTCCGGCTCGTGCCTACCCTGTTGCTGGACTCTGCTACTACCTCTCTCCCCCTGAGTCGTTTGGCTCAGTTTTGGATGACCCGGTCCACGCAGTCATCTACATTGTCTTCATGCTCGGATCATGTGCCTTTTTCTCCAAAACCTGGATTGAAGTTTCAGGCTCCTCTGCTAAAGATGTACGTTGTAGTCTTTGTCCCGCTGTATAAAACGGGTGACATGAGGAGTTTATTCTAAACTGACTGCGTTTAACATGATTCCTTTGACTTTCATCCAGGTGGCCAAACAGCTGAAGGAACAGCAGATGGTGATGAGGGGACACAGAGAAACCTCAATGGTTCATGAACTGAACAGGTAAAAATAAGTTTCTCATTCAGAAAGTTTAATGACTGTTAATAATCTAAAGCATTCTGTTTTGTTATAGGAAATAACTCCCATTTCATTATCAAATCTACTATACATACCGTCATCATGTTTTACCTAATTCCATTAGTATTTGTCAATAAATGGCTGGAGTAGTATTACCAAGACTTAACTTGAACATGCTCAACCACACGTTTCTATTTTAAACACTTTAACTATTAAATACTTTGTATAATAAGACAATCCAGACTCAAGCGTATGAGTGTTGGCTTAACTTCACAACACTTCTTGCGCTAGAATCTACTTACTTGATTTTTTTTTTCTTGTATTTTTATTCTAAAATGAGATTTTGTTTCCGAAACCACTCTTAAAGTCATTCATCTAAAAAAAATTTAAAAGCACTTAAAATGACTTTTTGCAAAAGTGCAGCACTGTCGATTACTGAGCTCTACTGAAGTCATTAAAAGTAGGCAGCAGCTCAATAATCAAACATTGTTTTGTAATAACTGTGGTTTTCATCAGCTCTTTGCATCTCGTTCTCTGCTGTGTGCATCTAAAACATGCGTTACTTTGACAAATAGGAGTTCTTTTCCCAGGGATACTCTAGTTTCCAGGCTTTATACGAAGCTAACTGGCTGTATGGTATAAATTGAATTTACAGACTTGAGTTTAGTTGTCCACGTTCAGGTCTAACGCTAAACAAAATTGAAGAGTTGATTTATTTTCCAAAATATCAAACTATTCAAGATGTTGTTCAGTGTCTTTCTTCCATTCTTTATGATTATTACTTCTGGTTAGCTTCTTTTAATATTTGTCTGTAAATCCATGTTTTGTGTTCCAGGTACATTCCTACAGCTGCTGCCTTCGGTGGACTGTGTATAGGTGGACTATCAGTAATGGCTGACTTCCTTGGTGCCATTGGCTCTGGCACTGGTATCCTGCTGGCTGTCACCATCATCTATCAGTACTTTGAGATCTTTGTAAAAGAACAGAGTGAAGTAGGCAGTATGGGGGCACTGCTCTTCTAAAAGAAAATGTAAAAAAAGGTTCCCACTGTCTACAAACTCCATCACAATCACCAACCTTGCGTTAATTTCACATCTTTGTGAAGCCCCTGCATCTGTAGCTCTCAAGAGCATGATGAGGAGTCTTTGGGGATCTCAGCTGAAATGGGAGCTGCACGGCAGGTTGCTCCTTCTACAAATCTTCCCAATTAACAAAAAGAATGACATTTCATGACATCAGATTTTCTATCTGACTTGAAATCCCCAAGATCCTTCTTGTGCGTGAGATGAAGTCCTTTTGGAGTTTGGATGTTTTTCCAGACTGACAATAGAGTGCTTCAATATGCAGGCATACTCAGTACAAAGGACAGAGGTCAACTGCCTGCGTCGTGCATAAAAAACTCTTGATACTCTGCTTGATGTTGTCTTTATACTCCTACTTTCATCCTTATTTTAATTTTCGGTGCACCTGCCAGTTACATGACTGTGTGGACCAGTACTTGAACCATGAAATGCTGTGTGAAGTTCTGTGACTTCTGATGAGTGACCCTTTTTATAGATGTTTTATGACTAGGGTCTTGTAAGAAGAGAAAGTGGAGCTCATATGAGGGTCAGACTGTAGTAAAAGTAAATCATTGTGTTGACAGTTGACCATTAAATGAGGAACCATTCAAAATAACACCCTCTCTATTTAAATGTGTGGCATTCCCAAGGAGATGCAGTATTAACTCACACGTCACGTTCTCTTTTGTTATCCCCTTAAGATCTTGTTTTATTTTTTAAAATATTCTCCTCTTAAGCATACTGGCCATTAATTGCTTTTCACATCTGACAAATTTTGATTTTGTGTAAATAGGCCATAAATTGAATAACTTTGTATTTGTCTTAAGTGTAAGATAAAGCTTTTGATTATGTAAAAATTTCTGCATTTCAGAAAAAACTTATACAAAACATTCTCAATAAAACCTTTTGTGACAAAAGGCTTAATCATTTGTCTTATTTGAAGTGTCACAGAAAACTGAAAAGAAAGCAGCTTTTCTATTCAAAGACGGGTCTGTTCTTTTACCAATTTTTTTTCAGGACCTGTATGGTGATGATATTTTGCCTTTGTAGTTAACATTTTTAATTGACTAGTATTTTTCTGCCACTACTGGGTTTTTTGCAAACACATCGATAAGCATCCATTAACACCACACCTTCAGCCCATGACCCCCAAAACAACTGTTATTTTTACACTGGAGGTGTTGAGCCACGAATATACTTCCCTGGCATCCAAACACTGGCATTAGAGCAACACAAAAGAAGACAACCTACAAACCATTATATTATTTTAGCTTGTTTGTTATTAAAAGAAACTCTTGAAGCAGAACATAATCTCCATATGGTTGCACTGAATAGATCTACAGACACATGAACTTCTACAGCTTTAAAGCAATATTTGCGCTTAAAGTAAACATACTTAGAAAAATCTAACAATTACACTGTGATCTTCAGGGCATTTTCTACAACTTGCAACTTCAACTGTGAAAAATTTATTTTTTTCTGCAAGCAAACTTCACAAATGGTTTAGAAAAAATAGTATATAAGCATATCTTTACCTTTCTACAGTACACAAATCTGGACTAATAAGGATTTAAACAATAATAGAATAATGAAGGACTGATACATAGGTGGCGGTAATGCTCTGCCTGATAACAGTCGCCATTTGAAGAAGATAAATAAAACCTTTGCAGCAGTTTTCCACCGTTGGCGGCAATGCTGGAGCGTCTGCTCTACCGGAAACGGAACAGTAGAAGAAGAAGAGGAAGGATAGTTGTGAAACCTGCTGGAAAAGAAGCGCTGACAATTTGTTATGAATCATCAAGTGACAACCGGATTTATTATCCTCGTAGCATCTCCTGCACATCGATAAGAGGAGCTGAATCTGTTCCATGTGGACGACATGAGCTCGGTCAGGCAGGAAGGTAACCATACAATGCTAGCTGGCTAAAGCTAATCTTGAAGTTAAATGTTCTCTGAATGATAAATAAATGTTAAATTTTCACCTTTAAAAAGATTTTTTTTAAAAAGCTTCTAAGTAAGATAAGTGTATGGCCTGTATAGGTGTTTGTATTATTACCAGTACTCAGCTTACTGTCACATCAGTGTTTAACCTTGACCAGCAAACATAATGACAGTCAGGATTCTTTTGATCTAGTTTTTCATTGAAAGTCAATTTTAGTCATTTAGTCGCTGTTCAGATTTTATTTGTATGTCTTTAACATCTTGACGGTGCTAATATCTTTAAAAAGTAATTTAGGACTTTTAGCAGCAAGTTAAACCTATATTTGAGATAATGATTTTATATTACATCTGTCCCCACTATTTGATTATTGACATACATGTCACAAGCTAATACAGACTCGATTATCAGCTGCTGATATCACAATATTCTTCTTCACTGTTTATGGGTTTGTTCTGTCCTTCAAAATGTTACACTCCAGGAAAAGACAGAATCATCTTCGCCACCAAAGAGGATCATGCTTCAGTCAGCAATGCTGAGCTTGTAGAGGAAGATCCTAATGACCCATATGAAGAGCGAGGTAAGGAGCAGTACAATCACAAGGAGGAACTAGGAAGGAACTAACTAAGTTTTGAAATGCTGTATTAGCTGTACATTAATTTATATCTGCTTAATTCCAGGTCTAATTCTTCCCAGTGGGGAAATCAACTGGAACTGCCCATGCCTGGGTGGGATGGCCAGTGGTCCCTGTGGGACTGAATTTAAGGAAGCCTTCTCCTGTTTTCACTATAGTAAGGAGGAGGTAAAGGGCTCTGATTGTTTGGATCAGTTTCGGTCCATGCAGGAGTGTATGCAGCGCTACCCAGAGCTCTACCCACAGGAGGATGAGAAGGAGTCGAGCGACAAATCATCAGAAAAGGACCAGACATCTCAAGAAACATCGACATCTGACACTGAAAAAGACTCCAACGCCGCACAACCAAACAACGATGATGCAGTGGAAAGCTAATACTCAGCCCTGTGGCTGATGTAAGCAACACGGTTTTAGGACCTAACTGAAATCCCTTCCAGTCATCTTTGTGCAGGCAAAAATAATATCTTCTTTTCAGTTTACTTCTTTCTTTCTTTTTTTCAAATTGGAAGAGTGTTTTACAGAAGTATATTCATCATGCTGTAGGAAGCAGATGAAACATACTGTTCTATCTGTGCTTTATTGAATTCAGAGGGCTGTCCAAGTGGAGGACTAAGAAACAAAGTAGACAAACCTCCACCTTTACTTCACAATCAATCTGCTGATAATATGTTGTCATATTAAAAAGAAAGGATTACGTCAGGGCCATTTATTGGGTATGTTTACATGCTACTTTATGCGCTGCAGCTGAGCAGCTTATTAGATAGCTGACCAGCAAACTCACATGAGCAGCGCACTTTTCCTTTTCAGATGTTTGTTAGGTCGCCTCATCAACAGGTGTATGTGTAAAACAAGTAAATCCCATTTAAAGCAGAATTGAGAAGGCAATTGTGGATTAATGCAAATATAAGGATCGTGGAGCCATGAAAAAAATCATTTGGAATTTTATTTGTCATAAAACAAGAATGTTGACGATGTGGTTTATGTGGGACACAGAAGATGACGTTTCATTTCATTTGGACTTTAAATCCTCAACACTTAATAGGATGGTTTATACTTTAAATAATAACATATGACCAAAGAAAAAAATGGAAAGGTTCTCTGGAAAGGTTACTTTGAGGGTTTTTTTTTACTGCATGGATTCATGCAAAAACAAGATTAAAAAAGCTTTTCTGAAATCAAAAGCTTATTGGAGCAATTTTTTATTTTGTACACTAAGGTGTATAGAGTTCAGTTAAAATGTTTTAACAATGTCGGTTCCTGCGTGGGATTTACTATGAAAACATGTTTGATGTTGCTCATGCATTTTTCATTTGAATTCTCTCCTGTTTGTTAAAATGTGTGATAATGTTTTATTGCACCATCATTGTGTGTTTGTTGATTTTCATATTAAATTTGAAGTTTGTTTTCACAATGTTACCAATTAAAATGTTAAATTCACAGAGCTGTGAAGAATGTACAGAAAAAAACCTGAATCTTCCTAATATGGGATTCTCCTTTGCTCTCTGTGCTGTGGGACTGCCTTTCTTCTGCTAATTTATTACCTGACTTTAACCATTTACCTCAGCTGGACTTTGATGATCCATTTGTGAGTGACTTGAAGTGAATACTGTTGAAAGTATTTTTCGATAATAAATTGCAAACCTTTATATATCCTCGTTGTTACTGTTTTTGCACCTTTATGTTACTTATGTATGTAAGAGATACTAAAACTATTGCAAATCTACATTTTCAGAGAGAGCCACCATGCTGGGATCAACAGTTCACATGAGCAGTCATCGCAGAGAAATACTGGTGAAACCAGGAAGGCTGGTTTATGGTATAAATAATTTAAATGATTATAAATCACCACTGCGAGCTAGCAGAAATGTAGTCCATGATTTTGGTTTAAAGTATTCAATCCTGCAAGTTAACTAATTTATTTCATCCCATTAGACAAAAAGCTCTGTCATTGGATCTCTTGAGGATGAGATGCATGTTTTTTCTTTTTACATAAAAATACCATGGTAATGTTTAAATAATAATAAAGAAAATTCAACCTATTTGAACAAAGTTTCAATATAACTTGTCACTCATCATCCAAATAATGAAGTTGTGTTTTTGAACATGCTGAACTGATTAAAAAGTACGAAGTTTAAGTTGTCCATGTATCTTTGACTGTAGACTTCTTAAGTAAAAGATGGATGACCTTCATGCCATGGTTGTAAAAATGATCTGTGTTGTGCCAATAAAACCTAAAAGGGACTCGGCTACATTTGCATAATATTTGTTGACCTGTTCAAAGGTTCTGGCACATACTTTTGCTCAACTTTTTAGTTACATGTCTGAGCATCAGGGGTCAGAGGTCTGCTGGTGTGTTTGTCCACTGAAGCATGTGCCACTTCAAATACTCTCAGAGATCAATAATTACCAAACACCCATCTCTCTCCCTGCCCTACCATTGGTCAACTGTGAAGGACAATAACAACCAAAAAGCCAATGAGACAATGAGCTGAAGAGTGATCGCCCTCAGATCTTCATCAGCCCTCAGTCTCTCTCTCTCTCTCTCCACAGACGACCTTCAGCAGTGACAGTAGGAGCCCCCTCCTGTCTCCAGTGTGATCTCTGTCTCCACGTGTCTGCTTAAGTCTTTGGCAGAAGATACACAACAAGATGTCTTCTTTAAAGGAGATCTGCAGTGGTCTTCCCTTGGACCCTCTTCCCTCTAACCCGGGAAGAGACCCCAGTTTGCCGCATGCACCCATCAGGACCCCCAACCTTACAGCAGAGGAGGAACGGGTGAGTAAATACATACAGTTTTGTGCATTTGGTTATATTGGTTTACAATAGGCTCTCCATTGTTTATCAATATGACATGCACAATATTTGAATTTCCTTTACAATGAATTCTTTTGAACGGAGAACTATAAAATGTTGCTGTTCAAGAAACGGTGTCATCATGGCATGCTGTGTACCTTGACTTGTTGCATCACCTTTGATGGCCCATGCCCTGTCCAATATTAAAATAGATGATTCTCTTAGGTCCTTATTGTCCAAACTTAGAACAAAAAAACAGTGGAGACCTGTTCTTGTGTAAACTTGCAACTGTAAACTGATTTAAAAAAATTAATTGGTGTTATAAAAGAAGAGATTGACTGTCATGTTATGAAGAAGAGTAAAAGATTAAGAAATGTTTATTTGGTATTATTTGAACATTGGTTTGCATTTCAGTGTTTCACTAGCCTGCTCTTAATTCCCCTTCCCTTTAGTTGGCACTGAGAAATGCCCTGCGGTATTTTCCCCCCTCACACCATTCAACACTTGCACCTGAATTCGCTCAAGAGCTGCGGCAGTACGGCCATATCTACATGTACCGCTTCTGCCCCACACTACGCATGAGGTGAGGCAACCAGGACTTCAAAGACACCAGCAAACAAAATTAAATGTGTTTTGGCTGATATTTCTTTTTACATGGCACACAATGCATTGAAATATTTTGACAGTTAATAATTTTTCAAATTGGATCCAAGGTTAAAACTAAAATATGTGTTGTGGTAAAACATGTTAACGTAGTTGTCAAACATAAAAATACAACTTTTTCAAATGAAAAACAACAAAGAATTGATCTTAGTAATGCTTTGTTGGCAATACCAGGCCTTTTTATGCAAGGTTGTTATTTTTCAAAAGGGAAAGAGTTACACAGTTATAATGTTATAAACTAAATGTTAAATAAAACATGGCACATAGTGTGGCTTTGCTGCTAATCTTTTCTATTTCAGCCAATTATTTGTATGGACGTTTTAAGTTCAGGTAAACATTTTAATGGTTGAATTAAATAAACGCACCTTTCCTCACCTTGAATAGTTCAGAAGTCACAGTGTCCTCTTTTAATTTTACGCTTCAAGGTTCATTGTCTTGTTTTAATGTTGTATTGTCCAGTCATTTCCATTGCACAACACAGGTGTCTGTCTTTGTGTTTCCTCAGAGCTTGTCCCATTGATCAGTATCCATGCCGTTCACGTCAGGCAGCCTCTATCATGCTGATGATCATGAACAACCTGGACCCTGCTGTTGCTCAGGTGACACTTGTACCAAAGCTTGCTAAATCTCTGTATGAGGTCTTTATTCACTGCTTCAATGACACCTTCATGTTTCTTGGCCCTTTAGTTCCCCCAGGAGCTGGTCACATATGGAGGGAATGGACAGGTGTTCAGTAACTGGGCCCAGGTAAGCCCAGAGTTAGTTTTAGTTTAACTAGAAGATTCTTTTACATTGGACAAAGTCTGAGTGCCAGAATATTAATGTTTGTTTGTGTCTGGGAACAGTTTCGCCTGGTGATGCATTACCTGAGTGAGATGACGGACGAACAAACGCTGGTCATGTACAGCGGTCATCCAATGGGCCTGTTCCCAAGCCTGCCTTCCTCACCCCGCGCCATCATCACTAACGGCATGGTAACAACCCAACACAAATCTTAATAAAATATAACGTTCAGTCCTTATACTTCCCATTCTGCTGTGCTGACTTTCTCACTTGGTTTAATCATCCAGGTCATTCCAAATTATTCTTCCAAAGAGCAGTATGAAAAGATGTTTGCTCTTGGTGTGTCGATGTAAGTTCTTTACAGAGATTTAAATTGAGTTATTTGGCTTTTCTTATTTTTTTCAGGTCAAAAAGAATGTAATATTACTGTATGGGGGAAGAGATAAAGACAGATGTGTTGATGTTTTTTCTTCCGTCTATTTTCAGGTACGGTCAAATGACAGCAGGAAGCTACTGCTACATCGGCCCTCAAGGGATTGTTCATGGCACTATGGTTGGTGATCATTCTTATTATTATATCAATCTAACCGTGCTTCTCAGAAAATTATTATTGTTTAAAGAGTTTTCTCTTATTTTTACTACTTAACATTTTTATGTGAATGACTGGATATTTTCATCTTTTTGCACCCTTTGAAATCTTTAATTATTCAAGAAGAGAAAATGACTCTTTGGTTAAATTACTTGCAGCCCACAAAACTGGTTGGAATCACTGCTTTAGTTCAATTTATAATGACATCACACGTTGTTTCCAGTTTTAATATGTTTCTTCATGTCTTTCTGTATAGCTGACTGTGTTGAATGCTGGCCGGAGGTACCTGGGCTCAGGAGACTTGAGGGGTTGTGTCTTTGTGACCTCTGGCCTGGGGGGCATGAGTGGAGCTCAGGCCAAAGCTGCTGTGATTGCTGGTTGTATTGGCGTGGTTGCAGAGGTCAGCTGCTCTTGAGTCATTTCCTGTTAATACTGTGCTGTTAATGCTATTTGGAGCCAAATGAAAGGAAGTTTGTTTTGTCAACTTGATTTGGTTTGCATTTAGGTGGATGACGCTCCTCTAAGAAAGAGACATGAGCAAGGCTGGCTGATGGAGGTCACAAGCAATATTGAGCAATGCATTAAACGCATAAGGTATTTAACAAATTACATTCAGCTTCCAAACAAATCAAAGAATATCATTGCTGCATGCCTGTGCTAAAATTGTGGAACCTGAAAGCCCTTTTGTGTATTAAGGGTTAGGGTAGTATGGCCAATGTGATCAAGTTTGATTAAAGGGTAATTTAAAGAATTTAATTTGTTTTATTTAACCAGGGAAAAAAACTAATTGAGATTAAAAATCTTTTTTTCAAGAGTGTCCTTGACAAAACAAGCAGCAACACAAGTAACAGAGTTTCAGACAGACAATGAGCAGCCAACAATACAAACACAAAAATACACACTTAGGCAAATATGAGTCCTTTGGAAAACACATTTGTTGATGGAGAGTTAGATACTAAGATAAATACCATAAGTGTAAAATAAACATATGTAAGCTACATAAAATGGCTGATTAGGTTAGTCGACAACAAAAAGTGTTTAAAGGGAATGATCGCTGTTTTGGAAATCCCGTCTTCTCTTATCATAGAACGTGACAAAGAGGAGGTTCCAGCCTAAAACCTCGTTGCAAACAGTTAGAACCTGTTAGTCAATAAGCCATGTCCCTAATGATCCAACTTTAACTCAGCACCTTAGTTCTGTTTCAAATTCAGGAAAAAGGCTTCCTTAACCACAAACATATAATGTAATGTATAGGAACATGTTTACTGTAAGATACAGTATCTTTGATCATTTTTTCTCTTGCAGAGAAGCCAAGAGCTCCAAGACTGCCCTCAGCCTGGGTTACCATGGCAACATTGTAGACCTATGGTAAGTAATAGGTGAAAACTTTTTCGCAGCACAGACATGTAAACCTCGGTCAGCAGCTTACTTCTTTTTGCAACCTTGTTTTTTGTGATCAGGGAGAGGCTGCTGTTAGAGCATGAGAGGACAGGGGAGCTGCTGGTGGATCTGGGTTCAGACCAGACCTCCCTGCACAACCCTTATAATGGCGGATACTACCCAGTTCAGCTCAGCTTCCGTCAGGCCAATCAGCTCATGGCAACTGATCCTCATCGTTTTCGGACCATGGTTCAGGAAAGGTAAAACTCATAACCCAGATTGACTTCTCTGCTATATTTTATTATATATGTGGGTCTATTAAAATGATAAAATGTGTTTTCCAAAAAATCACAGCCTCTGTAGACACATACAAGCTATCAACAAGCTGTCTGATGCTGGTATGTTCTTCTGGGACTATGGTAATGCATTTCTACTAGAGGCCCAAAGAGCCGGTCAGTATTCATCACTACATACCTAAGTTATATCTTCACAACCATACAATCTAAGTCAAATCCTGAAAGAGACGTTTTTTGGGGGGTTTTTTACAGGCGCAGATGTAGGAAAAGTTGGTGGAGGAGCCACAGAATTCCGTTATCCGTCTTATGTCCAGCACATTATGGGGTGAGACCTTTCCTTCTATATTTATATTAGCTGTGATTTTTTTATAGACATTTTTAACTTTTGAAAAAGGCAGAACAACAATTTGATCAAAAACATGTTCTTCTTGCAATGTAGTATAAAGGTTCCCTATGCTTCCTTCTGCATCACAGGGATATTTTCTCTTTGGGCTTTGGCCCGTTTCGCTGGGTATGCACATCTGGGGACCCTCAAGATCTTTCTGTAACAGACAACATTGCTGCAACTGTTTTAGAGGAAATGCGTGCCAATGTTACTGATCACATCAGACAGCAGTACGATGACAACATACGCTGGATCAGAGAGGCTGGAAAACACAAGATGGTCAGCAGCATTGAATTTGAATTCTCTGAATGGGAATCTGATAAGGTCATACAAAGCAGTTGTAGGATGACTTCCTCTGTATTTTTCTTTGTTTAGGTTGTGGGATCCCAGGCCAGGATCCTTTACTCTGACCAGAAAGGAAGAGTCTCCATTGCTCTGGCTATAAACCAGGCGATCGCTGATGGAAGAGTCTCAGTAAGAGGATAAATTGCCTGCTAAGATTTCCTGTTAATGCGATATACTTAATATCAAGTTTTCATTGAGGTCTGTTATCTTACATTGTCTCTGTTGCTCAGGCTCCTGTGGTTATTAGCAGAGACCATCATGACGTCAGTGGCACAGACAGCCCCTTCAGAGAAACCTCCAATGTTTATGATGGATCTGCCTTCTCTGCAGGTATGTGCTTCTGCAGAGGAAAACAACTTGAAACTGCAGTTCAATATGACAATCTTCATTTTTCAGACTGGTAGGAACAAAAGGTTCCTGCTCTTAACTGCATAACCAGCCAACAATAAAACAAAAAAATAAAAACACAATCTTATCAACTGTAAAATGAAAATGTATTTTACCATATCAAATGAGTCCAAAGTCCTGAAACTATCAACTTATTAAGAGGTTTTCTTTCCTCTAAAGAAAACCAAAAGTATAAATGTACACAGGATGAAGACAATGTAATACTTATCATGTCACTTATCATTTTATGCTTTAATCTTATTGATGCATTGTAACATTACATAAGTAAGCAGCAGAACACATACGGTAATATCTACATTACAAATTACATTATATTAAAGAGGCCGCATTCTACATTTAGCATCCATTTCCTTTCTACTATTATTAAAGAGAAAAGAGAGGCTGGAGGAGGCGATAGGATATCGATGGTTCAGTATCCTAATGCCTGTCCTCCCAGACTCTCTTCATTTAGAGAGTAGGTCTGGACCTTACTCTTAATTGTAATAAACACCTAAAACTGTACAGGGAACAACATTCAGCCATAACATCTTTAAACCAATGACTGAATACTTTGTGATAAAATCACACATCAATAAATATAACTTAATGCTAATGTGGCATGCCACATTTATTACAAAATATTACATTATTTAATTATTGAAGCGATGCACAAACATTTTCTTAACACATTCAATTACCAAAATAAGGTCTACTTACCACGGTGGTTTGTTTAAAGATACAACACAGCCAACTACCTTGATCAAAAACACTCCATTCATGAAATACTGCATAAGGACATCCGCATAGACTTGCCATGAGGACTAATTTAGATAGTAACAAATCTAAATCATTAAATGAGAGACTTAGATTGTTATGAGCTGATTTTAATATTGACAGCAACTATAAGGATAAAATGGGGAGGTCTGAATATAATTATAGCAGTTTAAGTAAAGGAGCTCTTAGATTCACTTTAATATTAATGATGAAAATACTGATTATCGGTTAAATTGATAAAAAATAGTTTTAACTACATGTATGTCTCTTCCATTCAGACATGGCGGTCCAGAACTTTGTTGGTGATGCATTCAGGGGCGCTACATGGGTCGCTCTTCACAATGGTGGTGGTGTTGGTTGGTAAGGCTGGCTGGTTAAAAAAAACAAATCTGTGTAAATGGTTATTGTTATTCGAAGCCAATAAGTGAATTAAAACATACCTCACTATTACCAGGTCAGTGTGTTCATTTTTTTTAATCTCTTGTCAAACCCACAGGGGCGAAGTGATGAACGGAGGCTTTGGTTTGCTTTTGGATGGCTCCGATGAAGCAGGAAAGCGAGCCAGACTGATGCTCAACTGGGACGTCTCCAATGGGGTAAGAGTGTGACAAGAGAAGAGTCACATGATAGATTCCAGCCTCAGTTTTGTTTATGTAATAACATTTTACAGAGGACAGCTGCCCTGCTCTTATCTGTTTATGTTTGCTGTAGGTGGCTCGTCGATGCTGGTCTGGAAACTCCAACGCCTACGACACCATCCAGCGCACCATGGAGGAGAACACGCAATTGCGGGTCACTATGCCATTTCCTGTTCAGGATGAGCATATACTGGACCGTGCACTTCAAGGCTGAATAAGAAATTGAGCTTAGTTCAACAGCAGATACATACAGCCACACTGAAACAATACCTGCATCTGTAATTAATTAATCTGTATTTATATAGTTGTTGAAATTGTGTGGTGTTTTTCAGAAATCACACTGAGATTGTTCAACATAGTTTGCCATGAACCCATTGAATGCAAAGTCGGCTGCAATATTGTGCATTGTCTGTGTTTTAATTACTTAATCCTGAAACTTATATTCATCATGTCCAGTACCAAATATTAAACAAAAAGTGCATTCAGAACAACGCCCATATGTCATAT
The DNA here is from genome assembly GCF_947650265.1 of Symphodus melops. Taxonomy (NCBI): domain Eukaryota; kingdom Metazoa; phylum Chordata; class Actinopteri; order Labriformes; family Labridae; genus Symphodus; species Symphodus melops. The sequence continues at coordinate 16,524,394 of NC_136694.1, forward strand.
ATCATAATTAAAAATATATATATTCAATGTCATAATTTGAAAAGAATGGAGAAATAATGTAAAATTAGAAAAAAGACTGTTATTTCAATACAAATAGAGTAAAACTCAGCAGGCAGCAACTGGAGGGTCTTCTGAAGGGATGTTAAGCTAAGTTTTGAAACTACTTTGATTCTCCAACTACAAAGTAATTGGTGAAAAGAGCAACAGGGAGGTGACAAAATTAAGCAGTTTCTCATCTAATATAAACATAGTTTAGTGCACTGTGTGTCACAAGTTAAGCTATTGTTAAAGAAGCGTGTGAAATTTAAAATAATTTTGAAAAAATGTATTTAGGCGCAATAAGAATATATGCATCCATACATTTTATTTACTATTTTTTTTACTACTACTACGTTTTGTTTTGTTTTTTCGTTTTTTTTCTCAAGATCTGTACTTACTTTATTTGTTATCTCAGGATAAAAAAGCTGTTTTCTCCAATTATAAAGGATTATTAATTATCTCATGGTGGAGTAAGGCTTGTTTTCTGGTGATCGAGGAAACAAAGCAAAATACTGGACACTGTGAAAGGCCAGAATTTCCTTAAATAATCTCAGATCTTAAATGTTGATCCCTGCTGAGAGTTTGTCTCTGCCTTCTTTTGTGAAATGTGGTGTGCAACATGGGTCGGTCCTGGGGCCCATTTTGTTTTGCCTATAACTGCTCCACTTTGGGAATATCATAAATAAAGACAGTGTGTCATTTCATTTTTATGATGATGACATGTACCTTCCCATTAAAACCGTTGACCAAGGGATGCTGAGACATGTCTGGTTGTCAAGTAACTTTCTGCAGGTAAATTCAAGCAAAACTGAGAGAGTTTTAATTGGACCGTAGCACCTGACTAAACAAATACCGCCATCTGCTGGTACCCTAGTAAACCACATTAAACCTGCTGCCAAAAATCTGGGTGTCTGGTTTGAAAAAAGAAAATGTCTTTTACAGTTCCTTTAAATGGATTTGATATTTCAAAGTGGCTGTTTATTCTTAGTCTTACCCTGTTTATTATTCTATGACCTGCCTGTTATTACCTTTGTTTTGCTGTCATTGTAAAGCACGTTGTAACTAGTTTTTGATAAGTGCTCTATAAATTAAGATTATTATTGTAGTTATTATTATTATGAGGCAAAAAGCCTATGAGCTATGTTTGTTGTTTGCTCTACAACTCCTGGAGTTGCTAGACGAATAATAACAAAACCGGCCCATCTGACCAATAATAAAACAAACAGATATCACGAAAAACCGAGGAAATATAAAGTCTTTGTTCCTTTAAGAACTTGGAATTTGGCCTCTCCGCTGACGTCAGGGAATCGGAGAGGTTGGTGTTCCCTGCAGAAGGAGGCAGATGAACGTGATGAAGACCGGGCAGGGATACCAGAATACTTTTTTAGCATTGTTTTGTCCTCGTAGTCAATTCGTTTGATTATCAATCTCTTCACATATTCAGAAAACAGGTGGAGAGTCTTCTGAGGGTATGTGCCATCATAACGGGACGATTTCAGACCTCCGCCCTTTTGGATAGATTGCAGATTTTGTTTTGCTCTTACAGTGTTCAAAGTGCGTTAAAAAGAAGTACACAAGTCTTGTGGACAAGGGTGATTCTGAATATGAACAACGTTTCGGATAAAATGCATCATAACCGGGGGGAAGAGCCGGTAAATCCAATTACTGCGCAGCACGGGACAGCGCGCAACAGTGGCTCGACCAGCCCGGAGAGCAGCCTGGTCAGTGGCCTCACTGGCCTCCAGCCCCCTCCTTACCCTTACCTAGAGTTTAAGAGAAATGCAGTGACAGATGAATATAAAGTCACAGCGCAGGTTCTCGGCTTGGGAATCAATGGCAAAGTGCTGGAATGTTATTGCAAGAAAACAGGAGAAAAGTGTGCCCTCAAGGTGTGTGTTTTTGTTTGTGTCAATATGTGTGCCCGCCTGCCTCTTCACCCATTTGTGATCTGTACGTATCCATTTTTGGAGGCTGCTGTCACTGAAGGGAAAGAGAGCATCCATCAATTATTCATTTCTTCTCGATAAACTCCAAATAATGTATCAAACTGGAAATCTGAATCTGATGGAGCTTCATTCTGTGAAAAATGATGGTTAATCTTATGTGGAGATAATATCATTCATGATGGCTGAGAGACAGTAAAGTGCTGTCTTTGTTCCACTATATTGCTGTGTGGACAATGATCTGCTCTGATGTTTTATGTAATCTTCTTTGTCTACTATTCAAAGACTCCACAGTAAGTATTGAGCTTACTCGAAGTTTACTATTAAAAGTTTGGGAAATATGGAAAATTAAGAGCTGTTAATTAATCAAGCAGCTGACTGAAGGGTTTACTGAAGCCAGAAGAAAACACAAACAGGAAGAGCAGCCCCAAGAGGGCACTCCACATGTTTTCTTTGGGTTTCAGTTGGTGAAAAACTATAGGTAGAAAGGTGTAATGCCTTAGCTTTTACTTGTTATGTATTGATAGTGGTTCATAGTGGCTTCAAGAAAATGTGGACTAAAAAAATAAATAAATTGATATCTTCACATCCCATGTCCTCCTCAGGGCTTAGATTGTCCAGGGTCTACAAGGAATAAAGGAAACCCCCCTCCCCTGTCTGCAACATCACAGCTACATACTGTGCTTTTGACAGGATATGGCTAAAGGGCTAAATGCTTTATTCATTGACTTGTAATGAATTATTCACTGTAGAAATTGCAACTTTAAACAAGAGATATATTTATGTTACTGTGATGCCAAACAGGTCTACATGAAAACAAGGCCTTTTTTTCACGTGCGTTTCCTGTGATTTTTTGAAAAGGATTTAAAATAATTTAAATTTGATGAAACAATACTCTTGAAACCAATATGGAGCGTTTGATTGATATGTGTTTGTCTTGTGTGGAGCAGATCCTGTATGATACCCCTAAAGCCAGACGGGAGGTAGAGCTGCACTTGCGAGCTTCTGGAGGCCCCCACATCGTTCGAATCCTCAGTCTGTACGAGAATCTGCACCAGGGGAAGAAATGTCTCCTCATTATTATGGAGTGGTGAGCATGTCTTTATTTGTCGGGTTCTCAGTCATCCAGGGCAAGGTAATTAAGAGATTAATCCAAAAGGCAACTGGACACAAGTAGTGTTCACATCTTTCTTTTCGCAGATTGCAGGAGTGATGCAAATAAATTGAAATAAATTGATGTGTATTGTAGCAATGATTAAATGTAACTTTATTGTTATATTGAAACAAAGCTCATTTGGATTTTTCATATCATGAACACAAACATTGTCTTTTGAATTAATTGTTGCGTGAGTGTCCGACACTGGACTCATTTCAGCAGTAAATCAATGAATTCCTTTGTTGTCCCACCACAATTTGAGTACAGAGCTGAGTCTGTTTGCCAGGAGAGCTCATTCTTTCCCCATTATGATCTTTTTGTTAATTTCATCTCAGTATGGAGGGAGGAGAGCTGTTCAGTCACATCCAGGCCAGGGGGGACGAGGCCTTCACTGAGAGAGGTTGGTTAAAAAAATGAACTTCAACCAGAGTATAAGAATGAGTTTCATCACCTGCATTTGTAATGTTGATGTAATGTGTGTTTATCAGAGGCGTCAGAGATCATGCATGACATTGGAACAGCCATTGAATACCTGCACCACATGGACATTGCTCACAGGGATGTAAAGGTACTGCTGCTGTTGTTGTTCAGGAATAATTTGAGAGAATCCTAATCTTTTGGATCTGTAACTGTTTTCTTCATTTTCATGAACACTTCAGCCTGAAAACCTGCTTTACACCACCAAAGAAAGTAATGCTACACTAAAACTGACTGACTTTGGCTTTGCTAAGGAGACAACTCTGTACAACTCCCTGCAGACTCCCTGTTACACTCCATATTATGTCGGTGAGTATTGGCTGCTGTATGTCTGAAAGACATTTATTTTAATAATTATTGTCATCATTTTAAATGTGCTGTTATAGATGTAGGTTTTTAATTGTTGGTGTTATTTGCTTTCACGTTGTACATGTATCTGCATCATGGATTGCTTTTGTAGAAGAGTGTCTGCCCTTCTCCCCAGTCCTGTGTTGTTTTTTTTATGTGCCTTTATCTGTTCAGCTCCAGAGGTGCTTGGGCCAGAGAAGTATGACAAGTCATGTGACATGTGGTCTCTGGGCGTAATCATGTACATTCTGTGAGTGTCATGTGCATCTGAAACGGATGCAACTTAATACATTTACAGCTATTTTATGAAGCGTGATTTGATGGTAAAGTCTGTGATTTGGTAAATAAAGATAGAACAATAATAAACATATTGTCTTTCCTGTATTCTCTTGTTCCTTCAGTCTGTGTGGGTTTCCTCCATTCTACTCAAACACAGGTCAGGCCATCTCTCCAGGCATGAAGCAGAGAATCAGGCTGGGCCAATACAAGTTCCCAAACCCTGAGTGGGCCGATGTCTCTGAGGAAGGTCAGACATCAAACGAATGGTTTATGAATCTAAGAAAGACATTAAAAAAAATGATGAAAACTAAGTACATTGTATTACAATCATGTTTTATGTGCTCACCTCTGTAGCAAAACAACTCATCTATCAGCTGCTGAGGACAGACCCCAATGAGAGGATGACCATTGGACAGTTTGTGAACCATCCCTGGATCAGTGTTAGTTATCACATTGTCTTTCAGTTGCCATGCTGTACATTTAAACCTTCCAACATTTATTTACAAGATTTATGTGTTGTTTACACGGCAGCAGTCTATGGTAGTCCCTCCGACGCCCTTGCACACTTCTCGAGTTTTGACAGAAGACAAGGAACTGTGGGATGACGTAAAGGTGAACCCAATCTAACTGTCTAAGTTCCTAAATTTGACCAGCAGATGGCAGTGAAGCACCAGATTCACTCCATTCAATTTCTCCATAACAGGAGGAAATGACCAGTGCCCTGGCCACCATGCGAGTTGACTACGACCAAGTGAAGATCAAAGACCTGGATATGTCCAACAATCCTCTTCTCAACAAGAGGAGAAAGAGGCCCACGTCTGGAGGGGAAGAGGGAGAGACAGGAGGAGACGGACAAGTGGGGCATAATAATGACAGAGAGGTTATGTTTCCTGAAGAGCATGGGGAAATGACCATTTTACACAAGTAGTGTAAATGTATGATAACCAGAATGCGCCTTATTTTCTGTTTACATATCACTTGATGTATTTTACTCACTTTTTGTCTTATTTGTATCACAGCACGAAAGTCTTTCAAAAGACCACATTTAAGTATTGTTTCTACCATAGTGCTGAAATAAATATTTGATTTTTGTTTGTTTCACAAATGTGTTGTATCACTTTTGTATTTGGAACTTACTCCATTTCTTTGACACTAAGAGAATGACAAAAACCTCAGAGTATGTTTGAGGCCAAGATTTTGTGGCAGTGGGAGTATTCATCTTCCTGTTGTGAACAAAGAAAGACAGTATGTGGAAGTGATGAAAAATATTTGTAAGTTGATATTGCATTCAACGCATAACAAATCATCTTCCAACATGATAAAACATTTCTGCACACAGACAGCCCCTGCAAAGAAATCAATGAAGCCTACTGTGAACCATTAACTGGAGGACATTGAACTATGTTAAACAATAATAATAATAACAATAATAATAATAACTTTATTTATAAAGCGCTTTCAGCGAAAGTACTGTATAGGTAAAATCAACTAAAAAATGAACACCATAAAAACAGTATACCTTTTTTTTCTCTTTATAGTTATGTAAAAACATTTTCAGCTGTCGAGCTGGGTTTGAATCTGACTATTGGCTCTTTACTAACATGTCATTCCCCTCTCTTTCTTTATGTTTTTATTCTCCCAGATTTCTGACTCCATTCACTGTCCTGTTTCTCAATTATAAAATTGTAAATAAATCTATTGATGAGAGTGTATTCCCCAGTGTCTTAAAAACAGCAGTCATAACCCCAATTTACAAATCTGGAAGCAAAAATGAAACAAGCAACTACAGGCCTATTAGTATATTGCCTGTGGCATCCAAAATTCTTGAAAAAGCAATCGTAGAGCAGCTAACCGATCACCTAAATTGCAATAACTTTTTGCATTCAATGCAGTTCGGTTTTAGACGTAACCATTCCACTGATGCAGCCTGCTGCTACCTGATAGAAAACATAAAGGCCAGCTTGGACAGAGGGGGCACGGTGGGTGCTGTGTTTTTGGACTTGCGAAAAGCCTTTGACACGGTAAACCACTGTGTCCTCCTGTCCAAACTTTCTAAGTATAATTTGTCCATGGAGACATTGCAATGGATACAATCATATCTCTCAAATCGGATGCAGTGTGTGAGGGTAAATAACGCATTGTCCTCACTGAAGCCCTGCACAACTGGGGTCCCACAAGGATCAATCCTGGGACCCTTGTTGTTCAGCAGTTACATCAACGATCTTCCGGCTGTGTGCAAAGACATAGACATCATTATGTATGCAGATGATGCTGTCATCTTTGTATATGGGAAGGACATGGAGCAAGTAGCCACTAAATTGTCCTCAGCCATGGACAAAATAAGTAACTGGCTTAAATCTTCTTGCTTGACCTTAAATATTAAAAAAACAGTTGGAATGTACACTCAACAAAAATATAAACGCAACACTTTTGTTTTTGCTCCCATTTGTCATGAGATGGACTCAAAGATCTAAAATTCATTCCAGATACACAATATTACCATTTCTCTCAAACATTGTTCATAAATCTGTCTAAATGTGTGATAGTGAGCACTTTTGCTTTGCTGAGACAATCCATCCCACCTCACAGGTGTGCCACATCAAGATGCTCATCAGACACCATGATTAGTGCATAGGTGTACCTTAGACTGTCCACAATAAAAGGCCACCCTGAAATGTGCAGTTTTTGCTTTATTGAGGGTCTGGGGACTCAGAACCAGTCAGTATCTGGTGTGACCACCATTTGCCTCATGCAGTGCAACACATCTTCTTCGCATAGAGTTTATCAGATTGTCAATTGTGGCCTGTGGAATGTTGGTCCACTCCTCTTCAATGGCTGTGCGAAGTTGCTGGATATTAGTGGGAACTGGTACGCGCTGTCGTATACGCCGGTCAAGCACATCCCAAACATGCTCAATGGGTGACATGTCCGGTGAGTATGCTGGCCATGCAAGAACTGGGACATTTTCAGCTTCCAAGAATTGTGTACAGATCCTTGCAACATGGGGCCGTGCATTATCTTGCTGAAACATGAGGTGATGTTCATGGATGTATGGCACAACAATGGGCCTCAGGATCTCATCACGGTATCTCTGTGCATTCAAAATGCCATCAATAAAATGCACCTGTGTTCTTCGTCCATAACAGATGCCTGCCCATACCATAACCCCACCACCACCATGGGCCACTCGATCCACAACATTGACATCAGCAAAGCGCTCACCCACACGACGCCACACACGCTGTCTGCCATCTGCCCTGAACAATGTAAACCGAGATTCATCCGTGAAGAGAACACCTCTCCAACGTGCCAGACGCCATCGAATGTGAGCATTTGCCCACTCAAGTCTGTTACGGCGACGATCTGGAGTCAGGTTAAGACCCCGATGAGGACGACGAGCATGCAGTTGAGCTTCCCTGAGACGGTTTCTGACAGTTTGTGCAGAAATTCTTTGGTTATGCAAACCAATTGTTTCAGCAGCTGTCTGAGTAGCTGGTCTCAGACGATCTTGGAGGTGAACCTGCTGGATGTGGAGGTCCTGGGCTGGTGTGGTTACACGTGGTCTGCGGTTGTGAGGCCGGTTGGATGTACTGCCATATTCTCTGAAACGCCTTTGGAGACGGCTTATGGTGGAGAAATGAACATTCAATGCCCGAGCAACAGATCTGGTTGACATTCCTGCTGTCAGCATGCCAATTGCACGCTCCCTCAATGCTTGCGCCATCTGTGGCATTTTGCTGTGAGACAAAACTGCACATTTCAGGGTGGCCTTTTATTGTGGACAGTCTAAGGTACACCTATGCACTAATCATGGTGTCTGATGAGCATCTTGATGTGGCACACCTGTGAGGTGGGATGGATTGTCTCAGCAAAGCAAAAGTGCTCACTATCACACATTTAGACAGATTTATGAACAATGTTTGAGAGAAATGGTAATATTGTGTATCTGGAATGAATTTTAGATCTTTGAGTCCATCTCATGACAAATGGGAGCAAAAACAAAAGTGTTGCGTTTATATTTTTGTTGAGTATATTTCACTAAGTCCAATAAAGCCAAAGATATGCCTAACATCTATATTAATGGACAAAAAATTAACATTGTGACAGAGATAAAATATCTAGGTGTCCATTTGGACCAAACTCTGAGCTTTAAAAAACACATTAAAAGAATGTGCAACTCCATTAAATATAATATCTCCACCTTTAGACACATTAGGAATAGCTTGACTACTGAAGCATCTTTCATGTATCTCAATGCCATGATCTCTTCACACATCACCTACTGTTTGTCCTGTTGGTCTCAGGCCAATGAGACCACAATCAAACAACTCAGATCTGTCTACAATCAGGCATTAAAGGTGCTTGATAGAAAAGCCCTTCACTGCAATATTCTCAATAAATATAACGTATTAAGTTTTGACAATGTAATTCAATATACAATATACAAATCTAAGAACCGTTTTCAAAATTGTTAACAATACTGCTCCACCCTCAATGAAAGAATTCATAAAACTTTATTCTGAACAAACGACCCGAACATCCCGCTCCACCACTCGCAGAAACTGTGCCGTCCCAAAGAGGTCCTCTGTATTTGCACAGACAGCCTTTTCATTTAAATCTATTCAACAATGGAATCAACTTCCTGATAGTCTGAAGCTGTCTGTGGATCTTAATAACTTCTCTAGAAACCTAAAGAAACACCTTCTCAATAATCAGCTGTGTCAGCATCAGCGCACTTAAATTTTACGCATGTAATTTTGTTGCTAAAGTTTTTTACTGTGTTAATATTAATTAACATAGTAAAAAACGTAAAACTTAAAATATTAATTAATTAACAGTTTTTAGGCTGTGATGGTTTTCTGGAAAAGAAACCATCTGATTAGTTTTAAATGACTACTGCTTTTAAATGACTACTGCATGTATTTGTTTTGTGCTACTGACAGTTATTTGTAATGTCATGTTTTAATCCTGTGTGCACCTGCCCGGGGACAGCAGATGGAAACTAGCATTCGCTAAATCTGGTACAAAGCATATTTTCGAAAGATTAATGTATTTTGTACATTGTCCCTGACAAATAAACTAATAAAATAAACTAAACTAATTAAGTCAAATAACATAAATCTTTGAAAATATTCATACTTTTAACTTAATCCCTCTATTTTCAGATATTCTTTCACATGATGAAACATGATCATTTGATGAGTGCTGAGCTTTTCCTGATGTAATAGCTGATCAATACCACACATTCCTCAATGCTTTCTGGTCCTGCCTTCAACCATGTGAAAACTTACTCTGGTAGAAAGAGTTGTAGTCTCAATCCATCTATCGTTATGTGTATAGCGCCAGTTCATAACAAATGTTATATATATTCGGTTAACATTGTCAAAGACAAAACTAGAATTATGGATTTCTTTTGGTTTGAGAAACAGATTAATGAAATGTTTAGAACAGCTACACAGGCTGAAAAAACGACAATCTTGCAATCATTATTATTTTTATGAATAAAAGGCATCGACTGTTTGCCATATAGGGCACAAGAGTGCAGGAAGTTGAGATTAATGAAGAACTGGTAGAAAAAGCTCAATGAGGTAAAAGGAAAATACGAAATAATTAAGTAATGAAAGGAATCATTCTTCTTAGATGAAGCTCAGATTCTGGCAAGACGTGTGTGCAAAATCAACAACAACATTGCAAAACTAAAAAAAAAAACCTAACTGATAAGAGAAAAAATGTAATGTGGTATTTGTATGCACTTCCTTGTGCTAATTAAGCTGATAGTAGCCTATTTCATAACATCTTAAACTTTACAAAGAAAGGTTAAAGATGGAGCTTAGTGCTAAACAATAACAAGTGGGTTTGCGTGTGTGCACGTGTGGGTAGACGCGACAATGAGCGCGCGCTCTGCTGGTTCACTCGCTTCATTCATTGCCGTCTGTGCAGCCTGAGGTTCCCCTGTTTCCACAGAGCTGGGAAGACGAGGCTTCAAACCGCCAGCATGAGGGGCTCATGCCACCCGAGACACACGCGGGACAGGGCAGGTAGAGTGCAAACTCCTGCTCAGATCTCACTTTGTTGTGTTTCTATGTTGGACTCTGTTCGCTGTGGTGACACTGTGTGCAGCAGTGTGTGCAGCAGAGCAGCTGTGCTAGCGAGCAGATGAAGTAAACAAGTCTGTGTCACGTAGGCACGCTACTGGGGCTGAAACGGGCTTCACAGAGGTACAGACTGCGGCACACAGCACGGACACGTGGGAAAGACTTGCTGTGTATGGTTTCATAAAGCGTATCAATTGTTTGTAACTTTGGGAATGCTAAGGATGCGTTGGTAGAGATACAAGCCCTTACTATCTGCTGCTCAGCTTGGCTTCAGCTGCTTAGCCAGCTAGCTGGTAGGATGTAAACACTGAGGGCGTCTGAAATGACATAACATCAAGTCTACAAGAAGATACATTCACATCCAGCGTGTTTTACCGTGGAATTCTGTACAATTGTAATATAAGTTATGGTCTGCCCATGCATGTACGTTGGAAGGAGAGAGTAGATCATTATAATTGGGGGCCAACTTTCCTCATTTTTAGAAGCTCTCACGTGTGCTTCATACTTTACATTTAAAGAACATGACAGTCTTGTTTTCAAAGCGATTCTTTTGATTGTCGTATATGCTTGGTTTGTTGCATCTCAAGATTTATGTTAAGTTTTTTTAAGTAATAGCCTATTACTTTAAAATCACTTGTGCTTTATTTGTTCACAGCATGTGTAGCTGGTGATGGGACAGATGGAGGACATAGTTCATTGTTTATTTGTTTATAATATTTTGTTGTTTAGTTCCAAAATTAATCTGAATGTTGCTTTTAAAACATTTCAGTCAGTAAACCTATAAATCTTTACTTTGACATGCTTTAATTAACCTCATTTGTGTTTTACCTGGGTTTAAAATTCCACTTTGAACACTTCCTATTATAAAAGGATTATGTTTATATGAACAGCATCTGGAACAAGGTTTTCAATGCTTTCACCTATAATTAAATGACTAATTTGTTAAAAGAACATGCTGTTGAATAATTTGTCTTGCAATGTAGCACATGAACATGCTGTCTTGTTGGCTTACATTGTGCAGGAAGGACAGAGTCTAGCAAAGAATCCAGATAGAGGTGGTGAGCTGGTGTGGCAGATGTACAGGGGATGAACAGAGCTCAGGCTATGCTGTCACTGAGTAGGAGATGTGCACTGCTGGCTGACTGTGCCAACACAAAGAGGTGGAGCCAAGCAGAAGAAACGGATGTGATAAAATTAAATACTTGCAAGTTAGTGAAAACGAGTTATTTATTGTATGAAAACATCAAACACATTATTTGTTTAATAGCAATTTGGTGTGTTAACAGTATGCACGATATTAGCATTTCTCAAGTGATATATATTTGATGTTAAAAGACACTGGTTGTAAGAGCGCTGCCTTTATCTTTTGTCTCAACATACATAGTGCCTATGTGTTTATAAGTGCAGGCAGAGAGAGATCTGCATTAGTATGTGCTACAGACTCAGCACAGATTATATCCTCACATGCACCCTTCAACAGTAGCTTTATACGCAGCAGGATATTTATCTGCATGCCTGATAGGCTGCCTCTCAGGTTACCAGCTGCAGATTGTTGCCTTCTCTTGCCCCATTTTTTCACTTTTGTATGTTACTCCATAATCCTTTTTGTGTGTTTTTTTTCCCTCTCTCTTTATAGCCGACCTCTAAATAAATCACTCCTTCTCATCCTTGTTCACTGACTCACTCACTTGCTGCAGCTCCCTCACTCCCTCCCTCCCTCCCTCCCTGTGTCTGCTCTCTATCTGGGGGAAAGTTCACCAGCACACTCAGAATCTCATTACAGGCTTCAGGCAGAGCTGTAGCTTATGTGTGTGTAGTGACGATGCAGTATAAGTACGCCTGCATAGTTTACTCTTCTGGAAGATGTTTCACATACGTGGGCATTTAAGGACTTTGTTATTTGTGCAGTGTTTGCGTTTGCTTATGTAGCTACATCTAGTTCTCGTCTTGCTTCTTTAGGCTCTTTTATGTCACATGTGACAAGACAGGAAGCTTTAGACAGATTACGCCTGATACTAAATAGTGGTGAAAGTAATTTTCAATTTGGTTTGTCAACAATCCATTTTATTTGAAATGTGTTGGATAATACGGTGATCATTAAAGTTATCTGTGCAGTTAAAAGAAACGCAACAATCTGTCGGTTCCTTCTTTGAAGCTCTGCTGGTTTTCTTCATCATCATTAGTTTGTTTGGTTTGAGTCTCTAGATTATTATAAACCAGGCACAATATGGCTTCACCGTTATTCTCTATTTATTTTTTTGTTATTATTGACATGTAAGTGTCATGTGTAAGATGGTGCTGGTTTGGAGGGGAGGGGGTCAAATATGATTCATGTGTTTTCATTAGTGTTTGTATGATCATCTAAAAGTACGAGCTGTATAGTGTTTACCTCGAAGGAACTCTTTCAACAGAGGCACTGGAGCTTGTCCAAGGAGTCCACCATGTTGCACCACCATAGTAGCCCAGTAGAAACAAACCAAACAGGCCTTTGGTGTTTGTCATGAGAAAGGCTGCGAGAAGTGTTCAAGTTCGAATTGAATAGATGGTTTGGTGGACATTTGCCTTATGGTAGCTTAACTTCACTGCAGGCCAACAAGACTCAACATAATGACTGGCTCACGATTAAAAACATCTGGGCCCGCGGATTACTCGTTATACTGGTTTCATACCACTTTCCTGGGATACCAGTGTGATGTAAGTGATTCTTAATATGAAAACAGAACAAGCAGCAAACTAAGGAGGACATGGAGGAGGAACTCTGTGAATTAGAACAATGTTTTCCATAAATTATGAGGCTGTTGTTTAAAATCGAAAACAACATATTGAAAGAGGTCAGCTGAGATGAACAGACAGAAACAGTGTGTGAACGTATAAATCATAAACTTTACAACCATGGCCTTAGCATCAGCATCATTCTTTGGCACATAGGGCTTATGTGCATGATAAAGACCGACGTAAAAAGGCTGCCTTAGAAAGTGCTTTCCATTTTATAAAAGAGGAAGGCTTTGAATGAAAAGAATTAGAGGAAATTAAATCTTTAGATCAGTACTTTCAAGTGTGTTTCATATAATTATATTCTTTGATTTCCCAAGTTTTGGGTACTGTATTAAACTGCTCGGTGTTCTGTTCTCATTGTATCTTTACTGTTTTGAAATCAGTTGTACATGCTGACATATTGTCAGGGGAAACTAGGGCAGGATTGTGCTTTGAAACTGTGAAAGTGTGGTGTCTTGCTGATGGGATTAGTCCTGTTGACATGCAGACCTCAGGATGTGCTCGCTGTCACAGTGAATTCTCAACGTAAACACACCTGTCAGAAGGAAATGCATTTTTACTTTAAGTGAATTTTAAACCTCTGACCATTTAAAATGAGCACACAGCGACCCCTAGTGTCATAACGTGTACACTTACACACCACAAGTTCTAAGAAAAAAAACTAAACAATGCAGGCTCCCTGGATCATAACAACTCTGTGTAAAGTCACAATCAATTGTAAATGTGACAGAATTCATTCATTACTTAAAGTATAACCTGGATCAGTTGTTTAGATATAGTTGCTGAAGAGTGTTTGTGTGCAAAGCTGCTGCACTGGAAACTGCAGATGTCAGCATTTTCTGACTTCCTTCTATAGAAGTATACTGTTGAGCTTGTAAAAATGTGAAGCAAACATGTTATTTCTTTACATAGCTGTAAAGAGAAAAACATGAATTCCAACTGAAGTGTGTGTGCTACAACTGACCCAAATCTAAATGAGTCAACTGTTTTAGTCTTAAGCCATTTACCGACCCTGAATTTAGGCCTCACAATGGGAAGACAAGCTGACACTCCTATTTTTTTTGTGACTTTTTTCAGACGAAACAAGCACTTTGATAATGCCACATTAGTTTAAAGTTTAATAAAAATAATCAACAGAGAAGAGCATGTAATATACTCACTATTTGAAAATGTTTGAACCTTTTACTTAAAAATGTTGCCATGATGAATTAATTCACTTCAAAGTTCAAAGTTTCTTTTAAAAGGTTCATTACATGTATTATTAAGTCATTACATATTATGGTAAGTCATACAAAACCTGATAAATCAGTTATAAGAAGAAGTGCATTCACTAATTATGGAAATCATTAATTGGGACCCTGAATGGTGTTTAACGACATTTTAAAACGATTTTCTGAAGGATATAGCGACTTTGTCTTAATAGGCTAAATAGTAATAATATAGTAATCTCTGTTGAATGACAACTTTGGTTGAGACCGAGTATAGATATACAGAGTATCCTGCAGTTTCTGTGTGTGTAGCTTAATTTGTTGCTGACTTTTTACACTCATGTGCACCACGAGGCTTCAATGTTTTTCATGTTGACGTTTATCTGAGTTAACAGCCGACATCACGCCCTCCGGGTCAGAGACCCGCCTCTCCCATTGGCTGCTGTTCCTCTCATCTCTTCTGTCATTGGCTCAGCTCGGAACTGCATTCACTGCCCATGTGCCCTGCGTGTGAATGGCTGAACGCGCTGTTATAAGTCAAACATCTGCTTGTCCTTGATTCTCTTGCTCTTTTTTCGCACATTTACGGTAACCAAGGTGTTTTTCTCAGAAGCAGTTTTCTTCTGGCTGAAGAGAGTGATTCTAGGAATTGTTTTGATGATTTTACAACACAAAGTTGGCATAAGTAAAAATGCCTGATTCCCATTTCTACACCCATCTTTCTGTGAATATTACATGCATTTGTTTATGTACGCCTAATGTCTAGTTGGACTATACGCTAGTCTTCCTCTCTTTATTCATAGATTGTGATCTGTTTTAATAGTGGATAGTACTGTAAATGTCTTTTGTTTTCCATTAATCTCGTGTATTAATAGGTAGGCCCATAACAGTTGTAATGTCACAAAGAAGGCAATTTGTGAACGTGTGGAATAAAAATGAAAACATAAAAGTCTGTACATTGCAGTAACCTGAAACTATTAAATAATAAGGCTAAGTGACGTGAACTTACATGCTCTAACTGCTGGGTACGCCAAAAGTCACACCCTGTAGCTTACCAGACTATTTGTTTTGTTGTCGCAATCTCCGGTGCACGTTTCCTCCAGTTTTTACGGTTATTGGAAACTGCTGTTACTCAGCTGATATGAGGGCTGCATCCCCCCCGTTGTCCACTTTCAGTCTAGGAGAGTAACATCAATGATCGAAAATACAGGATGTTAGACAACGATGAGTACAGGTTGGAGACTTCTCCGCGGGAGCTCACGCAGAACCCGCTCAGGAAGATCTGGATGCCGTGCAGAAACGGACACATAGCCCATAGAAGGGGTAAGATGCAGCTGCCCGGCAAGTTCCAACACAGGATATGAACGGGAACGGATGCTGGGCATTTTTAATTTAATTTTAAATATATATATTTCACATTGTATTTCATCCTCGTTCTCTTTTTTCCATCTTCTCCGATGTTTGTTGTTTATATGTTGCGCACTCTTTAAGTGATGAGCAGCATCCTTTCCCTTTGGTGTTTGACAGTGGTGCGTCATGCCCAGTCTATCTGCCGTATCCCCATCTCCTTATTTTAGATGCATAGCTAAATATGACCCCTAAAGACGAGTTAATTTTAAGAGATAAACTTGAGACGTCACTGGACCTGCACTCCCAGCCATCACGTCTGATGCTGTGAAGGTTTACCCTTCAGTCTGGATGTGAGACTGAGCAGCTGGCTCTTCTCTGGCTGCTGTTTTTTTTTTTTTTTTTTGCTTAGTCAAGCTCAGCCCTCTTCAGATCTCTTTAAAGCAGGGTACAGCGAGATCAGCCATTCATCAGGCCACATACATTTTACCTGGATTAAAATTACATGTATTACTTCTGAACACGAAAGTCACTTTAAATCATCAATGGTCACTTTTACCTGCTGTTCACATTATTTTTTTATGTTCCTGTAGCCTGTAGTTCACCTCACTATATATATTCTTCTGTATACCCCTTATTACTATTTTATTTGAATTCATCCTACATATTTGGGTTTTGACCTGAGCCTACTTCTCTGAGGATCAGAGAAATACAAATATTTTACAATAAAAGGAAATGAAGGTATACTTTGTTTTTGCAGATTGTGAAACTTTGATTGTTTTTGTGTTTGATATACATGAGCCACGACGCAAAGTAATTTAATAAGAATAAGAAAAAATACTTAATCTAAAAACACTTTGCTTTCCATGCTTCTGGTTGTTTATATGTATGCTATTTTTGGTCAAATTTTCAGATCAAATGAACTGAAATCTTTCAACAACATTAAATATTTGTGTCTCTCTCTCTCTCTCTCTCTCTCTCTCTCTCTCTCTCTCTCTCTCTCTCTCTCTCTCTCTCTCTCTCTCTCTCTCTCTCTCTCTCAGTATGTATGACGAATTGCCCGACCATCATTGTGACTGTGGGACTTCCAGCCCGAGGCAAGACTTACATCTCAAAGAAGCTGACACGATACTTAAACTGGATCGGTGTGCCAACGAAAGGTAGAAGCTTCAGCCTTACCACAGACACACATTTGCTAATCACTTTTCAGGAGTGAGCAGTTCTAATTGAATCTTCACAATTGTCACTTTATTTATTAATTAATTTGGTAATACATGTTTTATTACATTTTCAGAGCTTTAAAAAAATACCATCAAAGCAGAAGAAAAAAAATGAACACAGCATATCCTCCTTAAAAAAAACAACTAGAACTGTATTTGAAAAAGAGCAGCTTCTCTTAAAGAGTACAAAGAGTTTAATGATATTGATAAAAGGAAAAACGTTTCAGAACAACTTACTTCTTTAGCGTAGCGATGCATCACAACAGACCTTTGCATGGAAAAATCAGCCTGTTTCCAGGTCTTATCAAACAAACTTCCTCTATAAAATCTCACTCTCTATATGTTATGATTTTAGTTTTTCCACCATGCACACAGGTAGAGTCTGTTCACGGTGGTTTGCTGGATTATAATTGCAATAATAATTTCAAACGAAACAGCCATTTATTTATTGTAGTAATGTAAGGAGTTTCTCTATGAACTACCAAAAGCTTAACTGCATTTGTTTTGTATGTAACAGAGTTCAATGTTGGCCAGTACCGCAGGGAGTGTCTGAAGATCTACAAGTCCTTTGAATTCTTTCGTCCAGATAATGAAGAAGGATTAAAAATCAGGCGGTAAGTCTGCAAGAGTACTGACAAGGCAGTCTGCTACTCTCAGTCCGGGTAGTGAAAGAGATTGTCTATTCAGTCTTCTGCTAGTCTATTGCCCAGGGTTTGACCATCCTGATAAACACACAGTCTTTTAAGGATCTGCATCCATCGAAACTTCAGATCAAAACCTGATTGAACATTTTTTTTAGTGATTCAAGTATAATAGAGCGTATATTTCTCATTTCACAATCCTTTAGTACATGGAAGGAATAAAAATCAGGTGCTTAGGTCCCATTCAAAGAAAGAAGAAACGGACATACAGTATGTGTGTGTGTCTGTCTATCTATCTATCTATCTATCTATCTATCTATCTATCTATCTATCTATCTATCTATCTATCTATCTATCTATCTATCTATCTATCTATCTATCTATCTATCTATCTATCTATCTATCTATCTATCTATCTATAAAAGAAATAGTTTATATATTATGTATTTCTAATTTAAAAAACCTGAATGATCACTGTAAGTAAGTAAGTGAGTGAACATTAACTGTGTTAAAACCTGTCTGTTTCCCTCCTCTCACAGTCAGTGCGCCACGTCAGCTCTTAATGATGTTCGACAGTACCTGAGTGTAGAAGGAGGACAGGTGGCGGTGAGTCGGTGATGTTCTGTCTCCATGACGAATGATCAAAATAACCGCCCAAAGATTGCACATCAGGGCAGCATAAGAAACGTTTTCTTACTGCTGTTTTAGGTCTTTGATGCCACAAACACAACCCGGGAGAGGAGAGGGACCATCGTCAAGTTTGCTGAGCAGAGCGGGTTCAAGGTACATAAGCCAAAGAACAGATTTAAGCAGTCACTGCAACTACATAATCAAACCTAATTAACTTTTGTTATGTTCTCGTGAATCCAGGTGTTTTTTGTAGAATCTGTGTGTGAGGACCCAGATGTCATTGCACAAAATATAGTGGTAAGTTATATCTATCTCTCTACATCAAGATCTGTAACAAAAGAAGAGGGCTGTTTTAAAACTTGTTTTTGTGGTTCCAAAAGGATATTTTCATCAATGTCTTTAAGTTAACTTTTGGAAATGTGTAGGCCTTTTGAGTAGTTTCTCAGTCATCCAGGTCATGGTAAATTTGATGTTTGGCCTCTCCTCGAGAAGCCTTTTAGAGGAGAGGTGAAACGTCTTCAAGATCTTTAACCAAGTCCAGTTTCCTTTGGATCAAGCTTCGAAATAGGCAAATATTCTCAGTGTCATTTTTTGATGTACACTTCAGTAGAAAAAGCCAAAAGTGTTTCAGACAGCACACTTCCTTTTCTCTCTGCTCACATCCTCTCTCTGTGTTTCCTCCTTTTGTAGCAAGTGAAGCTGGACAGCCCAGACTACATCCACTGCGACACAGAGAAGGCCATCGAGGACTTTATGAAGAGGATCAAATGTTACGAGTCCTCTTACCAGCCTCTTGACGAGGTTCTCGACAGGTGAGGGCACACAAAGAGTGACCTCTGATTCAACAACTAATTCAACCACCTTTTAAAATCACAGATGGTTAACGTGACTCTGTTGCTGCAGAGATCTGTCCTACATAAAGATTATGGATGTGGGTGGACGTTACCTGGTGAACCGGGTTATGGACCACATCCAGAGCCGAATTGTCTACTACCTAATGAACATTCACATCACACCACGCTCAATCTACCTTTGTCGGCATGGGGAGAGTGACCTCAACATCAAAGGACGGATTGGAGGAGACTCCGGTCTTTCTGCGAGAGGAAGAGAGGTTTGTTTCTGTGTGCTATGAGACAGTCAGGAGTTCTAATGTTATTTAAAAAAAAAAACCTTGACAGATGAATTCAAAATAATTTAAAGGACACATTCAGGGATGTATTCGAAGTGTTTTCCTAAATTGTCTATTTCTGTCCAGTTTGCCAAAAGTTTGGGGAAATTCCTCCAAGACCAGAACATCAAAGATCTTAAAGTGTGGACGAGCCAGATGAAGAGAACGATCCAGACAGCTGAGAGTCTCGGAGTCCCGTATGAACAGTGGAAGTCACTGAATGAAATCGATGCTGTATGTTGATTCCTGTATTCCTCCAAATGATTGCCTTTAAAAGGATGTGTGAGCAATCAATGTTAAGTCTTCTCCTGTCTTTACAAAGGGTGTATGTGAGGAAATGATGTATGAGGAGATCCAGGAGCATTTCCCTCTGGAGTTTGCGCTGAGAGACCAGGACAAGTACCGCTACCGCTATCCTAAAGGAGAGGTGAGGGTCTTATTCTTGCAAGTCTCTAAAATGTCACTTAAAGTATTTCAGAGGTGCGTGGATTGGTTTGTGTCATTTTGTTGACGTGATTCTGTGTCAGTCTTATGAAGACCTGGTGCAGCGACTCGAGCCGGTGATCATGGAGCTGGAGAGGCAGGAGAATGTTCTAGTCGTTTGTCACCAAGCCGTCATGCGCTGTCTTCTTGCATATTTCCTGGACAAGACTGCAGGTGTGAAGGACCTACATCACCATCACTTATCAAAGATTCATGTCAGACTTTTATCCAATCTTGCTTTGGCTATATTGTAGGAAAAAACTGCTGAGTGTTATTCCAACTTAAAATAAGTACCGGTACAATTATTACCCTTCACCCTGAAACCTTGTGAGATTTAATCATTTTAATAATAAAACGTCTCTGTCCCTACAGAGGAGTTGCCTTATCTTAAGTGCCCTTTGCACACTGTGTTGAAGCTGACCCCCATGGCTTACGGTGAGTCATTTTTGCCATATTTTTTCCCATTCTATTTTAAAACATTTTTTTCGATATTTTTCCCATTTTAAAACAAAAAAAGCATCTCAATACATTTGTCTTAAACATAAAAAAGATAATCCGATCTTCTGGTTTTTTTTTCTTATGTTTTATAAAAATTGTCTTATTGAAAGTTCTGTGTGTTTAAATCAGATTTTTATATGTGCTCTTTTTAAGGATGTAAAGTGGAGTCTGTGTATTTAGGGGTGGACTCTGTGAACACACACAGAGACAGACCAGAGGTAGGTGTCCCAAGAAAGCACACTCACGCATCTCTCAGCAGACTACAATAGCTGTCTTCCCTCCAAACAGTTCTGGGGACTTTCTGGAAAGAGACTCTCCATAAGAGAGTACTCTGAGGACGCCCTGTCTACATTCACACCACCATGCTGTTAACTGACATGAACTCTAATCATTATAATATATACTCAATATAATAATAATAAATTCATTAATCTGTGGTCCGAAAAGGCTTATTGACACCTTGAATCAACATCAGGGATGATCTATGAACTCATCTATGAGCAGGAGGAATTCACACAGGAAATGCTTTAACTTAAAAAACGTGTTTCTCTCATGATTGATTTCTGGAGAGGTCCGTTGTGTTCTTCTTTAAGAGGACGAGTTGGTACTGATCCCTCCCTCTCTTCTTACTGCACAGAGAATGTAAATCTTTGATACACAGCGGAGGAAGCCGTGTTCAGTCTTCATCCACCTGTGATCCCTGAGAGCAAGCCGACAACTGTGACGTCTCTCAGCAGTTGCACTCCTACCTCCATTCTGACTTTTTGTCTCTGGTCATCTTTCCCCTTAGGGGAGCAGAAATTAGGGACATCATGCTCTTAATTTTCTTACCTCACATTTTTATTGTTCTGGAATGAGCCTGAGTACTAAGCACACTGACACGAAAACACACAGAGAGAAAAGTGAAAGCATATCGTGAGTGAAAAAAAGTACGCAAAATACGTAAATGGAACCAAAACACTGCAAGAAAATGAGGGTCAAACAAGAGAAGTTTTTACTTTCTAATACATTGAATGCATGATTTAAAATGTAATCAGTAAAAAGCTAAAGCCAGGTTTACGGGATACTTTTTTATAGATTTTTTTTTTTTAGATTTTAATCAGAAGATGTCACATGTCCCTGCTGTGTCCTGGCATTGTCATCACTTTGACTGTCTTTCACTCCCTGTACATCTCAGAGCTGCTGTGTTCTCATGAAGATGGGTTCGCTTTGCTTCAGTTGTCACTCTTTCTGTGTGTTTTCAGAAGTTTGAGGGCCGGGAACTTCGTGTTGTTGGCTTTGTTGGCACTACTTAACTCTTAATCAGCTACATTAGAACAATCACAATGAAAGCTAATATTGCCTTTTAAACATTGAATTAAACATTTTTTGATTATAAGTGTTGATGTAACTATTTGTCTGAACACAAACCCATAAATGTTTTTATTATATTTTACCTGGCTTCTGTTAAACTTGTGTTGACAGGTGACAGTTGAAAGACATATTTAATGTTATTAAACATTTTTGCTGTTTTTTTATTTATGTATTTTTATCAGTTATATTTTTGCTTAAAGCCAAGCTTTGTTTACTATTCAAATGTGAAGGCCTCTTCTGTCGGCCAAAATCGTCTTCACCTTTAAAATATAAGGAAATGTGAATTTCTAATTTCTCCCGAGTTTAGCTTAATCTTCGATCTGGCCTATTCAACATTTAATCCTCTCCACTGTTGTTTGCTGCTTGTTTTGATACACATTCTTAATTTAATAAATCACATGGGACATTTTGTTCATTTTTTTGTGTTTGTCTGATAATTTAATGTCATAAGTCTATATCAAAATCCATATTGAAATAATACTCCTGAAACATCAATGAGTATTTCATGTCATAGCTGCTTCATTAAGTGTGTTGACAAGTGAAAGTAGACATTGAGTGAGTAGGAGCCTGAGGGATTCCTCAGTAGAACTTAAAGTCATAAAAGAATAGTTACACTAAACGGTCATGTCTTTACTGATTGACGTCAACAATTAAAATCAGTATTTGGTTAAAAAGATTTAAGAGCAAGTTTTAATATTACTCCAAATAAATGTTTAAGGGAAAGACCGGAAAAAAAAAAAACTGACCACTGTTTAAATACTTTTGATTATCAAATGAAAACATGAATCTTTTGTAAGGGACTCACTTCTATGAGTGGATGGTTCGGTCTGCTGAGGTTAGACAAGTTTTCATGGATAATGACTCTGTCCTCTCGTCCTTGTTTCAGAATGTGAACGTGAAGCGCACCACAGAAGACGCTTTGGTAACAGTCCCAGTTCACTTTTGATTTCCTGCACTTTTTGTTCAAGCTGAGGCGTCATCTGAATTTCTGTTTGGACCCACAATCAGCATTATGGGAAAATGGTGCTGTTCAATTCACTTGTACAGAGAATTGAGTTTTTTCCCCAGACTAACTGTTACGCACTTTCACTAAATGTTTTCCATTTTTTATAAATCATATATAAATGTTCTATTGTGATCTCTACTGTAATGCTTCTGTAGCTCGAGGCCCACTGAGGAAAGCTAAAAGAACATGCCAAGATTTTTTTTCGTGTCTAATATTATTGTATGAGGAAGGAATCTCCCCCAAAATGCCCCATGATCATTGTTAATGCCTATTGTAAAATATGTTGTGGACTGACTACTTTTATGAGCTCATAAATGTTTTTATTTTATAAAAAACACGTTTTATAATCTCCATGAATACTGATTAAGTCATTTGACAAAACTCTCTTGATCAAGTGCTCAATCATTCCATGTAATGAATGTAAGACACAAATGAAGGTTGGATACTTCGCCCCTGCTTTAAATGTAATTAGTTTATCTTTTTTAAGAGGATGAAGATATTTATTCTTAAACATTTCTGAACATTCTAAAGAGTGGAAACAGCAGCACACGCTCTAAGATGCAGTGAATGTTCTCCAATCAAAAGTCTTGAGATGAGGCCCTTTTTACACAATCGTCGTTAGAACCGAAACAATTACTGTTGGGGATTGCCCGTGGTTTTTTTCAAGATGTTAATGATGCTGTGACTATTTTTAATTGCAGTCGGCTGTTACTTAATGAGGAGCAGTATCAAATTCCTGATGCCAGTTTGACAGTTAAACAGTACTGGGAAAACTTTACCTGCATGCTTGTCTCTGATGTGAGTTGTATGTGCAAAACCAACATTTATCACATGCTGTGACCCTTTGTTTGTGAACCTCTACTATTTCTGTGATATTTTACAAATGTGTTGTACATTTCTTTACTAAAAGTCAGATTCCAAAGGCCTTGTTTGTGTCCAGCTGTCAAGTTCAAAATAAACACTTGATGTTTGGGGTTAAGACTGTGATGCTGTTTTTTGCTGTGTAAAACAAACAAAAAAATCAGTACAATACAAAGCATATGTTTTTAATTAATTTTCACAAGTATAACAAGCCAGCATGTATATTATTTATTCTCATTATTTCCATTTACAGTAGGAGTCGCTTTGTGTACTAACACAGGAAACATGCACCAGTTGATTGCCCTCATGGTTTCAGATCTGTGAGAACAAAAGTACCTAAATTGAATGCATATAATATACATTTTTAAAAAAACAATTAAATATGTTTTAAAATGTCAAATGACCCTGTGCTCATAAATATTGAAAACGAATGGTTTGAAACAGGATGTTCTAATGGCAAAAACTAATGCGTGGTGAGAACATGTATTATATACAAACATCAATACTTTTGAGCAAAGGGAAATTTTGAAGGGCAAAACACTAGTTGGCCTGTGCATGTTTATCTGTGCGTCATCAGCGTCTCCTGATTGATCATACTTTGCCTCCTCCACCCAGTGGTGTGAGCCCACCACAGTGATGGCCACAATGCAAAAGGAATGTCGTCCGGGTTTCCTCCCTTTTCATTCAGAACTACAAGAGTAAAAAAAGACGACAAAAGGTTTTCAAAATAACGCTTCACAGATTTCAGCAATGAAAACAGGACTGTAGAAACCAGAACTTACATTTTTTAGGAACTCCTCTGCAACAATACGAGCCCTGGCGTTGACAGACAGCTTCATTTCACTGATCTCTTTGTCAATTTCCTCCATGAAATGGATAACAAAGTCCACCAGTTTATGTTTGTACATCTGCTCTGTGTGGAAGTTGGTGATGAGAAAACTGATGTCGTAACCCTGTAAAATTAGGATGATAACAAAAGATAAGGGTCGGATATACATTTTAGTTTAAACTGAATACAGTGAACTTCATCAGCAACAAGTCCCACCAGTGTCAACAAAAGGTCACGTTGGTTCCACATTTCTTTAAAAGGACAACTTGCCCCGATATTTCAGGCAGTTTTAGTAGCTGAATAACTTTATAATAATCGCCAACTTACCTCCACAGGTTTCCTCCTCAGAATGAAGAAGTTCTCTGCTCTCATCATCATGAAACGCATGAATTTATGGCACAAAATCTTTTCAATCTCATCCGCCTACAACAGCAGATTATTAAAAGATTAATATACATGACAACCAACGCCTTTAAAGTAACCATCTGTTAGTATCTAAACACATTAGAAATGACAAATGACACAATAAATTGACCTGCTTGACAGCAATGCTGACTCTGACAGAGTTGATAGAGCCCTCAATCAGAACTTTCTCCTTGTCATTACGGCTGATGATCACCGGCTGGAGAAGCAACTCTTTACTACTCCTATAAGTGGGCATGCAGAGAGGAACAGATTACAGACCCTGTTTGGATTAAAGTGGCCTCAGAGTCACAGGTAAAGTTGCAGAAACAAACTCACCGCACTTCCACCTCTGGCTTGTTGTGCCTTTCCACCACTTGCGAGGAGAAATTCTCCAGGCAGAGGGCGGCCTGCAGAGTAGCACGCACTGCATTTAGATAAGGACGCAAGGTTGCCGTCTGAGGGGGACAGGGTGAGAAGAGTCAATTAAACAGACTGTAAAGAAGCTCTGGAGATGCACACTCACTGATTTCATTGCACATGATCACATGACACAGATCGAAGAGTCTGAAGCCTTGACTTAGCCTTTGATACTTGTCGGTTATCTTAATCTACACAATCTAGACAGTTTAGAAAAAAGGTACATCAACCAAACCACCCCGAGCCTCTGAGGCACACCAGCTTTTTCTTTGGTCACTCCTCAAGCTGCAATCCTTCTGACCTCTGGGATTCTGAACACTGTCTCATGAGACCCACTCTCAGTACCTGCAGGCAGACTTACTCATCGAGGTGTTAACCAGAGGCAGGTACTTTAGTTCCCACAGAGACAGGAACAGAGAGCCTTTAGACCACAATGTTTTACCAGAATATCCAGAAGCTTTGAACATGTCTCATTCAGATCAAATGTCCTCCTCAAGGATTTTGTTTAGAATTACAGAGGTGTGCCAAACTACATCTGGTTAGGTCCTGAGCTACCATCATACACCATACTGCATTGGGATGTTTAATAGCTGAGCCTCGTACCTAATTTTACTGAAACTTAGCAAATAAAAAGAGAATACAAATAGGCTACTGGAAGCATGAACTACTGCTGTTTGGCAAACACAACGTAGTGGTCCCTTTATCCAAGTGTTGATTTAACAATAATAATATCCATAGTTTAGAAAATACAGTATAAAACCCCATAACGTCATCTGCTCTGTTAAGACACAGCTGCAGTCAGCCAGTTTGAGGTAGGAACAAACAGACAGTCATTTTAATGTTAAAGGGACAAAGAAGCGACAAAGACTAAGTATTATTAATAATAATATAATATAATATAATATAATAATACCCTTTATATCAGCTGGTTTCAGTGACAGCCGGCTACTCAGGTTTTCTCTCGTTGTTCATCATTCAATCTCTAATTTCACGTTACTTAGCAACCGCGTGTTATTGAGGGGGTCAGGACCCCCCACCTCACCTGGGATCAGCATGTTTTCACCTTTGACTGATGATCTTTTACTTCTCATCTTTTCTTTAAACCGACTAGCTTCCATTAGCCTGATGGCTAATAGTAGCCTTCCTGCTAGGCTAGTTCAAACACGACTTAAAGCGTAACTATCCTTTTCTAATAGATGCGATGTTAGTCAAGCAGGGGGATGAGTAAACGTCTATATGAATGACAGTGTTATACATGTTACTGTACAAAATACATTAATTTAGCATATTAGTATAGTTTCTCTTACCATTTCTCTATGTGATGAGCGGCGGCTAAAGGCGGAAGTAGCTGCACTGTGGTTAGCTTTCCGTGAACAGACAGGAAGTCAACTCTTCCTCTTTGCTGCTGCTGCTGCTGCTGGAGAGTTTTTACAGTCAAGAGAATAAATACGGAAACAAATAATGTTACGTGAATCAAAATGGTTAATCATTTATTTAATTATTATTCTGTTCGACTTAAAGCCAGACTGTCATAAAATGACCAACACGTGGTGTTCAGGTTTGATTCAGAGTTTGAAGGATCGTTTGTGTTCCAGAAAGGATTTATTTATTATAACAATCCTATGAAAGTTCCTTTGTTATAGATTCAGAGTACTACAATATTGGTTTTAAGGTTACGTGCATCATTTACAGCACACCCGCCGCTATCGGCGGGCCGAAAGGGGCCGGGCACGCCCGCACATAGATACATATAAACACTAGATGACGCAGGCGGGATTCTCCGGCGTAGCGACATGGCGGCCATCTTGGGTCAGGCAGCTGACGTGCTGCGTTCTATGGGAGCAGATGGAAGGTGAGTGATGAGCTTAAACAAAAATACTCTTAGCTCCATGAAATATTGACGAATTTACAAACGGTTTGCTTTATTACAAACCGTATTATACGTAGGTAAGACACATGATATTTGTACATGTTGAAATTGCCGCTTTTGTTTTGAAAAACAACTTCAGTGTGAAACATAATTGTGTCCAGCCTATTTGTGTATGTTATCATGGCTGAGACAACAATCAAGATTAATTTACAGACTAGTACGAAACCAATAACGTTTTTATACAACCCCATTGATGTCTGTCTGACTGTCTCTGTGAAGGTTGTTGTATTTATTAGCTGTCTAACTTGGCTTAGTGGCTGCCATGGGTGCACCTTGTTACATTGACTCAGCTGATGTCAGATGTATATCTTTAATCTGTTGTCTACATGTTTCAGCTGGTCCTGAAGAAAATACAATACAGTAAGTGTCAGGCTAAATAATTAATTACAGGTGTATGTGTGCATTGTTAGCTGTTATTTACATTTCATTATTGGAATTGTAAGTTTTTTTGTTTTTGTTTTGTTTGTTTACTTTAGGAGGACAGGAGTATATGGACATGGTGTGGTTGGATACTGAAAAAAACCTCAGCGAATGGATTGTACATTATTCAATATCTCTGTGAATTGTTTTATTTCATTAAAGGTATTACAAACAAATGCTGTTCCTTCTCTTCTCCACTGCCAATGTTCATATCTGAAAGGGCGAGGAAACTTCTTGTTTCGTCTACTTTTCTTCCTTTGTTGGATTATGGCGATGTGCTGTACATGGGCGCCTCTGCTAAATGTTTACAGTCGTTGGATACCGTGTGTCACTGCGTGTTGAGATTTGTGACAGGTTGTGGATGCCTTACTCGTCACTGTGATCTGTACATGAAATCTTATTGGCAATCCTTAAAGGTGTGCGGGTATTTACACTGGCTCAATGTTATTTATAAAGCTCTTCTTGGTTTGGTGCCATCATATTTATGTGACTGCACACTTTCAGAGAACCAGAAGCCAATACGCCTTTCGTTCCTGTGATGTTTTGAAACTGTCTGTTCCTTGTGTCCACACTGAGCTCGGAAAAAGAGCGTTCAGTTTTGCTGCTCCCTCTACCTGGAACTTTCTCCAAAATGACTTGAAAATGGCCGACCTCATTTCACTTGAAGCCTTTGGCTCAATCTTAAAGGACAAAAAACGCAAGGCAATCGTACAATGTCTGTATGTCTGATTGTAACCTGTCATCACGACTATGCACTTTATCTAAAAACCGATCTGCTCATTGTAATTTTTTTTTTTTTTACTTTTACTTACTTTGTAAGCTGTTTTAATCATGACATGTGCTGCTGCCCTCTTGGCCAGGTCACCCTTGTGAAAGAGATCTTGATCTCAATGGGTTAATTAACTAACCCAAATAAACAATAAATACAGAGTCTATATTTCACTGTTATGTATTTAGTTATTAAGCATTTGCATCTTCTCTTGTCAGTCTTGACTTGTTTGCAGTTCTGTTTGTGTATAAAAATGTAACTTGTGTGTTATTTGCCTACCAATAAATGTTTCTCTTCTTCTGTCAATCATTTCAGTATTCACTCTAAATCATCAATAAGAGAACGGAAGATAGGCTACATGATCGAGCTGTTAGGATTTCTGCACAACTATTATTCTTTGTGTCAAAGACATTATGACAGAAATTAAAACCAGCCTGAGAGATTCAAGCTGAACTCTGTGGTTTTAATGTGTCTTGGACTGATCTGTAAACGGATGTCCTCCAATCATCATCACAGGCACTAATGATGAACCTTGAACTCTGACGTTTTTGTGCGCTATGATTTCATTGCTAGAGGTCTCCTGTCAGTCTTAATATCTTGTAGTCCATGTTGTGGAAACTATAAACTACATTCAAATACCCTGTTGCCACACATGGGAGATAATGAAGGTAAACTGTCTAGACGACCTGCATTATTATTTAAAGTAAGTGTTTTCACTTTATAGTGAGCTACTTCTGTTTTACTGTTAGCTGTAGGCTAACGCTAGCTAAAATGGAACTGCTAGCCCGTTAGCTTTATGTAGCGCTGTTTCCATAGAAACGTAAAAACAGTTATTTTCGTTGAAAGTTGAGCTTATATTTGTATTTGTTCGCAGTTTAAGTTGTTTTCTCTCTGATCTGCAAATGTTATGAGGCTACTTAGATGTAATATCGACCAATACTTTTTTTTTTGCGAGTGGACACTTTAAATTTGCTATTATCTAAATGTCTGTTGCGGGGGGCGGATATGGCAAAGTTGGTAGCGCGTTCGACTTTTGACCACAAGGTTGTAAGTTCGAGCCCCGCTGTGTCCCTTGGCAAGACACTTAACCCCCCGCATGCCTAACACAATTGGGTATGCGCAGCTAAAGGGATGACAATCCCTCACACACATTGAGTGAGTGAATGACAAAATTAAGTCATACATAACACTTGATTGTTAATCCACCACATAGTCCAAACATTGATTTCTTTTTCAACCAGAAGGATTACTATCGATAGTGTGTCATTTTATTCAGCAGAGATCAAGCATACACATTATCCAGGTAAAAGTGAAACTTTTATTTTTTATTATTATGTGAATTTAATATTTGTCTAAATATTTAACAGCAAAAAAAAATCCCCACCAGATAAATAAGGACCCAATGTGAAAGAGATGCTACAAGATTAAAACCTGTATTTTACTATATTTCAAGAATACAACTGGAAGATAAGATCAACCTGAATGATCCTCAATGTTGTGTTTACAGCTGCTCAAGAGTCAGGGTAAATGAAAGAGAAGTTTTAAGATAGATGTTAATATTAGGATGATGAGGTTTCCTGTGGCTCAGCGGTCAGCTGCACCAGGTGAACACTGACCTGCTGGAGGCCGAGCAGTGAAGGTTTGTGTTTTCATATAAATGATGTTCCGCAATGCCATTGTTTGAATTCCAAAAAGTCAGGGCTGGAAGATTCCTTATTGTAACCCCGGCAGCAGACGACAGCACCCAGACTGCTGACGATAGTCAAATTTATGTGCCACTGAAAAAGAAAGATGCCTTTTGTCTGGATCCACTTCTGTCATGTCTTGAAGACATCAAGTCCTGGATGTCGTTGAACTTTTTAAAATTTAACGACAACAAAACTGAAGTGATGGTGTTTGGCCCGAGTGGCTCTGTTAAAGCCCCCACTGTTGACTTGGGCCCTTTGGCACACTTTTTGAAGCCGACAGTCTCAAACCTGGGCTTTAAGATGGACAACGATTTTAAATTGGATCGGCAAATTGGTGCAGCTGTTAAATCCAGCTTCTTTCACCTAAGGCGGCTGGCAAAGGTGAAGCCTTTTATTTCACAAAAGAACTTTGAAACAGTAATAAATGCCTTCGTCACATCTCGGCTGGATGACTGCAACGCACTATACGTCGGAGTCAGCCAGTCCTCCCTCGCACGGCTCCAGTTAGTTCAGAATGCTGATGCTCGCCTCCTAACCGGAGCACGAAAGAGGGAGCACATTACCCCAATTCTGGCCTCCCTCCACTGGCTGCCTGTGCATTTTAGAGTTCATTTTAAGATTCTTTTATTTGTTTTTAAATCTTTAAATGGTCTCGCCCCACCTTACCTCTCTGAGCTGCTCCATCCCTACACTCCTGCCCGGTGCCTCAGGTCAGCTGACCAGCTGCTCCTGGAGGTACCGAGGTGTAAGCGGAAGCTCAGAGGGGATAGGACTTTTTCTTCTGCCGGTCCCAAACTCTGGAACGACCTCCCTCTCCATATAAGACACGCCCCCTCACTGTCCATTTTTAAAACTCATCTTAAAACATATTCTTTGGCTTTTAACCCAGCATGAGACTCTGTTCTTGTTTTAGTGTTTTATTGTTTTTATTGTTTTATTGTTTTAACCCTGTTAGTGTTTTACTTATGTTTTATGTTTGTGCTCTTCATGTATGTACAGCACTTTGTCACAGCTACGGCTGTTAAAAGCGCTCTATAAATAAAGTTGAGTTGAGTTGAGTTGAGACGATCACATTGATGATCTTGGCCTTGACTGGCGTGTGGAAATCCAGGGCCTGGTGAACATTTTTATTTTTTCCTCACCACTTATTGTTTTAATCCTTCAGGAAACCACTCTTTTCTCTTTTTTACGCAAGATTTACTGCAGTTCAAAACAATGACATTGTGAAACATCATTTTTATGAACACAAACCTCTGCTCGTCCATTGAGGCCTCCAGCAGGTCAGTGTTCACCTGGAGTATGGAGTTATTTAAGAGCCAATAAGTCACAAACAAACAGAAGGCGATTTACAAATGCCCCAAGATCCACAAATGGGTGTACGAAGATTCACAAATGCAAAACGCGATCCACAAATGCAAAATTCAACTCCAATGCATTTTTTTCCACAACCGCAAAGCGAGATTTTCATTTGTGGAGCGCCCCCTTCTCTCACTCTTATTTCGCCTGCATGATCCGCAAACGTAATCGTGATCCAGAAATGCGAGCTTCCTGAAGCAACCACACCAAAACAGCAGAGGGCGCTGCATCTTCTCTGTCTTACCCAAAACCGTCAACAACAGTTCAACAGATCTTGTATAACCTTCTTTGTGAATAGCAGTTAGGTTGTAATGGAAAGCCGAGACACTATGGAGCTTTTCCATTCAGGTTTTTCATCTCTTTGAGCTGGCAAAATGAGTTGATCTGCAGTAAACGATACTAACCGACCTGTGTTTGCATTTTCTCGGTAAGTAAAAAATTGATTTATGTATCAAGTGTAAGGTAACTTATCTGGCATCATTCTAATTTTTAACATGAGCGAACCTAATATCTGACATCCTATGTATCTTGATATTGTTATATCGTTGTGTACATGTTTACAGTCCGAGTAATAAGTGTGTTATACAGAGAGTAGCAGGTCACCATGCAGGCTGAAGTTCATAGTACTGTATACTAAAGGCTGGTTTACACAGCAGGATTTTAAAATTGTCGGCCTATTTCCCAAACTTTAGAGACCACACACATGGCGATAAGGAGGTTTTACAGTTTTGGTCGTACAGTGTGTTGTGTGTGCGGCCACACGGCAACATCAACACGCCACACACAAACTGATTTCAACATCCCCCGATCAGACGGGAAATCTTGCAAAACCTCTCAAGATCAAACGTGATTCCAGAGTCAACAAACGGTCTTTTCATAGACGAGAATAAAATGCACTTTGTCAGCCTCTGCATTCAAAATGATTTCAACAAGACAATTCTGTCTTCCTATTTCCCTCTTTTCACCAACATTTTATCATACATTAAACTGAGGATTTCCTTTTTTCTTGTTGTCTCTCTCTCTCTCTCTCTCTCCCAGCTCGTCCCCTCCAGTGTGCTCCTCTCCTCTCTCCAAAGCCCGCTGCTGCTGCTGCTGCTGCTGCTCTGTAGGACGGGACGGATTGGAGGACATCACCACTGCTTCTCTTGCCAGAGTGTTTCGTTTATGTCCGATCATACCCAGCGCTGGACTAGAGCTGAAACGATTCTTCGAATAACTCGAATAATTCGATTACAAAAATTGTTCGAGGAATTTTCGCTGCCTCGAGGCCTCGTTTAGTTGTTGGTTTTTTCTGCAATCATCAAAACTTTGCCATGAGTATTAAACACGTTTATTGTAGCTGCAGCTACCTGCTCCTCTCTCTGCTGCACAGACACTTTAGCTCTAACGCACACACACACACACGAGCGTGGCGTGCCCCTTTTAACTTTTAGTACAATTGATCCGTGATCCATACGACCAAGTTAAGAACATGTGATCTGGTCAAACGGTCGGCTTTTCTCCATTCACTCCGCAGACAGAGATGCACGTCTTTTAATGAGCAGGCTGATTAGATGAAGAGTCTAATGTTGTCAAAGCTAAATCAAGAGAGAAATTGTTTTCGTTTTTATATATTTAAAGTTTCTCCATTTCCTGATCTGATAAAATGATTGAATCTATGACTTCAATCTGTGATTGATTCAACAGAACATAATGCTTTCTCAGTTTATTATTTCAGCTGTTAAAACATGTTTGGCCTGTGTGTTTCATCTACCTGCCACCTTGACCAGTGAATCAGAAAGTGAATTTGGGACCCTGTCAGTAATATGGTGAGCATCAGCAGCTGTAGAGCAGAGGTGGTTGGTTGTAACAAGCAGGCGTTACCATGGTAGCTGCAAAGACTGCAAGCAGGTTTGCAGGGACGACCCGAGATGAGTTAAACTTTAATGAAGCAAAAGTATGATTTATTCGATTACTCGATTAATCGATCGGGATATTCGATAGAATTCTCGATTACTAAAATATTCGATAGCTGCAGCTCTACGCTGGACAGCAGTCTGATGTGAAACAGTGAGTGTCGCACCCGTGCCACTGAGGACACAGCTCGTACCTCCTGAGCAATGCGTGACAATTCATTCAAAAGATGAAGGGAAGAAAAGAGAGGTCTTGTTTAATACTGAGGTTTTTCTTATAAGCCACATTTATTTAATTTACATACATCTGCTATTACTTGAAAATACTGTACATTTGCCTCTTTGAAACCTGTATAACCCACAAAAACCTTAAATACTACCTCCATCTAACTGAACAACCAAGTGAAAGAAAGTAGCTTAAAATGCCACACTATGTTTTTAAGCAAAATCTGTATTTCATAAAGTCAGTTACAAGACTAGTGTGACATTTCATATGTGATTGAATAAAATATAAATGTAATTCCCTTCTCAGTCGTGTCTGTATTATGCCATTCTACTCTCTTTATTTGTATGCTGTCTTTAACACAAACCTGCATTAAATGTTAAACACTCAAGTGTTGAAGTACTTTTAAAGCTATTGCCCTTGAAGAACATGAGAAATTGTCAGTAATAAAAGTGAGGAGGTTCCTGGTTTGAATCCCCGTCTGTTTGCATGTTCTTTCCGACTTCCTTCCACAGTCCAAATGTGTTCACTGTAAGGAGTAAAGGAGTCCATCAGGTGAGATGGAACATTCAGCTTCTTTTTTTATAATTAATGCATCACAATGGGATACGTAATGTTTAGACAACTCTGATTACTACACTTACTTCTGGTATTTGTATCAGCCATTCTTGGCACAGCTGGGCTGCGTAGTCAACAAGGCAGTAAGCTATATTAGCTACAGTCCACACCTACTGGGTAAAACCGAGCAGTGCTTCAGGAAGCTCGCGTTTCTGGATCACGGTTACATATGTGGATCATGCAGGCGAAACGAGTGAGAGAAGAGGGCGCTCCACAAGTGAAAATCTCGCGTTGCGGTTGTGGGGAAAAATGCATTGGAATTGAATTTTGCATTTGTGGATCTTCTCTTAAATAACTCCATACTCCAGGTGAACACTGACCTGCTGGAGGCCTCAATGGACGAGCAGAGGTTTGTGTTCATAAAAATGATGTTTCACAATGTCATTGTTTTGAACTGCAGTAAATCTTGCGTAAAAAAGAGAAAAGAGTGGTTTCCTGAAGGATTAAAACAATAAGTGGTGAGGAAAAAATAAAAACGTTCACCAGGCCCTGGATTTCCACACGCCAGTCAAGGCCAAGATCATCAATGTGATCGTCTGGGTGCTGTCGTCTGCTGCCGGGGTTACAATAAGGAATCTTCCAGCCCTGACTTTTTGGAATTCAAACAACGGCATTGCGGAACATCATTTATATGAAAACACAAACCTTCACTGCTCGGCCTCCAGCAGGTCAGTGTTCACCTGGTGCAGCTGACCGCTGAGCCACAGGAAACCTCATCATCCTAATATTAACATCTATCTTAAAACTTCTCTTTCATTTACCCTGACTCTTGAGCAGCTGTAAACACAACATTGAGGATCATTCAGGTTGATCTTATCTTCCAGTTGTATTCTTGAAATATAGTAAAATACAGGTTTTAATCTTGTAGCATCTCTTTCACATTGGGTCCTTATTTATCTGGTGGGGATTTTTTTTTGCTGTTAAATATTTAGACAAATATTAAATTCACATAATAATAAAAAATAAAAGTTTCACTTTTACCTGGATAATGTGTATGCTTGATCTCTGCTGAATAAAATGACACACTATCGATAGTAATCCTTCTGGTTGAAAAAGAAATCAATGTTTGGACTATGTGGTGGATTAACAATCAAGTGTTATGTATGACTTAATTTTGTCATTCACTCACTCAATGTGTGTGAGGGATTGTCATCCCTTTAGCTGCGCATACCCAATTGTGTTAGGCATGCGGGGGGTTAAGTGTCTTGCCAAGGGACACAGCGGGGCTCGAACTTACAACCTTGTGGTCAAAAGTCGAACGCGCTACCAACTTTGCCATATCCGCCCCCCGCAACAGACATTTAGATAATAGCAAATTTAAAGTGTCCACTCGCAAAAAAAAAAAGTATTGGTCGATATTACATCTAAGTAGCCTCATAACATTTGCAGATCAGAGAAAAAACAACTTAAACTGCGAACAAATACAAATATAAGCTCAACTTTCAACGAAAATAACTGTTTTTACGTTTCTATGGCAACAGCGCTACATAAAGCTAACTGGCTAGCAGTTCCATTTTAGCTAGCGTTAGCCTACAGCTAACAGTAAAACAGAAGTAGCTCACTAAAAAGTGAAAACACTTACTTTAAATAATAATGCAGGTCGTCTAGACAGTTTACCTTCATTATCTCCCATGTGTGGCAAGTGCTCGTCAACTAAAAACTGGCTAATTCTATTCAATTGGATTCATTAAAAATTCTCTTAATTTAGAATTGCATAAACATAAAGATTATATTTAATGCAATCAAAATAATCAGATACTATCTTAAACATTTTTGTTTGAAAGTTACTTCAATAATTGCCACAAAATCAAGGACGCATTTATATTGAATACATTTTATCAGATATATTAAGTTAAATGTACATGACTACAGAATCATTTATTAGTGTACCGGGTCATATTGCTGTTGGTTATGTTTAACGTGATGTTTGCTTGCTGCGCGAATACAGTATAGCATTATTAAATATGCGTACTGGCTGATAATAATTGTGTATATTTAAAAAGTGCACAAAGCATTATAGCTGCTGAGCTTCAGTTGCTTTCCTCCATGGTTTCAGACCTTTTTTGTTTTGCTCTCTAACTCCAAGATGTCTGATGATTAAAATGGTTTCATTCATGATATTCTTTAAGAGAAAGAAACAGGAGAGTCAAGCATCATGTGTGAACACCTTCGGAGTCCTGAAGAGAGGCCTAACTTTGCCAATATTAACCTGACAAGAACACCTGGAAACAAAACAACACTTCGATATACTGAGCACATGAGGCAGTGCCTGCATGCACGACAAAATTAACTTTGAAAACAAACTTGGACACACAATCCCACACCATTGATATATTCAAGAGTTTAATTATTTGACGTCCCAGTTTTCTTGACTACATCATTGGCATCGCAGTGATTTTTTTTTTTCGATAAGGAGAAAGAGTTATACCAGGGCAGAGAGTTGGATTTTTCTTTCAATGGAAAGTGAGACCATCCATTTTAGTTTGATCCACCTGCCGTTTACCACCTGTACACCGTAATGCACAATCCGTTAAAAATATTAAGTACTTAGCCAACCTGAGCTACAAGCAGATAGCAAGAACAGCTATAACATAGACATGACAGAAGACGGGTGTTTGCTGTGTTGGTGACACAATGTAATTGCACAGCGTTGAAAGATGTCTGATGCGGGACAAAACATTTACAGCAGTAATAGTAGCAGAACAATTAATGTTACATAAAAGGCAAATATTAATATATTGAGGAATAAACCTTGTTTTACACTGTGGCTGCGTTATCAGCTTCTCTACTTTTCAACATTTCTTCTGCAGTGTGAGGAAATTCTAAACCCCTTAACGCAACCTTTGAGGGGAAAAGGCAGTACAATCACCAAAGTGTTTGAGGGGAGATTTGACGGGGCAACCTTTGAACCTACAAATTTGAAGAATACCAAAAGGCGTGTGCTAGCAGACGTTGTCCAAAATCAGTCATCCCTCTTTAACATTTAAAGGCAAAAACATAAAAAGAAAGTGCAAAAAAACAA
Source organism: Symphodus melops (assembly GCF_947650265.1). NCBI lineage: Eukaryota > Metazoa > Chordata > Actinopteri > Labriformes > Labridae > Symphodus > Symphodus melops. The sequence goes on from NC_136694.1 coordinate 16,561,490, forward strand.
AAATGTGTTTTAGATTGGCTTGAAAAATAACACCAGCCAATTAAAATATATTTATATATATATATTTATATATATATAGTTCAACTTGATTATTTGACACATTGGCAAAAGAAAGCAAAGAAAAAGCAGAAAGAGAGAATAAGATACTTGGGATGCTGACATTAGCCAACATCTTCTCACATTACAGAGCATCAGCCAGTCCTACAGAGCTCTTCACTGCACTCTTTGAACATGGCTCCATTTTCCCCTTTTCAGTGTGAGATGCAGGGGCCAGAAGATCACTTCCAATCGAGTCTGAGATTGTCGGGTCAGAAGGGCTGTCATTCTTCTCTCAAGCGATCTTTGGGAAAAGGATTTGTCAGCAAATTTTCTTAAGAGTACACTAGTGTAATAATTTGTGTGCTAAGTTTGTGTTTTTGTTTGAGGGGCGTGTACATCCATGTGCAGCATACTGCGTGATGGGTGGTGTGGATGGAATGAAGAGTGGGGTGAAGGAGGAAGACCAGAAGGGAAGTACTTTCCCAGGGAGCAAGGTGCAGGTGATGTAACCGGTGTTTCAGAGAGCCAAGAGAGAAGATGGTCCAAGTGTTCCCTCAGCAGCTGCAGCTTTCTGCTGAAGGTTTAGCTCTGTCGTTCCTATCCAGTTTTATGGGCTCTGGGAATTCATTATACAGCTCCACCTCTGTCTCCTGATGATGCAAAACAAAGAGGAAAATAGTCAGCAAGAAAAAAAAGACCCCTAGTCTTTTATTTGGCATTTCAAGCTATGTGTACATACCTGTTTGAGAGCATTACGTGCAATTGTCTGGAATGCCTGTTCTACATTGATGGCTTCTTTAGCGCTGGTCTCAAAGTAAGGGATGTTGTTCTTACTCTGACACCAAGCCTGGGCCCTTTTGGTGGTTACCTAAGTGTAAGAAGAGGCAGAAATGATCATGTAGGTAGCCGACATGCACATGTTTGATTTCAAGGTTTGAAATGAACAAAATATTTAATATATTTAACGCTTATTATTTTCCACAATTAAAGCAGGCCGAGTTCATTACACACCATGAAAAGAATATTATCATGAAACATAAGAGGCTGAGGGTAAATAACCATTATGAGGCTGTGATGATCAAGGTTCTATTGTAGTCTGGTGGTTTCATTTCCACATTAATTATATTGTACTGGACCAGGAGAAATATTTCACATAAAATAGGACAAAATTAATTTGCTCACACTTTCATCTACAGTCCTTTAGTATGACACTATGACCACACTGTCCCTGTTCTCCTCCTCAAAAGGCTCATCTAAGCAAGAAGCTTCTGAAACTCTGATCACTTTCTCCACAAACTCTTTAAGAATAATTATCCACAAATTATTAAAAATATATAGCAGCATATTCATATACAATGTATTGTAATGACAGAAAACCAATAATATGCGTCAAAAACATTCATTTTTAATACTGTAGGCAAAAAAAGTTCAATATAATTTTATTGAAAATAAATTCTAATCATTTCATGACAAAACATTTTTTTGTTACATTTATTTATTTATTTTTTACTTGTCTGGTTTGAAACAAACAAACAAACAATTATGGCTAACTTGCACAATGGTAATAGATCACTCTGTACAAACTGGCATCATCCGGCTCCTACATGAATTGTGTACACGCAAAGATTTTAAAAATCTTAAACGATTCTGAAAATGTGGAAGGGCCCTCACATGACAACAAGTCACAACAGATGAACAGTTCAGTTCTTATAGTGTTTGATCTGCGACGAGACGACCACCTCACCAACAACTGGAGTCTCCAACATCAAAACATAAACTGGTGTGGTCAAACGCGACAGAAGAGTAAACAAAAAAATGGTCAAGCTAAATGTGGCTAGCTGTTAGCTGGTAGATCTATTACTCTAAACATTTTGGTCCAACTCTTTTCTTTGTTCGTCACAGTGTGGTTTGTTGTAAGGACCACGTTCAAACACTTGTATTGTTGCCACAATTCACCAAGTTGGTCCTGATAATGACATCAACCAGGTGACCATTCACAGAGTCTGTGCTCGGCTGTCCTCGGTCTCCCCTCCCACACAACAGGACTTCTAATGGGAATTATTGAAACTGTTTTATATTCACAATTTCAAATCGGGGCGGCCCCTATTGTCTTACGAGCAGATCGGAGAGGGTAAAAATGCCTCTTAACACACGTCACACCACAAGAACATCTGGCAAGATCATTTTTGAAACCATCAGATAATCGGGCCTTTGCTGACTTTGACTGGAAGAAGGAAGTCGGACCCTAAAATCAGCCCAATTATCTTGCAGTGTGTGCTCCGCTTCAGTAGCTCTCCCTCACTTGCTTTTTCTACCTGCCTTGCTGGCTGCCCATGGCACCACAGCTGGTTGTTTGGTGCATCATTTGGTGGGAAGAGTTTAAGTAGCAGAGGGAGAGATGAAAGGCTTTTTCCATTGACATCTCATGTTGCTTAATGCAACTAAAAATGATTCTTGCAAAAGCAGTGGGCAGGTCTTCATTCCTTTATAGTATTATGTTGGTTTCTTTGCATTTGATCTGATCTATACCTTTCCACAGACGTGTAGTTTGCCTCTATAGTCTTTCTCCTCTGTTAACATCAAGTGCACTGTGATTCTCATACTCCATGGGCACTTCTGGGATGTGATTGACAAAGTATTAAAAAAAAGCAAGAAATAATACAGAGCAACTCTCAAAGTCCAGATTTGAGTGACCTCATTTGCGGCTAAAGCTATGGTTATTAAGAGAGGCAGAACCTTTATAAACCTGCTTAAACTTTTACCCCAAATCACATCAGCAACACTTCCTGTTGGGCGCTTGTGCTGGTTATTATGGTAACGTTCATTCTTTTAGGGCTTAGTCCGTCTGTTTACCAGCCAACGCACACAGTGGCAGCCATAGTGCTGTTTTTGTTGCCGCAGTAAACACTACTCCCAACCAAATAAGATTAACATGAGTGAAAAAGCAAAAGCTGTTTCTGATGCGTTATGATACTGAACTTATTGAAAGGACCTGACACTTAAATGCAGCATGGGTAACCCTATGAGAAAATATCATGGAGGAATTCATACCAACCTGTCTATTCTCCAAGTCAATCTTGTTGCCTAGCACCACAAAGGGGAAGTTCTCAGGATCACGAGGGCTGGCCTGGATCAGAAACTCGTCCCTCCAGCTGTCGAGCGTCTTGAAGGTGTTGGGTGCAGTCACATCGAACACCAGCACGCAGCAATCTGCTCCGCGGTAGAACGCAACACCCAGAGACTGGAACCTCTCCTGGCCAGCTGTGTCCCAGATCTGCACAACCACAACGAGACAAAATGTTCCAGAAATAGACAAGATTACAGGAGATATGAGAAGTCATTCTAGTCCAAGAAAGTTAAAAATAATACATTTTAAATACTAAAAACATTATACATGTTCCTTCAAAAGGATGTGGGGTGGCTTTTTCCAAAACGGTGACTGATCTTAATGTGAAACATGCGAGTACATTGGTCTGTGTAGCCGGCAGGAGATGAGTAAGGTGGAAGGTGTTCAGTGTCTTGAATTTTGCAAGACTCTGACATTGACCTTTAACATTTAAAGACAATCAAGTTAGCGAGCTGGCTTGCCGTTTAGTGGTGAGACCACTGATGTGATTTACATTTCTCCACCTAACAAGTGGAGTCCAAAAGTCAGCCAAACCTGATAAAACAGCATGATAAAACCTGGACGAGGACTTTCGAGCAGCACAAGCCGAGCAGGATGTTACACGCCACTTAGCAAAGTCTCTGGCTATCATCAGTGCTATCTGTAGTCTTTTGTGTTGCTTAAAGTGGTGAAAAGGATCACAGTTGATCGGATCAATGGAAAATGTATCATGAGGGTGTAAAATAAACACACTGCTGCTAAATCCCTGAGTGGAGTCTCTGTGAAGAGAAGGCAGTGTTTAAGAAGTGTGTGCAGGCACATCGGAGATCTGCTGTTCAAACGGGAAGACAACATAGCTCTTAAAATATTGTTGCGTATGGATAGATTTTGGCAGACTTAAATGCAGAAACAAGTGTGAAAGCGTTGATATTTCAGTGTGTGAACACATTAACAAACGCTGCTTCGACTGTTCCGTTTCATCTCACATGTAGGTATGAGCTAGTGACTGTATGACATCCATCAGACACTTAATGTTACTAATGTAGAGCCTGCTGTCGTCTGTAGCAGTAAACTGAACCAAAGCTTAAGCCTTTAAATCAAGATTCAAATCTGATGCTCTTGTGAAGGAGAATCTACCCAGGATGTAAGCCTTTAGGTTGCATGTGCTCTGTACCTGCATGGTGACAAGCCGGTCATCCACCATCACCTCCTTGGTCAGGAAGTCTGCTCCTATTGTTGCTTTGTACTGGTTACTAAACTTCTTGTTCACGTACTGGTTCATTAGGGAGGTTTTCCCAACACTGAGAGCAGACAGAAAGATAACACATGACAGAGATAATAGATAGGAGTATGACACAGCGGAATCTAGACACCATTTACACCAAACAATATCTGATCAATGAACTTCTTTCAAGTGAAGGATATAGATGGACGCATGTATCTGTAGTGTCATAAAACTGGATTTTATCAGAATATAAAAGGGGCCCATGATCCTGTCTGGTAGCTTGGTAAATGTTGTTCTGTAATTTACAGCGACTTAATATTTCCTTTCTGTAATCTGAAAGGCTGCAGCATTGAGACACACTCAGTAATGTAATCTTCTGACTTTGATTGGCTGTTAGAAAAGTGGGCGTTTCCAACCCCCTGCAGTCAGATTTATATTGCTATTGGTTGTTTGTATTTTCAATGTAAACATTTAACACAATTATGAAACAAAAGGGGGAACACAAACATCTGCAGAATACTTAATGCGCAAAATATTCTGCACAGATAATCCAGTGCTGTATTTAGCATGAACATAAACATCATGTAATAATGTTTCTTAAATCATAGCAGGAAGGTTGTATTACGGAGAAGAAAAGTTCTGCCTGGAGACAGCTGATAATATATGGATGCCTGATAACAAGGAAGTAGCACTGGCACAAATCCTCTTCAATAAATCAGATACCTTAGTCTTGAGTTTTCTACATACCAAACAGTTTTGGGAAGGCTCTTAAATCAATCAGTCATCATCACTAAAGCTAACTTTAAGATTATTTCTCACCCTGCATTTCTAGTTTGAACATGTAACAGAGAGATCTGCCCAGTTGTGACTCACCCGGAATCTCCCAGGATGATGACTTTCAGGAGCACTTTCTTCCTGGATGTCATTTTTCCACAGCTGCGGAAAGACAAAGAGCAACAGCTTCAGCACACAGAGAGACACGGCACCCCACGCCTCCCTGACCTCTTCATTGCTACGACCTTCTCACCAGCGTCCTACTGGTCAGAGAGCATATAATCAATGCAAAGAAGCGGAAGTTTGCATTGCGGACAGGCCCTTTGGAAAGCATTAGCCAAAATGATTGTTGGTGTGCATAAAAGATTCTTGGCCTTCAGACCAATCAGGTTTGAATACCACTCATTCCAGTCATGTGCTGTCTAAGCTGTTGGGCAAATCACGAGGAACACATCATTCTTTCTCCCTCACGCAGCACAGGAAGTTTACTCCTAGAGGTCTCAACCACTCTCAGTGCGACACACGCACAGTGACATCTGGCAGTTTTTGTTTTTGCTGATAAATGAATATAAAGGAAACATGGACTTCACTTAAAACCCTGATATAATAAGTTGAAGTTGCACGACAGGGGCACAGATTTGGTTGTGAGTGACGGATATAATATGTGAAGGAACTTTAAGCTAAATCTATTGTTCATGGTTTTCCAGCATGTAGACTCTTGACACTTAAATGTGAACATGAGGGACATTATTTCCACATAATATCTTTCCAGAGTTAGATAAGATTTTCACTAAAAGCTGTGAGTTTACAGCACACATTTTGAAATGGCAGAAAGAAGCCATTAGTTGTAGACTAACTACTCGTTGACTGACATCATGAGGTCTGCTGGATGTTATGAGTGACATGAGGTCAATCAAAGTGTTGGAAACAAAACTCTTTCTTTATTCCCCCTAGCATTCAGTATTGTATTATGGTGGAAATCAAACATAACGACTTCAGATTTCATGGAGGAAACTCTGATAAGAAAAATAAACTTTGTGAGAGTAAAAATAAAAATAAAAATAGCGTTATCTAAAACCGTCTCCATGTAAATAGAGCTAAAAGACCAAAATAAACCTTTATTTCTAAGGAGGCTGCTTTATCTTTTGACACACATTTATCTTATCAGTACTACGTAAACAGTCCAGCAGAGCGCTATTGATGAGAAGGAAAACATTTCTCTGTGCTGTACTGAAATCATTCATGCCCTCAGTGACACAGAGGACTGATATGAATAAGGCTTCTATGATTGAGCTGCTTCATACCACTACAGATGATACTGACAATTTGCTAAAGCCATACAAGTTAGAAGGATAAAGGTATAGAAATGTGTTCAGGGCTGGGAGTCACCAGACGCCCCACAATATGATATCATTGTGGTTTTAAACATTTTAACTGCATACTATGTCCACAAACAACTAAACTAAATCAAGAACTGGTTTGTGAAATGAGAACACTTCATTTCAGTCTTTTTATTTCTAAACCATGGGGAAGTCAAGCCCACAGACTGAGCAACACTGATCAGTCTGATTGTCAGGCTGCTACACCTCACAATCTGAACTGTTGTATAACTCCTGCAGCAATCAAAAACATAAATAGCAAATGCTATGAATATATAAAAAAATGTTGATACTTGGCGTCCATGACACAATATAGTATCGCTACAGAAAATATCACAATACTGCATTTGTTCCCCCAACCTCTAGAAATGTGAGTTTGATCATGTTTTCCGTTCATACACAAATCTTGTTCCTATCAGACCTGCTCCTTTATAGTGAAAAACTACATTCCTGTCATCATTATCGGGCAGTTCATCACAATAACACGTCATAGAAAACAAAAATCCAATCATGAGCTCCTTGTGTACGTCAGCATCTAACATACACAACCCCATTTTATTCCAACTCAATAATTAAACCGACCCACTTTTCTTTTTTTTTTTACCAATTAAAAACTGGAAACATTGAGCTCTTTAGATTAATGTTGAAACAGAGCTTAAAACACAAACACTTGAGTTTGCACCAGGAGCTGGAAAACACACTTGTTTGTGAATAGAGCGGGCACAGCCCTTGAGATCCGGGCATGCTGTGAAGCACAGCTTGAACTCCAGAGCATCAAGGGCGTCTGGGCTCAGACCCCAGTCACACAGATCAGAAGAAACTCAATGCAGATCTGTAACCTTTGACAAGCAGCAGAGTGGTAACATAAAGAGACTATGAAGATGTTCACTTCATTTCTTTACACAACCTGATTGAATCTTGACAATATTTATTTTAAAAAAAACACACTGTTGGGTGAACTCTTATTATTCTACAACTGTTAAACAAGGTCATTACATTTCTCCTTTGAGTCGGTCACTACAAGGATCAAGAAAAAAATCCTCATGCCTCATTTAAGGGCAAACTAACATGTACATTCACACACACTCACAGTGGTAACTATACACCACTGCAGTGATGACTTTAACAATCAGACTGGTTATTGATTGACATTTAGGAGTGTGATCAACTAAATAAAAAGAGTCAATTCACTGAAAGAAGATAGACTGATTCACAGATCACCTCTGATTTAAAACAGTACACAAGCAGGAACCCACCATGTAGAGTGTATAACACACACACACACACACACACACACACACACACACACACACACACAGTAAATTAAAAGTATGGACAGCATAACATAAATCAACATAAATAAAAGTACGGTAATGTAAATTTAGATAGAGGCTATTGAGTTATAAACAAATACACCATTTAATGAGAAATATACTGAACCTACTTGTCTTAATTCAGGTGGCTAAAGCTATGGTTATTAAGAGAGGCAGAACCTTTCTAAACCTGCTTAAACTTTTACCCCAAATCACATCAGCAACACTTCCTGTTGGCTAGCAAAAGACAACAAATGGTTTCCTGACAAATGATGTTTCCCCACATGAGCTTTCAGACAACATTCAACTAAAAAAACCCTCAAGGAGTCAGTGCAGAGGAACATACTGGAAGGTACACTAAGCAGCGTGAAATCAGATCCGGCTGTGTATGCTACGATGTGAACTGTGAGAAAAAGGTTCAGGCTGTGTTAAACCATAAAAGCCCACATGAACAGAAGCTATGTTGAGAAACTATTCAGAGACTCAGCCAGTCCATGCAAACACACAGGATACGAGCAAATCTGAAATTCGAGCTGGTCAAGATTCGCTCGAGGGATGGTTTATATGGTGCAAAAAAAACCCAACCACAACAACATAATGCAAAATAAACAAATCCAGTCTTCATACACAGATGTTGTACAATTATGATTAATGAAATCTTTAAAAGAAAGGGTAAAGACGTTGTATAACAGTGTCAAAATCATAGGTGCTTCAGGATTTTTCTGTTATGATAGCCACAGATAACAGGTTTTTTAATATGTTTGATGTAATGGGTGTTGTAGGCAGTTTGATATGTCGATCTTACTAAACAACAGTAGGACATGTACCTGCGTGACTTATGAGTCACAACCGAAACAAAAAGTAGATAACATGAGAAAACACATGACCATCTGAGTCATGTAGTGTATACCTGCCAACTCTAAAACAGCAATACAGTCCACTTGACTCTTACGGAACATGTCATAAAATCTACCCAGAAACACTGATGCTTGATATAAAAGACTCAATGCGTCTCTATGAGCATGAACACAACATATCAAACTAACAGTAAAAAAGGAGGGCTTCTGTCGATGCCTTGCTCGACTGCCCGAGTCTCCCCTGGTGTCCTTGTTTTTCGGAGTGGACCCAGAGGAGCCACAGGCCGGCCTTGTTTTTGCCAAGTAGCTTCTTGAACATCATTGCACCACAATTAGCCTTCAAAGCATTTGTTAAATAATATTCAACAAAACAATGATGAGTAGACAAATGTCATAAATATTTACACACTTCTGTCGTTTCAAAACTTACCTTTAACTTGTAGCACACAGGGGCACCTACTTCTTGAGCTGGCAGGGATCAAACTAGCTGTTATTGTTCAGGACAGAGAGCCTACGAGGCTGACTAGGCGTTAGCGAGCTAGCTCTCCAGATTTGACTTCGTTAGCTAACGTCAATTTAACGACGTCGTTTTGAATTCTTAGAGAGGCGTTTGTAAGTCGTTACGCGAATAATTATTTTTAAAAAAGAAAGAAATGTCGTAAAATGACAACGTAGATCCTTTCTAATCGGTGTGTTAACTTGACACTTTCCTGTAGGGTTGTCTGCCAGCGAGCTAAATATCTGCAACCCCCAACCTCTGTTCCCCTTTCACTTCCTCCTCCAAAACAACGCATGCGTCCTACGTCACACGCAGTTCCAAAAGAACGCATGCGTCCTGCGTCACACGCAGCCCGATCACTCCAGCCCTCTTGTTGATGAGTTCGTTATCACAGACTCAGAAATCAGGATTGATTTAATTTTTGGTCTCCTGATTGGGGCAAGTTCAACCAGTTCAAAAACGACAAAATATTCAGCTCAATTTAATTTGTTCCCATTTTGTTTTATCATATACGTTAAAGTCCCTCGAGTTTATACTGAACTCGGTAAAACAGCATTTTTCTTTTGATGCCCCAAACTCATGAAATCTCCTCCGAAAAACTCAAAGGAGCAGAGTTCTTCCCTCTCTTCCAGAGTTTAGGAATTTGATTTCGAGCCACTGTGTCTCACTGTCTGTAACTGTTTTTAATAGATCACAGGGGTTTTCCCCTGACTATTTGACTATTTTTTGTTGTTGTTTTTTTTGCTTCTTTTTAAAGTACTTGTAATCTCAACGGCATTGGGAATAAGGGAAAACGTATCCTCTCGAGAATAAATAGAGGTTTGAAATGAAAAAGAAAAATTGTGACGATTTCAGAAGAATTCCTATGAAACAGATTGTGTAGGTCTAGGCCTAATATAAGTACTGGTATAGCGGTTTACTGTTGTTATGTCTGTGAATATAAGTGCAACTCCCTATATGACGCATTTTAACCCGTAAAAAAATCAGCAGCTTATGTGTTTTTGTCAGGACAGAGATAAATAACCCTGATAACATAATCATGGCTATCAGGCTTTGGAGAGTAGTAGGCCACTCGTCAACATTAAACTTTGTTCTCCTTTGAAAGCATGTGTTTAATCGCATGTGTATCATTTGAACAGAACTCAAAGTCCACTGAGTGGCCTTTCTTAAGCTTTTGATCACATTATCCCCATACCCAGGTGAAGATTAATGTTTAAAGTTTAAAGAGAAGACGTTAAAGATATAGATTTGTTTTCACCTCTTTGATTTAACTACACGAGTCGTGATGTTTACGCAAGTGCCACTAAACTGCTCTTTTTATGGGCTTTTCTTATTAGTCTTTGATTGATGAAGTCACAATCTACCACTAGAGGGCAGTCTCAACTCATTTTGGTTTTAAACGAATGAAACGAATCTTCCTCGGATTCCTTGACATAAGTCCACAGTTACGTTTCCAACACTCAGGGGTGTTGGTTTTGTCCAGAGAGAGTGTGAAGGTCACAGATAAGCGATCTGCTGTCTTTGTCTATTTAACAGGATTTAAAGTGTCCATGAGTGCCAAGTAATATGTTTCTGCCAGTGTGTGTCAGATTCAAGTGTGTGTGTGTGTGTGTGTGTGTGTGTGTGTGTGTGTGTGTGTGTGTGTGTGTGTAGCATATTATAACACAAGACTGACAAAATGTTTAATTTCTGAAAACATAGTCACTCGAACTTCCTAAAGAAATGTGATTCATAGTTAGTGAGCTATACAATATGTTGCACAATATATAACATACTATTTTATGTTTGAGTGACAGCTGCAGTGAGCATTTAACATTTTATAGATAAGAGTTATAATAAGAAAAACGTTTATGAGACTTAAATGGCGCTACATTAACCTAAAAATCTCAATAATCAAATGTGGTTTTTTTGTCTTGCTTATGTTATGTGAGAGAATAGTACTGTCCTGTACCTGACTTGTATTATGTCTTATGCATTCACTTTACATTTTTTGCTGTTTTATTCAATTTTAGGGAACCTTTTGTCAAACAGGAAATAACAGATGAGAAACAGTCATACACAAATGATATACAGTCCTTTTTAAGTTGTTAAATGAATAACTACAGACAAATCAGTTTTAATTTAAGGTTTTAACAAATTCAGAGAGCCTCTGCTTCAGTAAGAATTTACTCAATGATAAGTACCGGTATGTGAGATTGGTAATAAAAAGAAGAGTCTTCTTGCATTCTTTCAAAGTTAAAGAATCCAATTTCTTTCCCATCCAGAGCTGTCACTTGCAACCAGTCTTTCCTGACTGATTTTCCCCCCTGCATGTTCATGTGTTAGTGTCTTCTTTTGTGTGTGCTTCTTGTTAGTGGAGGTGTGCCTCTGCAGAATCCTGATGACTGGATGTTTATAGAGGAATTCCTGCCTTCTCGCTCCTATTGAATTTAGTGCCTTTATGGCCTCTGTGACACTCCATTTGTAAACACAAATACTGCAACACAAAAGAGCAGGAGTAACAAAATGGCACACAGGATGGAAGGAGCTGCATACTTGAGGCATCTGCTGCATTTTCATCTCCACAAACACTGACACGTATGCATGTTGACAGGCATGGGCAAGGGGAGGTTTAAGTCTATTAAAAGTGTGTATTGAGATTCAAAAGAGGAACCAAAAGGTTCTCTAGTTCACAGTGTGTAGAAAATACAATGTGAGCAGATACAAATTACAGACAGAGCTCAATCACAGCATTCTTTAAAAATGTATTTCTAAAAGACTGAGCAATACATGCACAACTTTACACTGCACATAGGTCCAAGTCAGTGTATGATTATTTTAAAGTCTAGGTGTGTATGTATGTGTGTGTGTGTGTGTGTGTGTGTGTGTGTGTGTGTGTGTGTGTGTGTGTTTAAACAACATGCACGTCTATGTAAGGCTGCGTGGGAGAAGAGGAAGAGAATGAGATGAGTTAATGGGATGGATAGATTGTGTGCGTGTGTGTGTGTGCATGCATCAGGGGGTGGGTGCATTAGTCCGTGTCAGACAGCAAAGAGTGCCGCAGTTATCTAGGAATCTGAGCTAAAGCAACCTCGCCAACAGAGAGAGAGCAGAAGGAAGAGTAGAACCTGGGGTAAGGTGAACTAAGGAAAACAAGAAGATGAAAGACAAGTAGATAAAGAAGAAAGACGAGGATAATACCAAAGATCTTAATAAAAAGAACAGGTCTGCAAACACTTGCCTCCTGAATCGACAGTTATAGAGATAGAAAGCAAAAGAATCATCAACAACAAAAGAGAGAGGACAAACACCTTGCAGCTCAGTGGAAGGAGGCTCTCCTCCTGGAGAAAAACTTGGACCATTGCTCAAGAGTTTTTAAAAGCCTGTGTTTTTGAGTATCCCCATGATTCCCTTCGGTTCTCTTGGTGTGTTCACGCTGCTGTCTCTGTATGTGGGAGCTTTGCTGTCCTCAGATGCTTCTCTGGCCTGCACAAGCCCTCCCTGCAGGGACACTCTGGTGGCTGTGCCCATCCAGCCGGCAACAGGAGCAGGATTCAGCACTGGTGCCTGTGAGGGTCAAACTGGGTCAGCAGCCTGCAGGATGGGGGTCTCCCTCCCAGCTATCTCCAATGCACCTCAGAGGTTGGAGCACAGGCACGAATTCCCCAAGGTTCAGCCAAAGGTAAGATGCATCAGCTACAGCACATGTCCAAGTTAGACTTACTGATCCTTGCTTACATAGCCTATATCAAAATGTTCTACTTATAAAGTGATATTCAACTTTTTAAAAAAAATCATGTAACACCAAGGTAGTTAGGACAAATGCAAAATAAGAACAAGAGCTGATCTCTGGTTGTTTATTGCACATGCACAGTGAGACTGAGCAGTACCATCGGTTTGAGGCCAGCAGGTCCTTCCTCATGGGACAATGGGCACACTAAACTTGGCACCACCTGACAGCCATGGAGCAATAACAGTCAGTAATCAAAGAAGGGATAAAATTAGGCTTGCTTTAAAAATGTCCTCATCATATGGTTGTGCTGAGCTCATGCAGCAACAGGTGTGTGAGGGAGACTATTACAAAGGCTGATGTAAGTGTAAGAGACAGGTTGAGTGTGACAGTAGACACTGCGCTGTGAGGTTTGTGATTTGTTTCGCCTCTTGAAATCTTTTAAACAGGATGCACGATTAAATACATACATTTTTCATACATTTTTCCTATGACATCTCACAAATCAAATTATTTTATAATGTCACTCTTGGCTTGCAAACCATATACATTTAAGGCATCTAACTAATCATCATCATAGCAAGGCACAGTATTAATTAATTTGCTTATAAGTTAGGCTTAATGGGTTATCAAATATTTGATATGTTATTTTAATTTGAAAATTCTCTGAATGTCCCATCAAGACTTTCATAGCGATTGGTTATTTGTAACTTTTCTTAATTAATAATTGTTCTTCCAACATATTTAAGAAGACATGATTACATATGTCAGATATCCTGTAATTATATTTCTCCCAACCTGAACTGCAGCAGTATGGCATTATAACAGCATTAAAGTCTCCCATCATGATGTTAAATTAAAACGGGGTTAGGATTTCTCTGTGTGTAATACTTGGCACAATATCTTATAGAGAAGTACCTTTGAGCACTTTCTTGGCAGGCTGGAGGTGTGAGAGAGCGTCTTGTTCAGCTGCAGCGCTGCATGCGATCTCTACAGGAAACAGGGGGCCCCTGGAGTTACGGGGGCCAGGACAGCAACTCTCTAGGGGCCATCCTGGCTCTGATGGCAGCTGTACTGACAGAGTGTGACCTCCACTGTCACAGCCAGACTCTTGGGGTGATGGCCAAACGACTGGGTGAGTAATACACATTTTTATCTACCAATCTCTGCAACACACAGACAAATACACACAGACACACAAACTCACATGCAAAATGCCAGGGCAGTCACTCCCCCACACATAGTAAACAGAACCTCACCGAGGCCTGCTAAGTGCTGGTCATAGGTGAGTGCATAGGAATTTAACTGCACTGAGGAGGATGAGACTCCCGTGTAAATGAGGTAGACTGCCACACACACTGCATGGAATGGATCACGGAGCTTTATAGATTCATGATCTAAACTGGAACCCCTTTGTGTGGTTTAAAAACACAAAGCTTCTATTTTAAACCCCTGACGACACACTGATAACCTAATCTGTCTCTGGGGTGACAGAGAGTGCAGCCGTGGGAAGAGAGGGGGAGAAAGATCTGCTGCTTTTCCTGAAGAGCATTACACAACATCCACCCACAGGTAAGGACACAGTGATCACATCATACAATTGTTGTTGGTTACTGGTTAAATAAAGATGCACTGGTGTGGTTATTAGTCCCCCCCCTGGAGAGGTTACATCCACAGGACTGTGCAGAGATTTACAAGCTCGGTATCAAAGAAAATGGCATCTACACTATCCAACCGGACTTGCACCGACCAGCTTTGGAGGTATTTCAGCTTTACCACACTCATAAACTACACAGGCGGACCCCCACCCTACTTATCTTCTTTTAGAAGTGTCCATCTGTGATCTATCTGTGGATCATTAAAATCTAGGCTTTATAATATCTTTGTTTTGGCTCAGGCTAAATGTGACATGGAGACAGTGGGTGGGGGATGGACAGTGATCCAGTATCGTCAGGACGGCTCACTGGACTTCAACAAGACATGGCAGGAATACCGAGAGGGCTTTGGCAGTCCGCAGGGAGAGCTGTGGCTGGGCAACGCAGCACTTTACGCGCTCACCTCTAATGGCCAACACCAAGTTCGCATTGAGCTGGAGGACTGGCACCAGCAGAAGCGCCAGGCTACCTACAACAACTTCAAAGTGGCCTCAGAGGCACAGAGGTGAAGCACAGTGCAGAGGCTCAAACACACTCTTAAACAACCTACAGACTTACCAACTATACACTGTAGATAACAAGTGGATAAAAGATCTCAGTCTCAAATGTGAAGCCTGTAAGGAGGTTGCATGAATCTGCATTCTCTCTAACGGCCAGCAGAGTGCAAATGCATTAGGTTCAAAAGCAATCAGGTGCTTCAATGGAAGACGGGAAAATGATCCAATTCTCCTACGATTTATTTTTTACCAAGCACAGATTTGTTTCAATCACATGTCTCCTTACGAGTAAGAAGAGCATGGTTACCTGTGATTGACAAGTCGCGCCTACAGAGACCTAAAGACATGGTCATGACATATAAACAAACAACAAACTGAAATGTTTTTTCAATAATAAGGTACCGAGCTTTTACAATATGATTATCCATGAAACAAAAGAAAACTGGGCGCTAAACGCTTCAGTGCAAGCATGGGTTTGTGTATGATGTTATCTGTACTGACTTGGCTCTGCAGTACACACTGACACAAACACTACATACATTTGGATGTAACAAACAACCCTGCCAACAGAAACGAGTAACATGTTGCATCCATATCTTCAGGTATCGTCTAACAGCGCGGGAGTATTCTGGTGATGCAGGCAACGCTTTGAGCTACAGCAAACGTTACAACCATGATGGCAGATCTTTCAGCACTGCTGACCGAGACAACGACCGCTACGTAGCCGGGAACTGTGGTCAGTACTATGGTGCAGGATGGTGGTTTGATGCATGCCTGGCAGCAAACCTGAATGGACGGTATTACCGTGGGCGCTACAGTGGGGTGACCAACGGTATCTACTGGGGCACATGGTACATTCTGACAGATGGCCGAACAGGAGAGCGCTACTCCTTTAAGAGGGTGGAGATGAAGACAAGGCCAAGGAACTTTGCAGGAACAGCCTAAAGATGATGACGACATGTCACAGCACCATCCTCTAAAGTACAATAACCGTATGTCAGCTCCAGTTTGGCACTGGCTTTGCCTTTGAAGGATGTTTTACTCAATGTAAGGTAGCTTTAAGTCAATAAAATGCACATGGCAGCTAAAAGATTACAGAATAAAATGTATTTAAAAAGAATCATATCCAAACACTCACTGGAACTCCATATGACTCTGTAGTATTCGTTGGTTATTAAAGTGCTTTTCTTTTACAAAACCACATTTAAATCATAACTCAGAACAATGACACGTAAAAATAGACAATACTACTTGTTGAAGTTGCTGTTATCGTAAAGTTCCAGAACATTTCATTTACTTTATGAAATAATATTTGATGATAAAAAGGAGGGGCATGTAGTCCAGGAGTCGGACTCGAGTCCAATATAAGCTCTGACAATCAAGACCAGTGACTTCACTTTAACTCGTGAACTGATGACTCCAACTTGGACTTGAAATTCCAAACAAAGATCATTCAGAATCATATACACTTTTCTTTCTACTCGTCCAAATGGTGCCACACAGTCAGTTGAGGTTGATAGAGTGAGATATCGTAATGTAGAGGTGTACTTACCATTTTATTTTAGATGCTAACAGTTTATCATTCCTCTTTGGAGATCTGGGGATTCTCCTCTGTTTTATCAACTTACAACATTTTCAGTTTTCTGACCTTTGCTGCCATGACATCAGTGCTCACATGGAAACATTCACAGCTGCTGTAAACAGCTTCTTTCATCTTTTAAAGTGAATTCATATCAATATAACACAATAAAAATCACCTGACAGTTTGCAGTGCTGACATTACAGTCATTGAATGTTAATTTGGCTTTGTGTTTTAACAATTTTGCAACTTTTCAGACCGGGAAACATTAAGAATCGATAAAGCTCAGATTAGAAGTGTGTAACTCAATAGATCAGTGTTCAGTGTTTCTCAAAAATTGATTTATTTGTTGCAGCCAATAAATGGGAGAAAGAAATGTTGCTGTATTGTTCTTGCAGAAAATACAGCTGATAGTAGGAGAATCTTTTTTATTTCTTTAGTTATGGTTGTTTTATTATCCTGCTGCTTGCTCTACCACTCAGGGAGGTTACAAGCACGCAGTTAATTCTCTCTTCGTTTTTTAAGACTAATAAACCAGTCTAGTCAGCAACAACCACAAATAGATTCTCATTTTATTGGAAATACAACCATCACATCGATTTTAACATGTGCAGTCTTCAAAAGAGTAGCTGAAAGGTTATCATCACCCATACATTTGGTTGAAAACAGCTCCAGAAACTTCATCACCATAATTCATGCAGCAGAGAGCTCATAGGGATTTAACCTCCCTCTCTGTCCACACACAGCCTCTTGTGTTCTGCTTCCAGCTGGATTAAGGTAGAGCCAAACCAAAGGCTGGTGGTTTCACACTGACCAACAACAAGTCCAGTTTGGAAGAGGCCATTTTACTAACTTTCTCATACTTTCCTAGGTCTAAGTCAGACACACTCACCTTTGGTAGCTTTACCCTAAAATCATAGTCTCAAAGCATCCTCTTCCCATTACCACAAAGTGAAAAAAACATGGAGATACAAAGACAGACTTGACCTCATCTACTTTTTTTAAGTTGGAGTCAGGTAGGTGGAGAGACATGGAGGCTTTTCTGAGAGCTTAGAGTGGGTTTGTGAGCGATGCGTTGGGTTCTCACAGTGTATGTGTGTGTATGTGTGTGTGTTCACGATGAGCTGTCAGTCTCTTCGACAGGGGCCGGGTGTCTAATATTAACCTGTGAGGGGGCTCAGCACAGTGGACTCTGATCTAAACACACAGACACATCTCAGGCAGACTCCCGACCGGCCACGGAATTTCACACACACCACACTACATGTATCCAAGTGCACACTCTTTCGCTCTTGTCTCTCTCTCACACAAACACACACACACACACACACACACACACAAACACACACAGAGGAGACTCAGTGTCTCTCTCAGCAGATGAAGAGATTGATGATTTGCTCGACTTCATTAAAACAGGTACTCTTCTAACCTTAAATGGCCTCCATTAAAAGTAGTTTGATCATGCCGGCATAATTATTGTTATGCAGCCACAACCTCGTTTTACCATTTTTTTGCATTGCACATATCCACCCACAAAGATGCCTCACACACATGCACACACAAGCGTGCATGCACGCACACACAGCTGATAACAGGTAATCATGTTTAATCACCCATAAAGTCTATTAACATATCAGCTTTCTCATTTGATTTTGGCTTTGTGTCTGTATGTATGTTGTATTACAGGACAAATTAATGAAAGGTTGAAATGTTAAAGACTCTATGTTCTGCCCCCTGGTGGCTGGGTATCATACTGAAAAACCAAATGAACACTTTATTTTAGCTAAAGATGTCTGCTAAATTCTGCAATGAGTCTATTTGGTATTGATTGATTAGACCTGTAGGCCTAAGTAAAGTTAATATTTGAGAGAAATCTACCTAAAATTATGCAAACAAATGATCAAAAAACAGACAAAAATTCATAATCAGCTGCTCTCACTCTGTCAGAGTGTCAATGACTCCTCCTGTCCTCTTCATTTCCTCACTGTACATCCATCAGTCTTGTTGACAGGGAGGAACAGAGGCCCAGGGTTGTGTCACCACAGTATCCTGGCACAATGTCTGGTGTTAGGTGATAGTAAAGCTGCAGCAGGGTGTTAGGGGTACCCGCAGACTCTGCTGCCCCCCGGGCCGGAAGCCTCAGCCTGGGCAGCGGTTAGCCAGCACATCCCGCTCTGAGAAACACTGCAGTTCTCTGAGGAAAGTTCCCTTGTAACTGGTCCTTGTAATATGTACAAGGGGCAGTTAATACAAAGAAGAAGAAAAAAACACACACATGGCACAAAAACATAGCCTGACCTATGATGGCAATAAGAGAGGCAAATTAATAAAAAAAAAAAAACTTCTGAAAGGTTAAAAAGCTATCAAATAATAATATGTAAATACATAGACAAATTACAAAAAATTGGATTTGGAAATTTCTATCCAAATTGAAACGCAATTGTTGTTTCTAGGGGGCGATGAAGCCTTTTTGGTAGCAGCTCCGAAATCTAGATCTTTCTGTCTCCACGTTTGGCTTACCAACCCCATGCCTATAAATCCAACCTCAATTATCCTCTTTTATTACATAACTTTTGGCTCTGTATGATAGATTTATTATCTTTCCTTTCACTATTAATCTAAAGACAATTTTTTGATTTGATTATAGCCTAAATTATGACCAAACAATGGCATGTGCAAAGGCTGAATGTTAATTACATTTTCAATTTTAACACTTCAGGAAAAAATAAGTTTCTTCCTCTTGTTCTGTAACAGAGAGCAGGAGTGGGAATAAAAAAACCCTAAAGGGCTCAACATGAGCAACAATTTACAATATATCCAAAAGTCTGTTGAACACCAGGTGGCAATGTTGCAAAGCTGAGCCAAAAAAAATGGTTGTGCGTCTTGTCTCAATGGCACTTTCACATGAGAAACAAAAAAAGGCAGAGACTGTGTGCATTGAAATGACAGAACAATAGATATTGTGCTCTGAAAAGAAATAAACACTCAAAACAATACTTCTGTAAACATTCAGTGACTATAAGAACAATTCAGCGTGAAAAAGGAGAATGCTGTCATACTTATTAAAGCGTTTTCTGGAAAATGTGATGTTGTTGTGGTTTTGATGTCTAAGACTGATACGTTTTTACGCTGTGTTCTAGAACAACTGAAAAAACAAGAGAGCGTCGACTGACAAATGTTAAAACAGGTCTCACTATAATTCCTCATAAAAAATATACTGCTCACTTAACATACATGCATATCACTGCCTTCCACACAAACAACATAACATGTGCACACACACTTAATCCACCACATGTAACACTTTTGAATACATTGTAAGTTTGCTCATATTTTTTAAATAAACATTTATCTCTGCTACCGATCTCATCTTCAACATCTGAACGATATTTTTACTAATAATTTGTATATATCAATTGTCTCATCGTCCAAATTTTAGTCATTTACATTCCTTTTGTCAAGTTATCTCACCAAAAAACAAACAAAATGAAATACAAAACTCTTTGTAGTACACCTTTCCCACACTAGGGGCAGCATAACTGGGGTTAGGGGTCAAAAGGCAGAATTAGACATCGACTTGTGATTAAGAAGAACGGTTTATGGCCTCCCATTTATACTTGAATGTGAAATACATGTAGATTATTATTAGGTTGAACATCAGGGAGTCTGGCGTAAAGGTGTGCTCAGTGATCAGTGACAGTGTTGATGAGGAGGGAGGACAGAGAGGAGAAGGAGGTGATGAACTGTGGCCTGCTGTTGAAGGAACCTTCCATTCATTTATCTGCTCTCATGTTGATAAGGGTGTACAAGTTGCAGTTAGGGGTGATGAGAGGGAGGAAGCAGGAGCGGGTGAGGTCTCAAAGGTGTGCAAGTGTAACTGGCCGTTACAGCCCCCCCCCCCAACACACCCCCCCCCAAGACCACAGGGCCACTAAGAGACAGCATGTGCCTGCTTTTAATACTGCTCCTGCACAAAACCAGAGCAAGGCAGCGTTCCGTTTGAAACCGGAATACACCAGAACAAGTGTATCCTGATGTGGTGAGGAGCTGGGGGGAGAAGGGGGGGAGAGAGTGGGGAGGGCACGACACAGAAAGCGCCATGTGTTTAAGGCCTCACTAAATCGCTGTCATTTATAGATCTCTATGAGAAGGTGGTGAAGAAGGGGTTTTGTCATTGAGAGGGAGAGGATGTGTTGTTTGTGAAGTTTTCGTGTTTGTGTTCAAACAGAAAAAAAATTCAATCTAAAACATTGATGTAACTAACAAATGCAGCATCTGCTTCTGGTCTGCTTGACACGTGACTGTAGATGGTAGTAATGCTGCGGAAGGAAATTTGGGTTACACCATTGATTGTGTAATTATATAGGCCTACAGTAATGTATTTTAAGTCAGTATCAGCATTCAGCAAAAATATATAAAATATATATAAAATATAAATATATAACATAATCATAAACCTGACGTGAATCCATTAAAACAAAGCTCTTTCACTCAGAATGGCAAAAGGAGCAGCAAGAAATGTAGCCAGTCTCACAGATGACAGGAGTAGATCCTGAAGTATGCTCTAATGTCATGAATACCGAAAAGTTTTAAATCAAATAGAGATTTTGAAACAAATCGTGACCCCAAGAATCCAAGCTGAATCAAATCGTGAGACACCTGAAGAGTCCCAACCCTAATAATACAGCTAACTGTAGTCAGGTTAGCTGCTGAGGTCTTCAGCAATTTCTATTCTAACACTTTTTTCAACTTAATTGTTATTTCTTCTGCTTCTTTTAAATCCTGCCATTTTAAATGTGATTATCTTTTACACTTGGATAAACAATGTGTTTCCAAGTTAATAACAATTTTGGTTAATTGTCAACACTCTTACCAGCCTTGTTTCCCCCCCCCAAAAAACCTTTTCTCACACTGTGTCCTGCATCAAACAGCATCCATAAAATATTGCAAACACCTGGGGAATACAGAGGAGCACAGCCATAACACCACCACATACTTGAAGAGAAGAAATGAAGCTAAAAGGAGGGAGAAAATTGGACTTACATGAATCCAGTGCATGAAACACGACTTCAAATGAAGTACAAAATTGCTCATTGTCTCCTGTGTGTAAACAACTGCTTTAAAAAAGATTCACAATATCTTAACAGGTGATAAGGTCAGTGATGTGTTCACAGCTTGTTTTTGCTTCTCAAAGATGCCAACACTGAAGGTTAAAGGTCAATCTCTACAAGTTAAACAGATTATCACAGTATATCTTCATTAAAACCATCTGTACACTGTGACCATGTTGGATAGTTTTAAACAATGATTTTCTTAAGTTAATTTCTTAAGAATGTAAAGATAAAAAAAAAATCAGAATTTAAAAGAAATGTATGCCTTTTCAGGATGTTTGGGGAATATTTGCTGTGGAAGTTTGGGGTCAAATATATGTTTATTTTTTTCAGGTTTACAGATGGAAACCTCTATTCCCAACATTAAACAGAGATGCTTCAGTTCTCTTCGTGAGTTGACTTCTGTATCAGAGACTGTTTTCATTTTAATCCACCAAACTGTCACTTTGATGATGAGAATGAGGAGAAAAGCTGCAGCAAAGGGAGATGTGAGGAGATGGAGAATGCTGATCGAGCAGACTGTTTGTAAAATCAGAGGATTATCTCGACTGATCATACAGATTGACACAAACACACATGAAAGGAAATAAGCCGGTAGTCAGAAGCAGCTCATCGTAATCCGCCATAAACATGAGGAATACCTCTGACAATAAAAAAAACAAAAACAGGAGATACTCACCCTGTGTTTGTCAAAGGTTATGAAACATAAACTTAGGTGCTTGCATGTGTATGTGTGTGTGTGTGTGTGTGTGTGTGTGTGTGTGTGTGTGTGTGTGTGTGTGTGTGTGTGTGTGTGTGAGTGTGTAATTAAGTGCGTTGTGGAAGAAGTCAAGTTAAGTACAAAGGATGTGGTAAAGCAGCACAATGGTCAGGTGTGTTTGTGTTCTTCTCACTGTTACTGTCTTGCACCTGCAGAAAGTTGTGGCAGAGTGACAAAACACACACACACACACACACACACACACACACACACACACACACACACACACAACCACATACAAAACCCACAAAAAAACATATGCTTGCACCCCAACAATGACACAATGATTGATGTAACTTTGGGGAATTTAAGATTAAACCAAGACCAAGAAGAAGCAAGACAAGATCTTATTTGCTGTCTCTATCATGTGTGTGTGTGTGTGTGTGTGTGTGTGTGTGTGTGTGTGTGTGTGTGTGTGTGTGTGTGGGTGTGTGTGTGTGTGTGTGGGTGTGGGTGTGTGTGTGTGTGTGTGACTGGCAGGACAGGTTAGTGATGGGGAATCAGCTTAAGCAAAGCAGCACACATTTCCTAAATGTCTTTACAGTGGGACAAAGTCAGGGATTAATAGACTCACAATCAATGAGGATCCAACACAGGAGGAGGTGAGAACTGAATACACAAACAAAGGTTAGCAAAACACCCACACAGAAATGCACATATATACACACACACACACACACACACACACACACACACACACACACACAAAGAAAACTCTTGTTATACACTTTTTACATACACTAGTGCTTTATCTGCATGAATTTAAACTCAACCATTGGTACAAAATCAAACATACAGATGCTCTGATACTGTAGGAAGTCACTTCAACAGCACAGTCAAACAGTTGTCTCATCAAACATGTCGTATAAAGGCTAGCTGAGTGAAAGAAAACATGGGAAGAGTAAGGTAGATCGTTGGCTTTTTTGCACGACAACCATGGAGAGACACAACGTTTGTGCAAACTGAAATATTATCACAATGACTGCATGACTTTTGTAGAGATTATTTTTTTTCTTTTCATTCCTTTGTTGAAAGGACAGGACAGCGTGTGAGTCAGAATCATGGAGGAGAAAGTGGGGGGTGGCATGCAGTACACAGAGAAAGTTGGGAGTCAAAATCTGGGTTGCCTCTTTGACGGCTATGACCTTCTGTGGAAAACACGATTTCACCACTGAGCGAAACCAGCAGGTCGTCCTATAATGGGCAGGTTTTATCCCTGACACTATGTTCACTTTTGAAATCAATAAACCTTGCCTCACCGAAATGATGTAGGAAATAAAAAGTGATAAAAATATCAACCTCATATTAAATACTCCAGAAGTACAAGTTAAAATTTAACTTACTCCTGTGAGCATAAGAAACATTTCTTAAGTCCTCAAATGAATTTGAACCGCATCACACACACATGCACTTACACACACACACACACACACACACACACACACACACACACACACACACACACAAAAGGGTTTTAACTTCTTTAATGACCAGTGACCAGTTCCAAGGAATCAGTTTGATTGACAGGTTGTTTGTACCAAGGTGTTGTAAACTCTCACTTCCTGCTGCTCCCTCAGAGGAAGTGAATGAGTGAACCTTTGACCTCTAATGACTCACTTAAGATCCTTCAAGAGACTACACAAGGAAACAAGAGATAGAAGGGCGTTCAAAAGACAGTTGACAAGAAGTTCAGCGTTCAGCTCAGAAGAGATTACTTTTTAAATAAGAGTTTTTATATATTAACAAAGCATGCAGTTAGGATGAATCAGGAGTGGAGGAAGGCAGCTGCATCTTATTATGTGTGAGAGCACTTCTCCCCTAGGTGTCACCGTCCACCTGATTATTCCAACATGCAGCGCCTTCAAAAATGTGTATCTTATCATTCGGAGGTTTATTATGTGCTTTAAAAGATTAGAGCAAAAAAATAAAATAATGTCACTAAAGTTTACTTTACGGTATGGTACTGTCAGGTATGATATAGTATAGTGTGGTAATGTAACCAATTAGAGGCAGTGCTTGGCCTAATAATTGCCTTCTTATAAACACTTCCTGATACAGGTCAAAATTGTTTGGAGAGTAAATCTGACCAAAAAAGACCCCTTATACTGTAAAGGTCAGCCCTAGAGCTAAGTACATTTGTTCAGATCCGATGCCAGCCTTAACACATTTTGGAGTCTTTGCAAATGCATGTTTCAAAAAGATATCACTCCCAATCCTGTGAGTGTCTCGACAATTTGGGAATGACAACTTGCGTGTGTGTTACAACCCAGCTGCTGCATTGTGTAACCAGCTGTAGTGGCATTTTAAGGACTTAGTGGTGACAGTTAAAAGAGAGATGCAGTAATGTAAGTGAGAGAAGATGAAGGTGTGTATTAAGAGTTCAATGTGTTTGGCTGTTAAAAAAGGTTTGATTTTTTTCTGTTTCTTAAATGAAAGAAGCAGGATTGAACCAGTTCAGTCATGTGGCCTTCACAAGCTGAAATGTCTGTCAACAATAGCACTAAGATTCTTAGAGGAGGACTTGATGTTGATGGAGGGAGGTCTGATTTTATGGCTGACTTCCTTACTTAAATAGATCAGAGACCATTACAAGGACCTCAGTTTTTTCCAGGTTGCGATGACTTCCACTTAGACACGGAAGCAAGACAATCAGGATGGTGAAGTTATTGAAATAATTTGGTTTGAATAAAAAACATAGCTCTGTGTGGCAGTGGTTGCAGGACTATTTTGAGAGTAAGCTGCTTTGACTTTTTTTTTTAAACTACTTAAGAATAGCCATAAAAATGTGCTTTTAAAATGCATGATCTTTGTGTTTTTGATATTGCACTTTACACTCATCTGTATTTTAGAGCAGGTCTTAATAAGGGACAGTATTGGGATTTAAGAACAACGTTTAATGCTGAAATGGTGTTGGGCTTATAAGCCCATTTAGAGAAATCACACGTTTTTCTCAATTAAGTTTGGTTGAAACGCTTCGTACCACGAAAGTTTAAATCAATCGGTCATAAGTTATTTGAAGAATCGTTTTGTCATTTTTACATTATAAGAGATAAACTGATTAGCCCTGTTTCATCAACTACCAACTAACTCTTACAATGGAAGTCAAGTTGGGACTGGCACAACTTTTTCAGAAGTCTCTCCAAATT